>NC_046341.1:13358199-13709376 GCF_000738735.6 Corvus cornix cornix | reverse complement strand
TTTTCTGCCCTCAGGTCTGTTGTGCGCTTCGCAGCAAGTCTTTTAGGTAAACTAGTGGACAGCCTTGCACCATCTATTACTAATGTTTTAGTTCAGGGCAAGCAGGTAAGTCTTTGCTCCTCAGAAATGTATTAAGGAATGATAACAGAAACTAAACAAATGGCTTGTTCATTTTGAAGGCCTCTGATGCTTCTTTTAAAAGTACCCAATGGCTAAAAAAAAAACCTTACCAAAGAAGAAAAATCCAGAGAAAATAGAGATATGTTTAATAATTGTATTTGGAATTGAATAATAATTTTAATTAATGACAGGATAAGACTGAAAAGACAGTTCAGGTTTTAGGGAAGAGGGGAAGAGGCCATGATTTATGTAACTCCTTGGGTTTAAGGTCTCTGGTGAGACCTCAGAACCCCTTCAAATGCCTAAAGGGGCTCCAGTAGAGCTGGAGAGGGACTTTTGACAAGGGCATGTAGAGACAGGACAAAGGGGAACTGCTTTAAAATGAGATAGGGTAGGTTTAGAGTAGATCTTAGGAAGAAGTTCTTCCCTGTGAGGGTGGTGAGGGCCTGGTGCAGGTTCCCAGAGAATCTGTGGCTGCCCCATCCTTGGGAGTGTTCAAGGCCAGGTTAAATGGGGTTTGGAGCCAGGAACGTTGGAATGAGATGATCTTTAAGGTCCCCTCCCACTCAAACCTTTCTGTGATTTTATCTATATGCCTTCTTATTCACAAAAGTAGAGGGAGTGAAGTAATAAGGCATCT
Source organism: Corvus cornix cornix (assembly GCF_000738735.6). Lineage (NCBI taxonomy): Eukaryota > Metazoa > Chordata > Aves > Passeriformes > Corvidae > Corvus > Corvus cornix. Next base: position 13,708,616 of record NC_046341.1, on the reverse strand, counting down.
TTTGAAAGACCTCTTAAATGCAAATCTCTGTATGATTGAGCATAAGACAACCTGTGGGTGGCAGCTGAGCAAAAGGTCTTTCAGAGTTTTCTGTTTGAAAGAAAGTTTGATCATCAGTGTTTTTTCCTTTCCTAAGGAGGACATTATTTTTCTTCCTGAGCATAATAATTTTAATTAAGTTCACGAATAGCTGCTTCCAAATAATACTAATTGAATATTTCTGTATTTTTGTATTAAATATATGTATGTGTATACTTGCTTATGTGTAATGTTGTTGTCTTACTCCAGACTGAGTGCTACTCAGTGGTAGAAGAAACTACACCTGCATGCAGCATAATTTAAGGCTATTTGCAAGTTTTTAACCTTGCTTCCCTTCCTTGATCACTTAATAACAATGATCTTTATTAGAACAGAAAAACTGTCTTACTGACAGTAGATTGAAAACAAACCAGAATTTTAACAAAATTCCTTTTTTTGTCATTAAACAATCCAGAACCAGCAATACATTTTATTAAAATCAAGGCTGTAACTTTTAGCATGCTAGTAGGAATAGGAAAACAAAATATAAATTTAATTCTGAATTTTAATTGAGCTCCACATCTAAAATGTATGAAATTATATAACTGTCTAAACCTAATGTACAGTCCTGATTATAACCAAAGCAATGGTCTTGTACTTGGTATTTTAATTTGGAAAAGTATGTTCCATATTCACTGCGGTTGTTAGTGAAGTTTATTACTTCAATAGCATCCAATTAATAGTATTAACAAGCATCAGCCATTGGAATAAAATTACCCTTGTATTGTGAAATTGTTAACAAGCAAGGCAGAGTTGATGCAGTTTAGTTTCTGAATTGCTTTGCAGAGCTTTTGTTCCTGTCCCTATTTTCTGAACTGTTTTCACTGTACCACAGGTGACACTGGGAGCTTTTGGCCAGGAGGAAGCAGTTATTTCTAACCCCTTATCACCAGCAGTGATTAAGAACATCATCTATGAAAAATGCCAATTACAAGATGAAAGAGAAGCTGTGGTGCAGCAGGAACTTGTCATCCATATTGGCTGGATCATCTCAAATTCCCCAGAACTGTTCAGTGGAATGCTGAAGATACGCATTGGGTCAGTAAAGTATCTGCTCTTCTTTATTACTGCTGGAATTGCAGGGCAATGTACAGACTTCAGAGAACCACAAACTTGAATCGAGGTTAAAACATCATTTAGCTCCCACCTGTTCTATTTAGTTCTTTGGCAAGGTGACCTACAACGACGCTGTGCTGGAATGTTGTCACATTCCGTGGTATCTGCATTTACTTTGCTACCCACAGAAGTTAATTAATTTTTCACATTTAGGAGGAGAAATGCATTTGAATAAGCACTTCTTTGAAGAGGCCAGGTGCTACTGACTGAGATTTACAGAATCAGTGAGCATGCTTTAGAATCAGAACTTAAGTCTTTCATCTTCCATATTTTTTTCCATAAACATGTAACATTTCAGCACTGGAGGTAGATACAAGCAGCCTTTTTTCTAGCACACAAGATTCATATATCTTCTTTAGCAGTACATTCCAGTCATCATAAAACCAAAAATTGCCTATATTACGTTTAACTGGAAGTACATCTATCCTTTTGCACTTAAATGCTTTTCTGTCTTCTCTACAGATCCACGTTACTCCTCTTTCCTCCCCTTCCTTATTCTCTGTAGCTAATCCTTTTCGCAGGTTTTTTTTTTCTCCCAAGGTTAATGCTAGAGATTCAATTTCCTTTATTTCAGTGTTATCACCCACTCCAGTGAGCAAAATTAACCTTCTCACAGAAAAGCCGTTCCAGTTTGATAATGATTTGATTTAGTGTCTTGTTATTGATTTGTTTTCAGGGTTTCATGCTGAAATAGATCAAGTTTCTGACAGCCCTATTACTGTAAAAACTCCCAGCCAACTGACTTGAATTCACCTCTTATCAGTGAAGAGCTCAGCAGAAGGTCCGGTCTTGACTTTGGTGTGGCTTGTAGGCCACTGCAAAGAGAAAATACCAGCAAGGGACTCAGACACATTTGAGTCATGAGTGGGGAAAGAATTCCTGAGCCAGTTGTGTTGTTAATCTTAGTAACAAGAGAAGGACTCTATTCACCCGCTAAAATAAATGAAAGTACTATGTTCTGCATAATGTGATGGGCCCATATTGCTTAACACTCCCTGGTATCTTGCACGGCCAATGCATTTGAAACCTCAAATGTTAACCAACACTGAATCAGCTGGCCAGACATGTCCAAATTCTGTGTAGTTACTAAGAATTCCTTAGAGAAGAAATAACTTGCTTATATAAGCAAAAACATTCTGCACCTTGTTGGCTAAATAGTTAAATGACCACAGAATGTGGCTATAGAGATGACAGCCTAAATCTCTTAAGAATACACTGCATTTTCAGATAAACACAGAAAGGCTCTGACGTAACCAAGCCTTGATCAGGTGTTATGGACTATTTGAAGAAAAAACAGTTACATTGCCTTTTGTTGGTAATGCCTACTTGAACTGAACCAGTGTAGAGGGTAAGAGGCTGAGCTCTGTGCTTATCTGGCTTCAGGTGTATCTGTACGTTATTTCATCTTTGATACTGCATCAGAGGCTGGAGCACTGGTTTTACATAATGTGCACAATAAAACTCGGCATTTCCCTTTACCATTTTGCCAAGTTCTGCCTCTTTGATACCTAAAGCTAAAAATCTTCACTGTTGCTATATTTTTATTGAATCAAATTTTCTTTAAAAAAGAAGCAGAAAAACAAAGCGTGATAGACTGCAAAAAGGAATTTCAAAGGCTAAAAGTAGACATAAGCCCTGAAGTCTTTTTAAATGTAAAATATTGTAAATTTTATGGCTTTTTAAAACTCATCAGCAAAATGCATATATTGTCAGAGCATAATTCTGAGCAGGAATTTTAACATCAAAAGGCAGGTAAATGTTTGTCTTAATGAACATGGGATATAGGGAATGTAGTCCAATCAATTTTCTCTATGGAAAACATGCTTCACAACACATTTCTTAAAATCTGTGCATTATCCCTTTCAGCTTGTATCATGTTCCAATCAAACAGGAAGAGTAGGAGAATATTTGTCTGATATTTTATGCATGTCCTGACAGCCAAATGGCAGGATTGTGTGGAATTCTTATGAGCTGTTTTATTAGACTAATTTTTCCTATTTGGAAACTTTGTATTTAATGAATAAATATATTCCTCCCCTTATGTAGATGGATTATCCATGCTATGCAGTATGAACTCAAAATCCGTGCTGGGGATATGCCAGCCAAGGACTTGTACCAGATGTCCCCCAGTGAGGTGAAGCAGCTTCTGCTGGATATTCTTCAGCCTCAGCAGCCGGGCAGGTAATGAGCTGTGGGGCTGTGGCTCCTGTTTTTATTCAGAAACTTCTGTTCAAGTACATTTCATTCCTGAACTACTTTGTGTGCACCTGAAATCACCACGCATCTGTAATCAGTTATGTAATTATTCAAGGGATGGTAGCAAAAAATGCACTTTTTCATTCTTTCACATGGGGCCAGGTTCTAGAATTGTTTCTTTTCTATTGCATATTCCCTTTTCAGCTCTATCTATGTGGAAGTCTCTTTACTGCCACAGACAAGAGATCTGTCTGCTATAATGTGAACCATTACACTCTTTGATGTGGGGAAAGGAGCCAAAAATTACCCAATACCTCTACTTAAGTAACTTGTAAGAACAGTTTGTCTGCTGTTCAGTGCCCTCTTTCTTCTAGGTTATTATATGAATAAGAGCAGATGTTCTCTAGAATTCTTAGAAGATAGTGGTACTGCCTGAAACTTGGAATCTTTTCTCTGAGCTGTAACCAGCTGCCAAAAAGAACATTCATTGTGATACAAAGTATGCAAGACAAAAGTTAAAATTGTAATATTTCCATTTAACTGTATGGATAAGAGTGAAGTTAAAACTCTTCCTCTTGGTTTTACTTCAAGTTAAGTTCAACTTTGGCACATGATATTGCTGGTAATTTCCATAGTCCTTGACTGAATGGATGATGGGTCTTTTCTCTCAACCAAGAGGAATTACACCACACATCCTGCTGCTTATGCTCCTGCTTCATTCAAAACACACCTGTGTTTTTCCCCAGTCTATAATCCCTGAGAAACAACCTCCTTAAATTGGTGCCTCATCTCTCAGCCCCACTGGCTCTGGTCTGTATCTCCCAGATGCTTTTCAGAGTCTTGTTTGTGCTTATCAGTGCTTGCTGTTTAGTTGCTGTCTCTGCTCATGTTGGTGCTGACATTGTCCTGTAAAACCATAGCAGAACAACCCCTCTGCAGCATTTCCCATTAAATATTAATGCTCTTTAGGAAACAGTTTGGTCAATCTCAGTAAGCAATTCAGGCACCATCCTTCATCAGAGATCTTACCTGAGTTGCCACAGCAGCTGCTGCTTTTGATTCCTGTAACATGTGATGGGTAGGTCACTGAAGGGCACTTGGGTTGATTTTCTGAGGATGAGGATTCTTTTTTGGGTTATCTGAGTACAAAAGCTCGCCAGCATATCCTTCAAAACTTTCAGTCTTTTGACTTCTTTTCTAACTTCTTCCTGTACAGTATTACTAACTCATTTTTCCTTGCCCATTAGTGACTTGTTTTTAAAAGTTCTCTTCCTGCCAGGAAGTACAAAATTTTTTTTTTTTTTCTTTTCCTACTCTTGTGATTTTCTTTTTTTTTTTAGGAAGAAAAATCTCTGCTAATGTGATACCATATCTCACTGCCAGTTAATTTGTCATACAGCAAGGGCTAATGGTCTATTTACCTCCCTAACAGTCTCTCCACAACTCACCTCTCTCCAGGTTTTCACAGAGGGTAAAATTTTTGCAAGCACAAGACTCTACAGATTACACTTTTTAATCTATTTATGTAGGTCACAAGATTGCAAGTAACCCTTTTTAAATGGAGCATTGTTCTTTTAATGGTCCAAACAGTTATAAAACTCACTTTACTTATTCAGTTTGCAGGACTCTCTTCCTTACTCTATTAATGTAGATGGGTCAGAGCATTTTGTCATCTTCAAATACGTATTTTTTTGTATTAAGAAAACAACTTGTTATTTTATCACACCACCTGACTTTTTGCTTTTATGGAAGTTTTCTTGTCCTAATCCAAGGACAGAGCTGTGCAGACAATAGGATGAAACTGTCATAGTAGACACAACTTTTTGGTAGTTGAGCGTATAACTGAGAAGTGATTTATGAGACACTTTTCCTTAACTTGTCATGTTTATCCAGTACAGTTATACAGAAAAAAAGCCCCACTGTGTGTAGGGTCAACCCTGGCTTTATCGTATTAACTTTAAACATCTCCTTTGTTCTGAGAAAGTGTATCCCAATTACCTAGAGCTCAAACTTGTTCAGAAAACACACCACTTAGTGATAAGTTTTTCCTTTTTTTTTCTTAAAAAAAAAACCCAACAGAAAAAGCCAAACCAAGACACACTAAGAAACTTAAGTGTGAAACCATGCATGGAGTTGTCAGAATTAGTGTTCTCTTTACTGGTTGTATCTCAGAAGGAATTCTCACAATTTCTCTCCAGTATTTAAGAGTAAGGGTTTTTTAATGCAAGGTATTTTAGTAATTTCATCAAGCACACTGGTGGCTGCAGGAAAAGGTAATTTTGCAAACAAGTAATTTTATTCTAAACGTGTCATGTTAATCTACCAATACAAATGGAGCAAAAACTAAAATTCCAAACTTATTAGTGCTGAATTAATTTGAGCTAGGCTACAAAAGTTCTGCAAAGCAATATTGTTAAAGTTGATCTGGGAATTTCCTTTTTTTTTTTTTCCTTTTTTTTTTTTCTTTTTTTTTTTTTTCTTTTCAAGCAGCCTACCAGAACCAGGTCTTAGAAATATAGAAAGGCATGTTGCAAAGCAGTAATTTAATTGTAGTTTTTCTAAAAAATAATGTGTGTGTTTATTTTTCTACTTAAAATTCAAAAAGCAAGTAAGGACTAAGTAACTTCAGGAAGTCTTCTCTGTCAAATACATGCAGGACTGCCACACAAAACTTAAATCTGTCTTATGAATCCACCAATTAAATCATACCCATGGATGCCACTTTGTCAAGTTCCATTGCTGGTGTCTTAAACATTTTGGCTAAAGCCCCATTCCTATAGTAACACTGAGAAGAAAAAACCATGAAAATTAAATTCCAGACTTCATAGTTTTAAGTAAAAAAGAAAAAGGTTGGGGACAGTATGCTTCTGAAGGCAAACAGGATTTGTGATTCATGAAGAATGTAACTCAGTTTGTTCAAAGCCTTAGTTTAACAAAAGCATTCTGTTGAATTTTCTAAATTTGCAGGCCACTTGTTTTCTACAGATCATCAGGAACAACCCCTGCCTTCAACAATTCTGCTGAAATGCATTTTTCTAATATGATTAGACCTGATGAGTTTGATCTACTACCGTTACTGACCTGCACTGGATGGATTTCACAGTTGCTGGTTTTTCTGCAGTTCCATAAAGCACAGACACCCCCAAGGGTGCCATGGTGATCTCTGCATGCTGAGCCCTTGTGTTTGCTTTAGGGTGCACCTCAGCAGGGAGCACAACCTGTGCTGTGAGTGCAGCAGGAGATGGCTTTGGGGTCACTGCTCACCTGCCTGCTCCCAGGCCAGGGCTTTGCAGTGCCAGGTTTGCTGAGGGTGTCCCTGTGTGCCCACAGGAGCTGGCTGAACAGGAGGCAGCTGGATGGCTCCCTGAACAGAACTCCCGCCGGCTTCTATGATCGCGTGTGGCAGATCCTGGAGAGAACCCCCAATGGCTTAATCGTGGCAGGGAGATTCTTGCCCCAGGTAAACCAGCACAGAGTCTCAGGTATTGCTGTTCCACCTGACAATAATGGTGAAATGTTTTATCATTAATGGTTATTTTTACTTGGAGTAACTTGTTAAGTGGGGGAAAAAAATGTATTTTCAAGTTTTCTTTTTTATTTGGAGTAAAATACAATTAGAATAGAATAAAAGCAAACTATTTCTCTTAAACCACATTTATAAAACCGTAAGTGTAGAAGATTCTTTCCAAGTCATGGACTCTGAAATATGCTCCCTTTTTGATCCTACAGCAGTTATTATATCTTAGTTGAGTATTATCTGTTCAACAGGCAAGTAGGCTCTGCTGCAGGGTGGTTTTGATTTAATGCATGTGGTCTTTGAATAAAAATATTACTTGTTTTTCAGCAACCAACCTTATCGGATATGACGATGTATGAAATGAATTTTTCCCTCCTAGTTGAAGATATGCTGCAAAACATCGACCAGCCACAATACAGGCAGATCATCGTAGAGGTCTGTGGCCAATAATTAATGACATTTTATAATGTGCCTTAGCATGTTACAGCCTAAAACAAAAAAACAGATTCATGTATTTGAAGAAATAGCATTGTCCATATAAACACTCGCTTCAGTGGTTTCTCCATCGATTGCTTATGAGTAACCAGGTTCCTGTTACATGTTCAGAATAGAGCAAGTTTGTGATGTTCTTCCCCTTTGGCAAATATTAATGACAGTACCAATATAATTAGGTCAGAGAAGGTAAAAATCTAATAATTCTGAAGTAGCTTTCCTTCAAGTCCTTAGCCTTTTCCTAACAATTTTCTAGATCTAAGGAAAACTGCTCTAAAATAACCAGCTTGCCTTCTGAAGGGTTCTTCTTTCCCTTTTTGCTGAGGCTGTCTAGTAGCTTTTAGCTGTCTAGTAGCTGACGTAAGTAGCTTTACACTACTGAATCAGCCACCTTCCCATTTCCTTGTGTTCCTCATCCTAACAGTAAAGCAAGAGGCTGTTTAAATCCTTCCCCACCACTGCATATAATGTTTGCTTTTAGAACAGATCAGGAGCAGCTGCACCGTTGCTGGCATCTGTGCTGTCTATTCATTGCAGCATTCATTGTTAGTCCCCAAGTCCGTGTCCCTGGTGCTTGTGAGTGCTACTCCCCAGGAACATCAAACCCTTCTCAATTCTGGCTAACAGCTCATGGTCAGGCTGGTTGCAGGAACAGCCCCCGTTTTTGCTGAAAGATAACCAAATTACCAAGCCCAAGGTGGCCAGAGCAAACTCCACTGCCTACCTGTAGATACTACAACAGGACACTCATCATGTTCACCTTCCTATTTTAAAGCCATTTTAGATATAAGGAATGTAAATTCTGATGAAGAGAGGCTTTACTGCTCACTGTTGTCTTTGGTTTTTATAAACTTTGTCATAACAGAATTTTGCCATCTGTGATTATGCCTCAGAAGACCAACTGCTGAGGTTCAGTGTTTGCTGCTTTTCACTCTCTCCACCGAGCACCAGCATTTGTGCAGCCACACAGCGAACTGAAGAAAATGGAAAATAACTTCCCTGGCTCCCAGCCAAGTTAGATGTTAATGTCAATCATTTACACTGTGCCCTTACATAGGCAGTCACCAGCAATTGTAACCTTTATAAAAGCCTGCTTTTCCAGTGATTCTTTTATCAAAGTCAGAATTCTATTATCTGTGCACTATTACCTGTGCCATTATTAAATGGCTTCCTGCTTCAAAGAGGCATATGCAATTACTAGCAGTGCTATTATGTAACCTGAATTCTAAAAAATGAAATTTAAAGTCTTACAATCTTTTTCTGCCTTCTAGTTGCTGATGGTTATATCTGTTATTTTGGAGAGAAATCCTGAACTAGAGTTCCAGGACAAAGTGGACTTGGACAAAGTGGTGCAAGAAGCATTTCATGACTTTCAGAAAGATCACAGCAGTCCAAAGGGAGCTGAAAATCAAGTGAGTGAAATATTGCTGTTACAGAATTTACCATTCTTATTGAAGTTAGTTCTAAGTGTTAATTCCATGCAGTTCAGAGTAAAAAGCAATTGATAGAAGTTCAGAATGGAACACAAACAAGAAATTAATATATCCAAGTGCTGCCTAGGTCTGCAAAGAGCCTCTAAGCAGAGATGAAAGAGGTGCACTTTACTGCTGAGTTGTAAATTCAAAATGTTATGGTAAGGAGAATACTCAGTGTTCCATGGCTCTGCAGTGGAGTCTCAGTAAAGCTGGAAGAGTTATCCTCAAAGGGGAAAGAATTCATTAGGAAGGACACTAGAACTGAGAAGAGTTAAAAATAACAAAATAAAAGAAAAAAACTAAAGCTCAGCAAGGAAGTGTGAACTGAGGATCTTATGTACACAGAGACTAAGAAAACTTTAATAACCAAAGGAGTCATACTGACAGTATTCAAGTAAGAACTTGCAATACAGAACTGTTCTTAGTTACTGATTTTTCTGCTAGAGTTGCATTCATGATCTGGCAAACTTTTGGTTAAAATTCAAATAAAGGAGTAAAGGCTTTTAATATTTACTTGACTAGAATTATAGGTTTTATGCTTTAAAGATCTCTAAATATTCTCACTGCAAGTTTTGGTGCCTCAAAGCTCTGAAATTCTGTAATAAAGCCAGGTTTATTGGACTGGTTGAAGGAGAAGATAGGAGTAAAGCAGTGGGGCCAAGTCCCAGATCTACTGAGGATGATCTTCCTCACTCCAGCTGGCATTTTATTGTGCACAATATATTTGAAGTCATCTGTGCTAGCTCTGAAGAATCTATTGATTCATTCATTGACATGCACCAGCCCTTCCTCTTGCTGAATTTAGCTCCTTTAAAAGATGAGGAAGGATGTGCTGCTTAAGAACTCTTTCAAATGTTTCAATGTTCACTTTTTTTGCCACTCATTTTTTGTACTACAATTTGAAAGCAAGCCAAATACCCAGCCCCAGCAATGTGTCAATTTCAAAATACCTTTGTTTAGAAAAGAACACAATTTTCTTGAAATTATGATCCTTTTGGTCCATGTTGGAGGGTAGTGACTCTGTGGCCGTAGCAAAACCACCCATCAGCTGCACAAATGGCTCTCAAGTGCCAGCTCCACACAGCATCTGGAATTTCCTACTGACTTCTGTGACAAGCTGCAAATCCCCAGTGGCTAGAAACAGAAAGGAAAGTTCCATGCAAGCCCCAGTTTTTACTGGTGCTGCCCTAGCCTCTATTGAAGTGATGAATTTTTTTCTCCAAGCCCAGACCTACTTAGAATAATGCCTTTTTATCTCTTAGAAAGAGCCCCCAGTTTAGAGTTGTGAATAGTATTTAAGATTGTTGTTGGAAATTCAGCTCCTTGCATTAAAATTTTCTGGCACCTGACTCTCCCCTATTCCCAGATGGATTCTGCTGGCAGTTAACTGTAACCCTGTCTGGGATTGTTCTTAGGGTGTTCTGTCTCAAGGTTTCCTAACACTGCTAAAAATTCCTCAGTTGTCTGAACTATGGTCTTCTATTAACTGACTTGCAAATATTCTGAACTTTGTTAATTCCCTGTTAACATGTAATAAATATCAAAATTATTTATTCTAGTAAGTTTAGACACACCCTAAAGCTACAGAAGTCTTGTATTTTCTCCATACAATCTCTGCCCTTGATATAATAAAAGTAATCAATTTCCTGAATTAAAGCATTGAACCTTTTTTAGAGCAGCTAGTACATAATTTGAGAGTAAGCAGGTGTTTTAATGTCACTAACTGTGAAAAACAGGTGTTCAGTGAAGGACACCTATTTTGGTGATCTGATTAATGAATGACTTCATGTGCTACCTGTGGTTTGGATCTTGGATTTTTTCCTTCTGAATAAATCTTCAGTCAGTTTACACCTCGTGTACACCCAAGGCCCTGGCTCACCATTCTACCACACAGGCATCACCCAGCTGCATCTTTTAGGAGAGCAGTTGTTCTCTGTCAGCTATGACATTTTAAAAAATGTTAAGAAGGTGGTATCTGTGCAGTCCTGGAAAACTCAGTGGGAAAGTAGATGCAGGTAAGTACATATGGGAGAATTCTGAAAATTGAGCAGAATTTTTCTCTAGTTTTAGAGTCCAAAAAACACATTTGCATTTTTAACATATTTGATTTTGTTCTTGTTTCTCTGGGTTTGGCTGCTTTCCACATTCACACTAATGGCAGCCTCCTTTCCCTCTCTGCAGAGTGACATGACTGCATTCTACAACACCCACCCACTTGGAAAAAAGGGAACGTGCAGCTACTTGAGCAAGGCTGTGATCACTTTGCTGCTGGAAGGGGAAATGAAATCAACCAACGATGATCCTTGTACCATTAGCTAAAGCTTGGCACACAACACAGGAATTGCTGTTTTACTTAGTGTTCTATGTATTTTTCAAGTATACTTAGGGTACTGTTTTGAGGGGTAGCCCTGGCTAGTGACACAAACGTATCCTACCCTTTGCTGAAAGAAGTGCCATTAAAGATACCAAGTGCCACCAGATTTTTTCCTTTCTCAACTATGCAGCATGAAACTGAGCACATGAAGTTAGTCCTGTAGTGTTTAAGTTGAATGGGAATGTATTTATGATCTTATGCATTTACTGTAGCTGGTAAATTCAAGGGAATGGCAGTATGAGATTTTGTCTTTATACCTCTATTCATTTATAGTTGCAAACAAGTAGAAGATAAATTAACATGCATACCAATCAGTGTAGAAATACAAAAACTGGATTATTTTCTTATTATTCTACAAACAAATTGGAGGGGAAGTATTTGTTATTCTCTTAAGGTTTTCTTTATCAGTTCAAGTGACACATTCATTTAATGTGTTGGGTTTTTTTAATTTATCAGTTGATAACTTGATATACAGGTTTCATCCTAATAGAGCAATTTTTTATCTCTAGCAATACACATCACTGTATTTTCCCAGTTGTTATTTAAACATCTATAAGTTAAAAAGGGAAATGTATGGTAACACAATCAAACTTTGTTTTTAAAAAAAGGGCAAATAAGCTGTATTTAAAATTAAAATCAATGAAGAAATAACTTTGTATTACATATGGTATCATGGCATTAAAGAATTCAAGATATACTTATTTATTTCCTAAATGTGTGAAAACACTATATGCTCTATGCTTTATTTTGGTGAAAATAATAAAAAGCAAATGCTTGTAAAAAAACCCCGTAAATAAAAATACTTTAAGTGACATGCAAAGAGACTCCTGCTGACTTTAAGGGCAACCTTTGACCTGCTATTGCAACCACCTTGAATCACAGAAGTGCCTCTTTTAGCAGCACAAAACATACTAAAGTTCTAGAACAGGTCTTTAAACGATTTCCTAATTAAACTGATAGTGAGGAGCTGCAGCTCAGCTGTGACTGATTTATTGCCATGCTGATGTCAAAGGCAGGTGCTGTTAGAGGGCAAAGCCAGTGGTCCTGCTGCTCCCCTTGCTGTAACACATTTATCTTTGCAAGCAGGGGGACAGGGATGCTGATCCAGAGGACAGCCCCAGTCGCTCGGGCGTGGGCCCAGCCTGCGGAGTGTTTGTCCTGGAGCAGTCCAGTGCTGGCTGCAGCACTGCCCTGACTGCAGCAAGGTGGGGACAGTTCAGCAGCACAGAACAGTGGCTGAGCCACTCCTTCAAACAGTCCGTGGCCTCGGGTTTTTTACTGCATTATTGCCCGAGGAGTTAGCAGCTGCAATAGATTCCACTTGCCCTTTTGTTAAGTGTTGCCTGCAGCTGGCCATGGCTCAGTGATAACATGAGTAGGAAGATCTCTGTTTCTAGTGGGTTTTAACAATAATATTGGAAATGGATGTATCTCTTGCCATCCAAATACAGAATATAATTCTTGTCTATAAACTGTAAATGCTATTGAAAGGAAACAATCCTTTACATACAGAACCTACACATTACTCCAGGAGCACTGGCAGTTTCTTTGACAGTAGCTCTGGTTTTGGTTTTGCAATTGCTTACGATTTAAAGTGTAACTCACTTTAATTCTTACCACTACTTTCTCCTTCTCTCTTGCTCTTACTCAATTAGCACCTCAGTTATTGGTAAGCCTCAGGTTTGCTGACCTTGGTCTGAACTTTAGAACTGCAAAGGAATGAAAATGCCAGTAACCACTTACTCTTATACAACTCTGGAATGAAAATCCATGCAAACTGTTCCTGTTTTCCTTTATAGCCTTGAACATGTGGTTTATGAAATTATGATTGGGACAATTTTTCAGCTGCTACAAAATAAGGATAAATTAGAAGATGAAGATACCAAAATCCAGCAGAGTTCACATTCTCTGAAAAAGGTTCTTGAGTCTGGAGGGACAATACCATTAATTTTTCTTAGGGTGAAGTAGGAGTAAGATAGAGGAGCTTGACACAAATGGCTCTCAGAGTGTTGCCTTTTAAATTACAGCTTTATAAAAACATTTTTCCTGTGCTATTAGAAAAAGGGGAAATACCAACCTCCAGTGTCAACTCCTCATGTAAATACATATAACCCCACCCCCCTCTCCACCCCCAAACTCAGTCACTTTCAATTTTACCAAAACCATTATCTTCACACTGGATTCCTGTGCCACTTAATAGGTGTCATGTTCCCAGTGCATCAGACATTTCAGACTGCCCTAGTCCTCAGGAGAATTCAGGAGGGAAGAAGTTGACACAGGCATTTCAAGGCTTTCTTGGCATTTTTGCTGTTGGCTTTGTTGCTTTCCTCCACATGCATTTTCAGTCTTATTATCTTACACATCAGTCTGTGTGAGTGATACAGAACAGATAAAGAAAAAAAATGCACAACTAGGTTAATAATAATTCAGTTTCTGAGAAATCCTCTTCATTACTTTCTAATCCACCACAGCAGAAAATGTACTAAGACATGCAGATCTGAACAGGGGTTTTTTTAGCTCAAGTCCTGGAGCAGGGCATGTGATGGTATCACAGCACTGATGGGGCATTTTTCTGAACAACATTTTCTCATCAAGGTCCATCAACAAGCAGTGTCAGATAACAGTAGCTTTAGGATTACTGTCATAATACCATTCTGCTTTTGTAATTTAGGTCTCCTATTTTTTGTTTTCTCTGCTATTTAAAATACTTCCTTTAAGCCTTATACATTGAGTTCATGCCATGAAAATAAGTTCCTTAAGAAAGGGTCATCATTCACAATAACTGTTATTTTATGTTTCTGTACCTTCTGCAGTTTTCAAGAAGGTCTACCTGCTTGGCCAGTGGCATTTTTAAGACTGAAAATTATCCTTCCATAAAAATCCCTTTCAGCTACATGGGTGTTACAATACTAATATCACTGTAGGTGGAAGACATGGTTAATAAAAAAAATCATACGGTCAGAGTATATACCTAGAAGGGACTTTTTATGTAGTTGGTAAGAGGAAAAAAATAAAATGTACCAAAGGAAGTGGGAGCGGTGGGGCAATCTGATGCTTAAAACATTAATTAAAAAAATACTAGGATGCAATTAATTCCACTGAAGCCTGTATATCTCATCCCAAAAATCAATCAAAAAAATGGCTTGATTGAATTTTTAGATAATTACTATCCACAAACCCCCTGCCAAATATATTCTGTTCTCCAGAAGCGTGACCGTCTTTTAAGCTAATGAACTAAGCCTTGCAGCATGGGAAGGGAAAATTAAATGAGCAAGAAAATCTTTGCTGTGCTATAAACACAAATGCAACAGTGTTGGAAAACATGCTGAGAGCCCAAAGGAAACGTGCAGGGTTCTATCCACTGTCCATACTTACCTCTGCTCCTTTCACTCAGTTCAAGCCATGGGTTGTGTGTGAGAGTATGGGGAGAAGGTAAGAAGGAAACTCAGCTCAGATCTTAACTAGAGAGAACTTAAAGGATTTCCCCTTTGTGTTTGTTTTGTGGGACTGGAATAAGGAAGTTGCATTCTTTTCATTTACCCATGTAGCACTCTGCCATTAGGAACTATAAATGGTATTTTCTCCACCAGGACATGCTTTTCCTTTTGCACATTAGCAGGAACTGGAACAAAAACAAATGCAGAAAAAACCAGATACAAGGAATATAAAAGTCTACATGTGGTGGGTCTTTCATGAATCCTAAAGGCTTGCAAGGGTTCTTTCTGTAACCTTCCATAACACTGCATGTTTCTGACAAGGGAAGGGGAAAGAGGAATTAACTCCCCTCTTCACCTAAATAGATACAAGATAATTGCTACTTTTTTCAGATCAGGTCAAAAATTAAGACTCTTATTTCATAAAATAACAACCTTCTGAGACAAGAGATGCTCTTTGGAACAGGTGGTCCTGCTAGCACCAGACAGTAAGGACTGATCTCACCTGAGCCTTGTTCTTATGGGCAAGTGACAGGAAGCTCAGACAGCCTTTTCAGAATGCCATAGCTGAGGTTTCTAGGGATGAAATGTTGAGGCCAGACAGAGGGGGGAAAGGGTGACATCATGCATAGGAACCATTTCTTACTTAACTTTCACATTAGTGAAACTAAAGAAAGAGGTCTCTGTGCCTTGGCACTTCAGGAAATCCACTCAGGTGCAAGGGCCTGTATGAAGAGAGGGCATCATGTTGGTTTATATCTGTACCACAGACCTAAACCTTGCATATCACACTATTCTGCTAAGAAATACAGTTTACTAAAAAATAACTTGCAAGGAAATAACACCTCCTAAACCCACTTTCTACCCCATCACAGAAGAATAATGTACAGATGTCCCCCTGGGTTATGTTCCAAAACCTAAAACCTATAATCTAATTCCTCCTTGAATGGGACTGGGACTATTTATTCAAGTGTATATTTTTTGACATTGCTGCTCAAGCTGCAAACAAACATCTCACATTCCTGGTTTGCTTATTGAAGGCTCCTCTTTCAGTCAGTGGTCCCTGCAGCAGGGCTGTCAGCTGTGCTAGTAAAGCTGGAAGTACTGGTGCTGCTCATGGAGGAGTCACCTGGCTGCACCTCAGACCCTCACAGGAGGTGACTGAGTTGTGGGCAAGCAAACCCCACAGATTTCTGGGTTCCATTGACAGGCTACGTGTATTTAGTGAGGTCTGCGGCACAGCTGAACTTGCATTGCCTGAAGATAAATAATGCTGCAACATTTCTAAAGGAAACATGAACCATGTGCTTAGAGAAGTTTGTACCACATTCTGTTAACCTGCAGTGTTTGTGCATCCGCTCTATAATCAATGATAAATAATAAAAACAAACCAGAAAGAAAATGTTAACAGAGATTCCCATATACTTGGAAGGTGTTTAACATTGCTGGCTAGGACATAAAAGCATTGCAAGAAAAAAGAAAACTGACTGTAAGAATGCAAAAATGACTCCCTACAGTTTCATGGCATGTCTCCAGACTGAGCTAACTAAATCCAAAACGCTTTTCTTAGTGAACAAATGTCCTTCCCAATGATGTTTTCTCTGCAGTAGTAGGGATCTCAAGAGGTTTAAATACAGGTGAAATGATTTAAGTACTTGCTGTGCTTTGGCCTTACTTTTGGTGATTTCCCCTTCTCCAAGGATGTAGAAGACCCAAGTGTAAAATCAGAAAAAAAGAGATGGCTAGAGAGCCATGTAAATGAACTCAAGAAGGGTGTTTTGTCACATGGCCAAGCGTGGCTGCTGTAAACCCTGCAAGCACTGGGCACAGGGAAATCACTTTTAAAACGTGCTTCCTGGCCTCCTTACCATCTCAGAGTACATGGGGAAGATATGATGGTAAAAATATCAATGAACAGTCCCACCTCATCCTTACCTGTGTGTGCTCTACCACTGTTACCAGCCAGACCCGCACTAAAGGCCTTGGACTGACAAGCCCTGTGCCCCACTGATGCCTCCTGTTGGCTGGAAGGCCAAAAGATTTCGGGCAGGATCAGAGGATATTTTGTAAGCTGTTCCTGTACATGCAGACAGCAGAGGTTACCACTAATCAGCCTCATTCCAGCTTTATTCCTGTGCCTGATTTTACTCCAGCCAAGGCAGTAACATCAAAAATATTCCCAAAAGACTGTACACACATCACTGGTATGCTGCTGGAAATGGTAAGTTATTGTATTCACAAGAATCCTCCAAAATGGGAAGTCGAGGTTGGCAGTCTGATTTTTTGATCTCTGCTGGAAAGAACCTGATGTATGGTTAGAAATTTTTCTTCTCTCAACCAAATGACAAGTAACTACCCTCACAGCACCCAGCCAAATATGTTGTATATTTCTAGCTGCAATAAATGCTCTCTCTCTTCAAAGCACAGATGTTTCACGGGAAAGATGCAAGAGACTTTTGCTCCAGAGCCTTGACAGGTTCCCATGCCTCTCCTTGATGAGTAGGAAGGCACCTGCTTAACTACCATGCTTGGGGAGGCTACAGTCCCTCCTCCTGTATGTGGTCTGCTAACATCTTTTATGCCACATATAAACAAGAAGTATTGGAATAATTTAATATATATTTTAAAAATGCAAATATATTGCGAGATCTT
This sequence comes from Corvus cornix cornix, assembly GCF_000738735.6. Taxonomy (NCBI): domain Eukaryota; kingdom Metazoa; phylum Chordata; class Aves; order Passeriformes; family Corvidae; genus Corvus; species Corvus cornix. The sequence goes on along the minus strand of NC_046341.1, from coordinate 13,691,282 downwards.
AGCCTTGAAAGTTTATTTTTGTTAGATGTATTAAAAAATTTTTATAGTGAGATATGAGAACATGAAAACAATTAATAGTATTTGGATCTAATTTATCTTTTGTTTCCAAAATCCTCTTATCATGCAGACATCATAATGTCCTTCCTGTCCTTTGACACATTGGCCAAGACAGAGTGCACCAACCTTCTCAAATTAAGGTTTCTTCACAATGCAAGTTTTCAGATTCAGACCTGTCAGCCTCTTTCAGTTCCATGATTCACACGAGCTTTGCATCAAGCCTCAAGTGACAAAATGAATCTACTGCTTCTGGATATTTTTTTTTTACCTTAATGCCACCTGCCTCCCAATACTGGAGTATTCATTACCTTAGATCAGGTTAATAGTGTGCTTATGAGAACTCATTTGTATCTTGAAGCCTTTATATTAAATATCTCATCACCTCAATTGGCTAAAAATTTCTTTACCCCATTACACTATCAAGTCTTGTACTGGAGATGACTCTGCTTTACTTTAAATGCTTTCATTTCAGAACACTTTACTTGTCATGCAAAAATAAAAGAAAGTGTACGAAAATTGTACGTTTTGGGATATATAGAACAGAGGTTAAGAGACAGCTGGAGTGGATGTTCGTGATCAACTGACACCTTCCCTCCCATACCGATTGCAGTGGCACTGCCCTAGCAACACTGCAATTTGCATATAGAAAAGGATAAACCTTCAAAGACAGCAGCAGTTTATTAATTTTAACATAAAGCACCAAAAAAATGCATAAAGCAGAGGCAAGTATTTGTCTATGGGATGTCAGCTATCTCTTCTAGTCCATCATGCTACATTACTATTTCCTCTGTACCTAAATGACCTGTCAGACTGGAACACTGTTCTGAACCAAGCTTCAGTTAGAGAAATTATTGCTTCCGAAAGTATTCTGCAGTTCCTTGCAAAGCAAGGATTCAAGATGGAAGATGTTATGCAAGAGAGAAGATAGAAGACAAGGACAAACAAAGAATTGGTTACGTCTCTTTACTATTGCACAGGCAGTAGTGATTCATTCTTTCAAATAATTTTAAGATTTTTGTTGTCATTGCTTTTGAATAGAATCAGCTATGCCTTAACAAACAACTAAGCAATCACTAAGTGATTGAAGTCAGTATCAAGAGACTAAAAAGCAGCATAAAAGACTTAAATTTAATTAATTCAAAAAACCAGAAAACACTCCTGCATGTCTTTAAGCTGAGTTTTAGTTCTACACATATAATTTTTACGTGCAAATACTTAAAGCTGATATCATTTAAAGCTGAAAACATTTGGCTTCCTACAAAGGAACAGACACTGCCTAAATGCCTTTGTGGCATTTTGTGTTAGTGGCACCCCTGTTTACATGACCAAAGTAGTTCTTGCCTGAGCTGGCACAAACCTTTGTGCAGCCCACCCTCAAACCTGTAGCTTTTTAATGCTGTGTTTTTGCACCAGATTGTTACATGGCATTACAGACTAGAGCCAGTAGTTTCAACATTAATGCTTTATAATGACTGCTGATGCTCTCGCAGAAGATGGAATGACATCTCCATGAAGAAAGAAATACCACTTTGGTATAGTGCAAGCAATCTTTCCCTTTTCACTGCACTCATAAGCAAGTTACACTGTAGATAAACCACAGGGAGACTTGGCCTGTGCTGCAAACCCTGTTGTAGGCTTCAACCCAAAGCCAGAATTCCATCCCCATCCCTCTCCTGAAAAGAGCTTTTGCAGAGGATTTTGTCATCGGTACAAAGGCCGCCACAGAAAATAGGTTCAGTGTAAGACAGGGAAGCAAAAAAACCCACTAAGGTGTCATTGCAGGACTTGAGTCTTCTTCCATTTCTTGTTCAAAAACCAGTTAATGTGTAGGAAATTATTTGTATCCTATTCATACAGAACTTTTATAGGTACAGAATCAGAACTTCAATTTCTACTGGACTTTTAGAAAAACAATTCCTGTGTTCATTCCACTGACAAGATGTAAAACATTTCATTTGCATCTCAGTCAGGGATCTATTAAGGCAGTAAGATTAATTTACTCAGAGCTTCCTACCAGATGAACTTAAATCAATTTTTGATTGCTGAAAAACAGATCTTGTACTGAAAGGTGACTCCAGTACAATCTCACTGACAAATCACTTTCAATTAAAAATTTCAATACAAAACACATTTCAGTATTCAAAACTTCCTCTGAAATCTACAGTGGTTTTGAACAAAGAGTCAAGTAAAAACTGATACAAGCCTTACAAAGTTCAGCCCTCAAGAACCAACATAGTTTTGGGATAGAAAAAGGTGAAAGCAGTAGAGAGAGCTTTATTTTAGATCTTCCCTTAGAGGAGCCCTGGTAACACAGACTCAATTAGGACTGCTCATGAATAAAGCCATGCCTGTATTAAAGTACTAACTAGACCCAGACTTTCCTAGAACTGCTCTTTAATGCAGAAATACTCAACAGACTATGCATGGTAATATTTTAAAATATCACATTTTACTTATTTCTGGTAAAAAAAAATCTGCCATGAAGTTACAACAAATACACGAGCTTTACTACAGTACAACTAAACTACTTTTATTAAAAATGCACCCTGGTACCATGCCAGCAAGTGGGGCTATTTTTGGATAGGATTTTCAAATACATTCACTTGAACTGTGGGATGCTGCTCTCTCCTATACCAATAGTAAAGTTTCCCTCAGTGTCTGAGTCAATAATGAACAATTTCCCGAGTGTTACCCATATTCTTTTTCCCCAGAGGCTGCCACTGACTTCTCCTGAGACACCAGTCACTCCTCTCTGCTGCTTGCTCCACCCGGCTGTTCCAAAGGTCACAGCATTATGTGTTTGAGGCTGTCAGCTCAAATTTTTAATTTGTTAAATAACAGTCTACAGTGGGATGTGAAACAAAAGATTACTTTAGAAGATTCACCATGCCTTTTACATAATCTCACAGAAAATCTCCAATATCCAAGCCTGCAGACTGGGAGCTGGCCTATGAAGTTTTGTACTGACAAACTTCAATAACATTTTAGAAGAGAACTCGGCAGCTGTCTGGCATTAGCCCTCCAGTTTCCATGGATACAACAATTAGATCAGCACAAACAAAGCAGTTGAAATTTTCAAATGAATCGTATTTTAAATCACACTCACACAAAAATCCTGGTGACAATAGACATGTTAGAAATACTGAAATTTCTTAGTTGAAAGCTCACTCACAGAGGCAACACTCTTAAAATAAAGGTTGTACAAGAGAAGAAAATAAATCCAACATTTTACCTTTTCATTTTAGATAAGGAAGACTACATGGAGAGGGAAAGATTGTTATTAATATTTACTGGAAATGATTTCCAGTTACTTTTCTTTTTTTTCGCAATACCAACAAAATTTAGAAAGAAGCTCACCTTTGTGGGGGGCAGAAAAATCAACCCAAACCAACAAGGCCAACAGAGAAGGTATATGTGCTTTTAGGTGAACTGCAACAGGTGCTTTGCACATACATCCAACTTGTTCATGGTGATCCCAAAATATGATACTCACAGACAAATTCTGAACCAAGCTAAAAAAATTTATTTAGCTTGTAAAGATAGAAGGTTGAATGAAAATCTCAAAACAAGAATAATCTTGGGTAATCAAGACAGAGTTTGTCACAAGATTTGCCACCTTTGGTGTCCAAGAAGTCTCATTTTAAACATCCACTGTGCTTTCTGTATCATTGTGTAAGCAAATCTGATGCCTTCTGTTTGTAGTGAGGAAACAAGCTAAAAATGTCAACCTTCTCAAAGATGGAGGAAAACATGACTAAATGCAAGGAAGCAAAGTTTAGATTCCCTTCTCATCAGGCACTATTTTTATAGACAGAAATAAATACACAAGGCTTGCCAGGAGAGATTTCTCTGTTGATTTCTTCTATAATTTATTTTGAACCACAAAAACCTTCCTCTTACAGATTTGATATTAATTATTAAATTCTATGAGAGGAGCTGTTATGCTAAGATTGGGTGTTACTAATTCTTTCATGACTTAAAAATGTTTGTAACTCAAAAATGCAAAGCCTATATCCATTAAGCAGCCCAAACCAAGGTTCTAATGATCTCTTTAAATTGAAAGTGTAATATACTGTGAATATTAATTACATTTTGTTGTTATTACATTAAATAACTTTTCTATACTAGTGGTTTCAGATTTCTCTGAGTTTTCCCAATTGAAGGGCTAGCAACACTTAAACTAACCACCCTTTCAGCATGTTCTACCCTCAGACACTTTGTACAAATTTCACAAAGCCCTCTGGATTCTTTGATAGGCGAACAGGCAACATATACTGCACCAGAGAGCACACAGTAAACTGACTGTGGCAGAACTGAGTTTTAAGTGATTCTCACAGCATGCAAATTTAAAGACTGAATGTCTCATACTAAATTAAGAGACAAATTAGATTTGTAAGTTATGCTAGACTCAGATATCATAGAGAGGTAGCTGAATATTGATGCAAACCAAGCCTTTCTAATTGTTAGTCTCTCTGAGTCACCAGAGAGAGCAGTGACAGGACTGGCACAGTTCCCCTCTGTCCCCAGCCTCCAGCCCTCCACGTGGCACCAGTCCAGAGCACACAGCCCGCCCTGGAGACAGCAGGAAGAGGGAACAGCTAAAAACATCCTGCACCTGGTTCACTTTTCCTCTGGGGTCTTTGAACTAAGAAGGCAGCTGCACAAAACAGCTCCAGTTCAAAAGATTTTTGTTCCTCCTCTTCTCAGACCTCAAGGTACAATTCATTACTTTTGCTATTTACTGTTGCAAACCTGGTGCTTAGGCATATTTTTGTGCCCACCACTCCATTCCATAAAGATTTCCACCCAAATCTCTGCTGTCTGACTGCACCAAAATTTTCTACTAGGAATGACCAGCAGTCTATCCCAAATCCAAACAAAGTTACATGAAACCAAAATGACCCCCCTTGCTCTACATTTCAAAGAGAATCACAAAAATAGTTAGAAAACTATATATAACGTAACAATTAGGATAGAAGAAGGGAAATGTGAAATCCTCATTCTGGAATGACAAAATGCTTCAAACATGATTTTTTTTTTTTTAGACAATAAGGACTGTTCAGGTTCCCCTCTAAAATAGCTTTCTCTATATTCACTATTAATGAGAGTCAGCAAGGACCAGCAGAAGGAAAACAGGCACAGAGAACTATGGGAAACTGGAAAAAAGGAGAAATCCACCAGAGACTGGCATGGCTTCACTAGCACAGCTGTATTTTCTTTTCCTGTCTCTGCAGTTTAACCAGGAAAGTTTACATTTCTCCTTTTCTTTTGATAAAGGAAGAGAGCACTAGGCCATTGGAAAAGGACCAATCTATATTATGTGCTTCAAAAGTTAGTCTAATAACAGATTACTTAATTTTCAAGGCTTTCTTTACAGACTACTGCACGGTTTTTAGTGTCTAACTCCATAACCAGAGGGAGGGGGATATATATACATATTCATCAAAAGTCTACATGGCAAGGTTGAAAAAAACCTAAGACATTAATGTGGAGACTGTCAACAATTCAAGACAGGAACTATTTAAATTAAATGACTTAAAGACTGAAATAGCATCAGCTATTCTGGGGAAGTAGAATTTATTTCTGTAACCCAGATAGCTTTCCCTGTATAATCCTGCCACACACTATGTTCCTGGCTTGCTGTCACTATAAAGCTTGCTATTACAGATTGCTGGGGATACCTAGAAGCACATAAGGATAATTTGTCTACCATGGAATGCTGTATCAGTAAATATCCAGGCTATATCAGTTAGATAAATGGGGGACTCAAAGCTTAACTCATGAAAATTTTGATTGTTTACTACTTCTTCCACTGAGCTTTTTAATGTTGTGTAACATAAAATGTTATAGGAATAAAAGGAAAGCTGGGCAGCAACTGCACTTCTGCCAGGCAATTTAACCCAGAAATGAAGTGGGTTTCCACTACTTCCAAAAAATTAGTTTGATGGCATGTATTGCATCTGTTCATTTTTCCAGTACCTAAACAGGCCAGAATCGTTTTCAAATCTTATGAGTCATATTAGTTGTTTTATGGTTTCCATATAAAGTACAAACTTTTTTGACACTAAAAATTTTAAGTTGTAAGTGAAAAGAGGCCAAGTTTAACCTGCATTATGAAATCATACATGCTAGTCAAAAGAAGACCCAATATGTTATTTCAGATTCATTGCTGATCAATGGCACCCCACTCTCATACAGACATTTGCAAGAGATAGCAAAAGAAAAACCTTTCAAATTAAACAAGAAAGTTTGATTAATCTACATCTTGACCTGGACATTTCACATCCTTCCCCAATTTCCAGGTTTTATTTAAATATGAGAGCCAAGTCAATGTCTGATTTCCACAAACCATGTCTCAGACCCTGCAGAAAGAGGAAAATGTTACTGCTGAGGAGTTTTGTGTTCTAAAGCCTGAATTTCAAAAGCAAAATATCCACCTCGGGTTAATGCTCCTGTGCTGGCTGGCCTCCACACGGGTGTGTGTATATCTATACATGGCTGTACACAAATTTATGTGTGCACAGGGTTAAACAGGCCTCTACCTCTTGCCATGTCCATACAACAGCCTCTGCTGTAGTATCTGTGTGTGGTTTTTGGTCTGCAGAACCAATTTGCTTAAAAGCAAACTGCACAATGTGACTTTAGGGTGTTTAAGTACTACACCCAGCTTTCTGACTAATTCTGTAAAGCTGTGCTCAATCCCCTTGCCTTCTCTGTGACTCTGTTTAGGCTTCTGGAAACTGCAGAGAACAGCTTATGTTTCCCCAGTGTAGAATACTCAGGAACTGCTACAAAGTAAGTAAAGAAGCTTCCATCAAAAACCAAATAGAAAGGCACAGTAATTTCTTCTTCCCTCACAGTGAGTCAGCAGAAGTCAGACCTCTTTCCCAAACACAACTGGCCTCTCCAGGACAGATTTACCCCTTTATTTCCTAAGCTGAGGCAATCACAGCATTTCCTGCTTCAGCAAAATATACTCTGCAGAACAACAAATCTATCCTCAGCGAGGAGGTTTCCATTTGCCCTTATACATGGTAATTAACTCATGGATTTTGTCATTCCCTGATAATGGGAACAATTTTAGGGTAATCAGTAAGGCATTAAGGTTCTACTTTTTTTTTTTTTTTTTTTTTAAATCATTGCTTTCTTTACAATATCTGAGGTAAACTTTTATCCCTGCTCTATGACTTTGGTGGCTAATATTTTATGAAGATCACATTAAATACTCTTGTGCATGAGAAAAGATGAGGTGCAATTATCCTGAAAAGATTATCCTGATCCAAGATACTTAAGGAATTTGAGTCCATTTAGAACCAAAGCCTGCCTTTAGTAACATCTTCTCCTGATGTCAAAATGTTGCTCTGACCTATACATTAAAACAGAATCATTTTCAAAGACATACATTTCCAAAAGCTTTATTGTTCCCTGTTCCCACAGTACAAACTTTGGAAACTTGCTGGCAAACCCTCTAGCCTTCACATATGACATTGATACAAAAATCATGTAACAACCTTAATGGTCTTCTGCTCTTTAGCAACAGCGATAAACCCTCAAGTCCACTATGACCTGGAACATAAAACCCATTAAAGCTGGAAAATTAATTTCTCAGACTAACTCCACAGAATATAATGTTCAATGAAAGTGCCCTAATCTGGGGTCATGTCCATCTCAGCTATACTTTTCCATTACATTACACTAATTTCTCTTGAATTGGGATGTTAAGGCCCTTAATGCATTAATGCAGGTTCTTTGGGCAAGCATTAGATTTGTGTTCTATGGAGTTTTGCAAGAAAACATTTACATTTAGGTTTTTTTATTCTTCTTCTCAAATTTGACTTGTAACATTCCTACAATACGATTATTTTAATGTAAAAAAAAATAGTTAATTTCATGTGTATTTTCAGAGAATTCCACAAAGAATGGATGTTGTGGTGTTACTATGAAAATATCATTAGTTATGTTTGTAGCTTTCAGTGGAAACACAGTCAGGTATACAATAAATGCATCTAGAAAAATCTGCTAGGAATTTCTAGGCCAGCGTAATTCATAAGCAAATTAAAAAGAAGTTTTGGAAATAAAAAAAGGCATATTTAATAGCTTTCATATATGAAAGGTATCTGGTGACAGAGAGCTAAAGAGTATCAATTAATTAATTTTTTTTTCATACAGAGCCAAAAGAGGCTCTACCAATGTCTAGCTTTCACCAACATCAGTTAACAATGCAAATATTAAGTATCTTGAATGAGCTGTTTGGTTGCTTATTGATTTATCCATTGTTCTGTGTGGCCTGGTAAATTATTAAAAATTAAGAGAGCTGAAATGCAGAGAATGGAAACACATCAGGTTTTGCATCATTACAGAAGAAGTAATAACTAAACAGGTATTACCACAGAATATGGAAGCATAGAAGTATTCTTTGCTAGTAACTGGGCATAACAGTGAGCAAAAAGGTGCATATTTTGAGGAAATACAGAAGGAAAAAACCTGTCACAGTGAACCAAACAAAATTCAGAGAAAAACCTCCATCAACAAGGGCTATAATTCACTCAGTGAAATTATTTTTAGCCTTAAATTTAAAAAAAAAAAAAAAAAAAATATCAAACCAAACCAGAAACCTCTTCCCATTATAGTATTTTTTTTCTTCGTGTTATTTCTTATATACGGTCGATAAAATCAAGGGAAGACTGGAGACCAGAATGAGAGGTTAATTGTCCAAAATGGAAAAAAGGGGGGGAGAAGGGACACACGTCACACAGTACCAAAAAGAAAGAGCACAAGTGATGCAGTGCATGCAGAGGGCACACCCTGTATCTTTGTTATGTAGCCAACTTGCTATTCTCATTTACACAGACTCCTTTAGTGGTTTGGTGCAGTGGCAGAGAATTCCTGGAGCCTGACACAGGTAATATCAATGTTAAAAACAACCACCATAAAAGGACAGTAACGATTCCAACCCATAAATATGTGGGTTTGATCTTTCAAAGACCAAAATTGTCAAAAACTTGTTCAGCATGTAATGGAAGAGCAGCTGGAAGCTGCCGTTTGAGCATTATAACAGGGATTAAAGCAACTGCAGCACACATTACCAACATGCTCCAGCAGTGTCTCCAGCCTCCACAGCTGCCCACGCGTGAGGAAGAGATTGAAAATGACCCAAACTGTAGCACCTGTCATGTTGCACATTAAATCACAACTGTCAAGCTATGACTTTTAAACACAGGAAAAGCACATTTTCTGCAGCAATCCACTTTTGTGGTGTGCAGTTTGCAGCAGTCACCACTACCCAGCTCTGCAAACAGACGTGCTGGGCTCACACTGAGCTGGTGTCTGTGCTAAAGGTGTCCACTGTGTCTGTTATTGACACAGTGGACAACAGGAGTCACCAGCGCCAAAGTGTTTAACACTCAGGGACAGGGAACAGGCAGGAAAAGAGCTGCCATGACTGCCCTGCACACGCATGTGCTCGTGTTCCTTATCTGCCATATGACCAAATCTTGAAGCACGACTTAGACTCGGAATATTTTTCCCAGCAATTGCACTCCTGCCTTCCTTCTGAGACTAATGAGGGCATCACTGGAGCTGCTCCGTGCCCCAAACTGCTCTGCCTGTCTCTTTCACTACGTATAGAATTAACCCTGAAAGGAGATTGGTGTCCTTCCTCCAGAAAAGAATTCCACATAAAGGAGAATCAGAGGGATCAATTAAAAGTTCAAAGAGCCAGAGGCAAGAAAAAGCAGGTGTCTCGGAATTACAGGTTTATACCCTCCCTCCTAAGGCAAACTCCTGAAAATGTCATCCTGGAACACAGGACAAACTGCACAATGCTGCTTGTAGAATACACTGGGTCAGGTCATCCACATGAAAGGACCCAGCACTGATTAAGAAACCAGCTGCACCAAATGAGAAATTCCCAGTATCATCAGGAATTCTTTTAGTCCACTGCATACCATCATTAGGCCAACCCCAGTTCAAAAATAAGGTTTAGTACAGCTTATATCTTCTTGTATTTAATACTGTGTTTTTCTAGAGTATGTGCAATATCTACAGTATCTACAGGCATGATTCTGTAAAAAAAACCAAACCAAACCAAACATAACAAAAAACCCCGTCTTAGTAGATTGATTTAGAATTGAGAACACAAAGACAGAATAATACACTCAGATTTAAGAGGTTTATGTTAAATTAAAACATCAACATTTCAAAAATCTGTATTGGACAAAAAATAGGAAATTATTATTTGACATGCTGTAGATTCTGAACATATGAAGAAACAAAAAAGGAATTATATATTAAAGGACAAAGAGCAAAATGAGCCATTAAGTTGTTTCTATGGCTGCATCTGCTAGTGCAAAACTACCTTGGAAAGAATACTTAAGAAAATAAAAGCAGGCTAGGAGAATAATCTAAGCACAAAATATTTGGTTTTTAATTCTGAACTAGGAAGAGTTAAATATGTTTATTGAAAGGACTGCTTTAAAGACATAAATAAGAGGCAAAACAAAACTCTCATTGGCACCACTGAAGCAGAATTACTTGCATGGAGCAGTACTTGGTGTACAAAGCAGAAAACCAGTTCCAAGACATCAGCAGAGTTATTTCTGCGTAAGAGCCCTCTCCGTACCTCTTTAGTACTTAAGAGTACCAAAATGCTTCATGAGAATTTGGATTCCTTCTATTCCAGGTTTGAGGAAACTAGATTTTATTTCCATCCACAGCATTCTGTCAGTTTTTATCACTCATATCCTGTTATGTAACAGAGAGGGGCTGACACAATCCATCCTGATTTAACAGAACCTGAGCCATCATCTGTAAAATCTGAAAAAGCACTTCTCTAATGCTGCAGTGACATGAAACATATTTTATTTTTAACATCAGCTTATTTTTTAATACCTGAGGCAACAAACACTATCAAATAAAATACTTCATTGACACCTGCATTCTCTAGACAGTGCAACTGCATTACCATCATGGTTATTCTCCTGCACAGGGGTACGTAAATTCCACACCAGTTAAGCTGACATTTTTGCTCTATGTGTTAGTTTATGCATAATCTAGGGCCAATTATCTATGAATACACATCAACAACAGCATCAATCACACACAGAAAGCTCAGTTAGAAACAGATTTCCACCCCTTTTACTCTATTGTGACCAAGTACTTAGATATCAACATCATACTGAACAGAATTTTTAAGCTTATTAAAGTGAAGCAAATTGATATTTGCTCCCAAGGCTTGTGTATCTGCATTTGTAGTTAATGTGATGAGAGTCATAAAACTCCTATATATATGAAACTAAAACCTTAAGATACAAAGCGTGAATGCAGCATTTTGACACACATTTCAGTCTGTACAGATTGCCAGAGTGCCCTTAATCTGTCAGCTACTACCCTTGGTGATGGTGAAGTTAATAATGTCAGTAAATTGACGTGAACCAGTATTGGCACTGAAGACACAGTACTACGTGACCCCATTAGAAGGGAAAAACCAAAAAAAAAAAGATTCAATAAAACACTTCTTCATGGACTCATTATATTTCTCTAGGATTCTCATGAGGAAATTTAATGAGCCAAATGGGCTCCTAATTACAGCTGTTAAAGTCAGTCCATGTGAGATGTGGTTCTGCTCTCCCTGCATCAGTTCAGACACTTTTTGACACTTCACCCAAAAGCAGGAGGCTCCAGTAGAAGAGTCAGCAAGGACCATAACTGCTTCTGAGCCCCAAAATGGCTCTGTTCTACTCTGCTCTTCTGCTCCTCATTTCTATCTGGTTTTAGGTTACAGCACTCTCAACTCTCCACACAATTTAATGCAACAGTCCAGCAAAAAAAAAGTGTAACTATTGACTCTGGGAAGGCTCCAACACTCCCCACCAGGTGAGACCAAGTGAGGAGAGGAGCCCAGTGCCCCCTGCCCTTCTCGTAGCAAGCACCCATCCTGATCCCGATGTGGAAGTGCCACCTTGGCTGTCCCCTCAGGCTGCTGCCTGATTTAATCCTCTGCCTCGCTGCACACACATCTCTGCCAGCACAGCTGATAAAACACAGCAGGGAAGGGAAAAGAAAGATGTTTCTGGATGGCAACACAGTCTTATAAACCACTGCTTTAAAAGTAGACTGGTATGAAAATCAATCACTCAAGATAATCCTAAAGAAAAACTAAGAGAAAAGCAGAAAAGAGATAAAACCAGCACTAAATAGAAAAAAACGTGGTAGAAAATAAATGATGTACGGACACTTGGATATCACAAAATTTTAAAAAAGGATAAACTGAAGCAGAAAGTAACATTTCAAAACTGAAGTTATTTGCAGACATGCTATTTTTTAAAAACAGCAAGTGAGCATCTTTCTCAGCAATTCTCAGATACACTGATGTAAATCCATTTTATTTAAATATATGTTGGGCATTCTGAATGTATCAATGCAAGTGCATATTGTAGGACTCACTGAGAGAAATAAAATGCAAAATAATACTACTTTTAACTTCACACACGTGGAAAAAGCTCAATGGCCCCTATGCTTTTACAATACAGCTCACTGAGAGGTCCTGGTACGTTCCATTTCAAAACAGTCAGACCAGACAACAGCTTTTCATGTTTAGTTCCTGTCATGTTTTTCCTATTGATGACAGGAACCATAAACCCCTGTCTAGCTTCTGTCTCAAGACATCAAAAAGTAATCTTTGATCTTATTCCCATGGGTCCCTATTGCTAGTGAAATATTTGATGTGAATATATTTTTTTTTATATGGCAATGTTCTCCAAAAATCCCCTTGAACACACAAAAGCATGAAACAAGTGTTTTGGTAGAATATTTTACCAGAGGAGTTGAACAAACTGTTAAATAAACTCAGATCTGCTAAACATGGATATTGCGATACTTGGTTTGCAAAGATGTTTTGATACCAACATCTGAAGTCCAGTAACCCGGGGACCTATTGTCAGATCACTGTTTACATAACCAGAAAAGTGCTGCTGGCATCTTCATTTGGATATGCAGCTGCTCCTGGCAAACTGCTTCCACATGTGGCCACAAGTTATTTGCGGCCCAGGACTTGAAAGCAAAATCTTTGAGCTTACATTGCTCTACTCTTACTTTAGGTTTCATCAAAAGGTTCTGCAAACTGCATAAAGCAACCAAACAGAACTGTTTTTGAGGCAATGGCAAGGAGGAAAACCCCAAGCCAACAAACCCAATCCCCAAATGCAAATCAGCCTTCAGTTCTAAACCAGTAAAGAATAGCTGGGATGACAGAGTACTATAAACTTTGAAAGTTAACTAGGAAAAAATCCAGTAGTGATTATGCACAGAAGAACCATTTCCAACAGCAATGCAGATTTCTCTTAGCCAGGTCCTTACAGATACATCTCCCACATGGAGGGATTTGGGAAGTTTTACATGTTACCACATTCTGCTTCCTCTTAAACTGTGCTACTGACAGAGGGTGGTAACACATGGCAAGAAAGGACTGGTTAGTGAAGGCTGGCATTAGCCTGTCTCTAACCTAAAGAAATCAGATCCTTGCCTTCTGTTGCCAACAAACCAATCTGAATTGAGAATATTTGATTTTGTTATACAGGTAAAACTTGTACTACACACATTAGGATAACCTACTGATACCTTGATATATCACTTCAGGTACTGCCACTAGCATGAAATCTGACATATGTTATATACATAATGGGTCTACCAGCAAATTTCAGAGTTAATGGGAGGGCTTTTCCTGACCAAAACTGGCTTTGAGTTGCATCCACTGCTTCTTAGGAGGTGTTGTAGATGTACAGACTCTGAATGTAGAGATCTTTGAGGGGCTTGCTGAAAATAATACGTTTCTCCTGCAAACTTCTCACAATACAAAACCTTTTGAAGATGCTGCTTTATTCCCTCCCTTATTTTTTGCAACTTAGAAAGGTAAAACAAGTAGACAACCTGCTAGATGAATGGAAATACCCTGGCTGGAATCCAAAATGGTATCAGTAACCCCCTTTAGTCTGAAAGAAAATAATTCTCAAGGATTAATTTGATCTCCATTTTACTACACCACACTGGTTCTTCATTTGGCAAAGTTCTTGAATCAGGATATTTATTACCAAGTAATATCCTTGAGACAACTCATTTTCCTTCCTATGCACAAGTGTTCAAAGGAAAATGGACATTTCCTGCCCACACTGTGGAAGCTCCGGATTTTATTTTAAATAAAAAAGAGGCTCCTAAAACTGGTACATAAATCTCAAAGTCCATCTGAAGGGAAAGGTACCACATTTAATACATTTCCAGTCAGCCAAACAGATATACATAGAGATATAAAAACTTTTTTTTTTTTTGGTGTAGGTTTATTCCCTTATAGAAAGCTGAAATCATTCAAAGCAAATATGTTCATAATTCCAGGTTTTTTGTTAGGTTGGTTTTGGAAAGACAATACATACGACTTAGCATTTTGTATAATGCTTAGCAAACTGCTTAACAGCTCATTGATTGCCAATAGTTCATATAGAGACACTTCTGCTATAACAATTCTCAGAAAATTTAATGCTTCATGGATTGTGCACATGAAGAAGAGTTCAAAAGCACACTAGGTGTATTTTGAAAGCTTTATCTAGAATACAAGGGGCCAAAAGTCTTTGACAAAAGGGCTGGGAAGGGCTATCACTGAGACTGCTGCATAGTTTTCATTAAGAACTGGCAGCTCATTGTTAGCCATTAGGTTCTCATCATTCTGATATTACATAGCTAGAGGAGACACAGGTTTGGGAAATTGCTTCCTGTGCAGTTCTCTGGTTAACAACTGTTCCAACTGTGACAGGGCAGAAGCACTATTTTTATTTCTGGAGTAGAAAAAAATTTAGGTTACATCAACATCAGAAAGGAAAAGTCCAGCCTGAAGGCATTGTAACTGAAGGTAAGAGGATATAGCGTCTGAACAAACATGTATCACTTGTATCTCAACTTGGAATACAAATAAAACAGTGACACCATGCAAAGAAACAGTGCTTAGAAATGAAGAACTAAAACCACTGCAGTCATTTCAGACAGATGCATTTTGCCATAAATTTAGACCCGGTAAATTGAAAGGGAAGAGGAAGTTATCCTGTTAGAAAATCCTTCAACTATTTGACTTCCCAACAGCAAAGATGTTGTAAAACTGTGTACTGACATTTACAGCTCACACAAGATTAATTAAAGCATCAGGAAATAAAACTCCATAATTAGTCCTGGAAAAGCCGCAGGTGCCAAACTGCTATTTACAGACTGAGGGGATGTAATATTTTAAAATTAAAAATTGTTATGCATCAACTACAAGGAGACAGAAGGAGAAATGCAGAGCTAACTCAAAGAAAATAACACTCAAACATCTGCAAAAAAGTAACAAAAACTTTGATTATGATAGTTTTGTTAAACTTTTCCTGGTATTTTGATAGTGAGAACCTACCACTTCTAGAGGGCTTAAAGCTTTTCTGAAGCTGATATCCTCCCTCCCACCTTATTTCCTAATTTTGTCTGCAAACATTACTCCTAGCCATTTCTTAAATATCTGTGCAGTGTTTTAGAATAGTATCTCCAGCTCTACCAGTCAAAGGGATGGAAGAAATGTCATCCATAGAAACACCTGTAGCAGGTTTATTTTATTTCTTTCCCCTCCCTACACTTGGTGCAATCTTACATAAGTCAAACATTCTCTTAAGATTTAAATATTTGGTGTCTGTGTGGCTCTTGGGGTCTGACTCTTTGGTTTCATTTGGTTGGTTAGTTTCAGGGATTTTTGTTTGTTTGTTTTAATTTTGAAACTAGGACTTCCTTAGAGCAATCTGAGTCACCAAACATGAAAATTCATCTGATAGTGGAGGTCTACTCTTTTTGCCCTCTACACAAATTTAATATAAGATGCCTTCTTCTTTGAATAAGAATGCTTCTGGGGTTTGTGCACCAACCACTCCTGCTGGCACAACTTCAATGTGCTTTTCAACACTTATTGATCATGTATGTTGGATTCAGGAAGAAAAATGGCTATTTTAGAGATATTTATCAGGCTTAGGAGTGAGATAAGCAGCAAATGGTCCTTAATGCCAAGCACAGCTCTACACATGCACAGAAGCAGAGCTTTGAGTTGCACATAAAACTTCGTAGCTACTCTTAAACTTCAGCGCTTTCATTCTGTCTAAAGTTCACTTTCTACCTCCATCTATTCTTTGTGTCTCAAAGTTGGCTGTAGAAACGTGCCCATCACAGAAATATAGATA
Organism: Corvus cornix cornix; assembly: GCF_000738735.6. Classification (NCBI taxonomy): domain Eukaryota; kingdom Metazoa; phylum Chordata; class Aves; order Passeriformes; family Corvidae; genus Corvus; species Corvus cornix. The sequence goes on along the minus strand of NC_046341.1, from coordinate 13,674,990 downwards.
AGAACAATGGAATTAAGAGAAATGAGATAAGCATGCTGTCTTGGAGAAAGAACAATATGGAATGAGTGCTGTGGATGGATTTGAAAGAAAATCGCAGTAATTAAAAAAATTGTATTAATTTGCTGTGTTCTACATAATGGTTCTACAGCCATTACTGCCTTGTTTAGAGCTTCATTTTCCTCTTTTCTATCCTTGTTACTCATTATTTGTGCTATTTACACAACCTATATTGTCAGCCACTCTAATATAGATAAACATCTTGACTAACAAGATGTCAGAGGAGTGTAGGGGAACATAATATCTCTATGAAGTAAAGGTCTTCAGGGTCTCAGCAAGGACAACAGTCATTTATTTAGGACAAAGTCCACATTCTGCACAAAATGTCATTACTTTCTTTTCAGGTCATACTTAACTTCCATGACTAATTCCTAAAGCCAGTTGCTCTATTAACATTGTTTAAGATTAAAAATAAGCAGTTTACAAGTAAGTAAAACCCCCTGACACTTCCCTTAGCTCACAGGTGGGTTCCAGTGGGCTCATTGTGCACAAGTACTTTGCATTGGAACACTTACCTCATTCCTTGTTTGTGTGTTACAGAGAATGCTCATATTTTTCTTTACAAATTTCAGTTCCAAGTGCTGTATTACTCATTTATACATTTGACTACCAGACATGAAATCTGACAGTTAGGAAAGCCTAAACATTTCAGTTGGTCTCTTCAAAACACCATTTCAGAATTTCATACAAATGAGTTCTTCCAGGGCTATTTGGTGAGCACTGTCAAATAATACTAAAATATTAGTACAACAATAATACAAAAATAAATTCTTTTTTTCTTTAACTATTCACAAGTTCTTGATGTTAGAATTGTCTGAACTTTATAGATTAAAATAACTTCTACAACTTTGAATTACTAATTTTTTTAATGGAATTTTCTGGAACAGGTTGGTTTCATATTTTGAGACACTGATCACAGTCTTTGAGTAGTAGGTCTTGAATTCAAAACTTTTCAAAGTGAAGAGCTCCTCGTCTGTAATCTAAAGCACAGCAGGTATACTTTTTTATCCAAATGACTTGAATCACCATGGGAAAATTTAATGTGGGTTTGTCACATGAATTAGGTATTTTAAGTTCAGCAAATCCAGAACATTCATAGCTAGATTTTCAAGCTTTGAGAGCCAGTAGCATTCTCCACTACTACAACTGCTCACCTAAGCAAAAACCAGATTCACAACCCTCTCTTTTGCACTCATTCAATTCTTCTCTGGGCAAAAGTAGCAATCTAATAATTGTCAGAAGAAAAAATTTTATGCCTTTTTAAAATACAAGATTCCACTTAAAAAAACCCCTAAAGACCCCCAAAACCCAAAAGTACAGAAGATAAGGAGTGCGGATCAGCAACATGGCAATAATAAATCACATTGCAAGGACAAGGTAAGCACCTGCCAATGGAAGAGAAGGAAGACAGGTTTTTTTGCCTGAAAGTGTGCTGGACAAAGAAATAAATTACTAGTACTGAAGAAGGAAAATCTATTTACTGTGAAGAATGTTCTTCTTCAAGGTTTGTATCTTTTCAGCAATTAATCAAGATACCTGCTTACTTATAGCATTTCCATAGCCCCCATTTATTTCTGCGAAATTAAAGAGAGTAGGTGAAGCAAAGTCCATTCTATTCTTACATAGTGTCAACATTTACGATTTTGTCAGCGCAGAAATTTTGCACAATGTAAAAAAAAAAAAAGGGAAAAAGCCGAGATATTTAACTATTGAGGAGGTTTTTGTTGCCAGAACCACTGACCAAACTAAATAGGGCAGAAGTTACTGCGGTGCAAAAAAACCCCAAACCAAACAAAAAACCCCAACCAACCAACCCCAAGTATCTTTATTCCCTTCTACTAGCTGCACTAATTTTCATTCTACTGCATCTAAAATGTTGCTGCCTACACCTAGAACTTTCTATACATCACCTTATGCAATCTACCTACTGAGAGTTACACATTTATACATCTAAAAAAACAACCGGCTTGCCAGGACAGTAAAACACCATGTATATATACAGTAACAAAACCAGAAGAATTGTACCTGGGACATTTCCTCAAAGCTGCTCTTTCCACAGTCATTGAAAAAGCTCCAGCTGGGCAAGCAGGAACGCCAGCCCCTGTGGGATAGAGGAGAAGGAGCTGCACACCTACCCGAAGTCACCTTGTCAGACAGAGTTGATACAACCGGGGAGAGGCAAGGTCGCCCCAGACCCGTTGCAGGGCTTGTTTCTCAAAAGATTAAATGGTAAAATGGGACCCTGACAAGAAGGGGCCGCTAACGGGAGCTGGTTTGTGCCTCCCTGAGCACCCTCCGGAGGCCTGCCCGGCACGGGGAAGGTGTGAGGAGTCGCTGGGACTCCGTGTCGGGGAGCCCGAAGGAAGTACCTGAAAGGAGGAATTTCCTCTGGGGCTCGCAGCTGCTCCCTGGGAAAGCTGCTGAGCAGGGAAGGAAAAGCCATCCCTGCAGCGGCCGCCTCAGGCGGGGCATGAGCTCTGGGCTGAGGGGCCAGGTGGCGCCGGCCTCCCCTCCGCACTCCTGAGGGCAGGGATGGTGCCCTGGAACAAGGGGGAGAGCTCCCGCTTCCCGAGGCTGCCTCTTTGTGTCGGCTGCCATGTATTCACTCTTCTCTTCGGGGCTATGGTCCCTTCTTAGGCCGTGCTTTGGGAAAAGCTTGAGAGAACGTCCTTACCTGAGCGGCTCTGTGGTGAGGGAGCAGAGCAGGCGTGCCCTGGGTAGTGGCTTTACTTCAGCCTTCTCCTTACAAACTCCTGGTCTCAAAGAGAGTGAGGAATCACTGAAGGCGTGAGGAGGATTTCCCATTTTTCCCCACTCAGCTGAGGAAGCACCTTGAGGAGAGGGAAGCTACGGGATGGAGGTGGGTACCAAGCGAGTGAGGGAGGGGGGACCTTCCCAGCAGTGATGGTGGCCCTGCGTAGGGAGGAGGAGGAGGGACAAAGCACCACAGGGTTGTAAGGCCCCGCAGGACTTTTCTCAGGGGTGTAGGGATTGGAGAAACTACAAATTTCAAAAGATAAAATATATGTATATGGTTTATGAAGAGAAAAATAAGTAGAACAAATGTAGAAACACTGATGCTTTAAGACAGATACTCTAAAATTTTGTAATTCCCCCAAAAAGTTAATGTTTGTGCTTTTTACTTTGTAGACTCCAGGAAAGAAAAGCACTTAGCATGTTTCATTTAAAGGATATAAACATTTAACTAAGAGTATTTGAGTTATTAACTTAAGTATCAGTTTCAGTGATGTTCATCAGCATAACTTTTTTTCAAAATTGGTTATTACACCTTCAAACTGTATTATCAGACTGTAATTGCCAAAGCTTTCTGTGAATGCCTACAACAGATTTTACTAAACCAAAAATGTTTATACAGTTCTTTAATATCAGATGCCATGTGTATAATATTTGTGGTTGCAACAGATATAATAATCTGGAGACTACAAAACTGCAAAGGAGTAGAACCGAGCAAACTAGAAACAATTCACTTCAGATTATTTGGGTCTGTATTCAAACCATAGTAAGGGTGACTCTGATATGTATGTAATTTGGTATCAAGAATGGTCTCTTTAATAGTCTTAATGATCTATAAAAGTCTATAATTTCAACCATTTAAATTAACTTGAGTGTGTTATCATTCAACAGCAGAGAATTTATGCTAATAGGATTATTGTTATATTAAAAATGGTGCTAATTTGAGGCTTTAAGAATACAGATGCACAGCTCAAATGTTGTGTTCTTGTTAGCCATGCAGTAGAACATGACATAAAGTAGGTATTTTGTCATTGTTAGAAACAAGAGGGCTGTAGTGAAAATGGATTGCACATCTTTTCATTAGGGGAGGGGCCATACTTGTCAGCAAATCAAAGTGACTCAGAAAACATTAGTGGATAAAAGTAATAAGGGGAAGCTGTTGCCAATGGAAGGAAAAGGGGGCGATGTGACTCTCAGCAGTGGTATTATTTGCTGGAAACCAAAGCTGTAAAGCTACCTCACATATAAAAAAAAAAAAAATCTGATTTTAATGGTTTGCTTCCACTAGAGCAGAAACAATGCAAGTGAACGATTTGTTGTGTCAAAGATTGATTGATTGGTTTCCAACTCAAAAAAATAAAAAAAGAAGACTGTGTCTGAAGGCATAAGAAGGAAACTGCAGCCAGGTCCGTAGTGATAAAGGTGCTGGAGATCTGCTTCAGAAATCAGCAGCTTGAAAGGGCACGACCACATTTGTTTACGGATACCTGGGAAATAGCTTATTCTTTCAGGGATCATTTAAAAATGTATTTTGCTTTGTGGGGAATATTTTAATATCAAGAAATGAGCCAGAAAGTAATATTCATTTTGTCCTCATCAGTATTCTAGCAGAACCTTTCATGAATCTGTTTTAATTTATAAAGCAATAGAACAGTTTGAGAAAAGCGTATGCACTAAATATTTTCACAAAATTGTAACTATGCTAGGGCAGCTCTGCTTTAGTTCTGTTCCAGGCTACTGATACTTAGTGCTTCTCCTTGGATAAGCAACCTGTTTTAATGAACTCTCACTGCAGCAAAATTCAGGTTGTTTTTCAAGAATGAGTAGAAGGGTGTGCTCGTGTAGCCACTACATCCTGTCCTCAGCTGTCCCATCCCTGGGGAAGCTGAGGATCGGAGCATCCACACAGTTCACTTGGAGCCTCAGGTTTTAACACTTTGTCACTGTTAACTGAATAGTTATGTTGGCTTTGAGGAAATAAGGAAAAGTATCCCTTAATCATGGATGAGTTGTCTAAGTTTCATTAGCATCTTGCTTCAATAAAATATTTTTCCTCATGATGAGGTTTCATATGCACAAATACCACTTTTATAGTCATGGGATGAGCATACTGCATCCCCATGAATGTATTATATTGGTCAGTTTGTGCTGAGAATGTCTAACAGCCACTGAGCATGAACATAGTGCAAAAGTTCAAGGGTCAGGAAAACCACAATTACTCTTTATTAATTTATCAGAAGTAGTTTTGCGTTATTAGGAGATCTTGTTTGGCCTCCACTAAAGAAAGGTTTTAGACTGTAATCCCAAGTTATGTTGTCACAGTTTTGGCTCCACAAAAGCTTTTTTTATAGGAAGATTTCCAGAGGAGAATTTATTTTGCAAAATAAAAATTAGATTAGCATCCTGTTTTGCCATGGGATCTGGGAATAATTCAAACGATTACCCCACTGATCAAAAATTTTCTGTCTGATGGATGAGCTGTCTTTAGGTAATGGGACTGTGGGATTCCATTCTTTCACACTCTGTGCTGCAGTTCAGCAAAATTTAAAGATGCTGGCTTGTGAATTTTTTGTGTAGAAATTTTATTAAGTGAATGAATGCCCTGTTTCTTCACCTGTTTGAAGTAATAGTCTTGCTTTTAGAATTTATCATAAATTATGCCAGTTTCATATTTCCCAGTTTAATCAATAAAGTCATGCAGCACTTTGATGTAAACAAGATGACCTCACTATTCAAGAGTGTATTTTCCCTGCCTTTTGATAAATGAAAGACATATTTATATTGATTTTCTCTTTACATAAGCATATCCTTTCCTATCATTTCTTTTTAGCTCCAGGCATTCAACAGCTAAATCAGACATTTAGAACTGTAAAACCAAGGCTTGAGCCTGCAATTTCTAACCTCACCTGGCTTTTCCCTGCTTTATTTTCCTCACTTTGATGCAAGGAATTCTCTCAAATAACATCAATCCTGATCCAAGTTATTTTTCTTAACTCCCTTTAATCAGTATGGTGGAACAATGCAAACAAATGAGGGAAACCATGAAGATAGTTTCAGTCTTTTTTTTAATGTCAAAATACTTTTTCTGCCTAAACATTTAATAGGTATTACATGGACCTGAGAATCTTCTGGTTTTTTTCCCCAAAATTTTTCACTTTTCTTCTGAGAAAAGTGTCTAATGAATATCTCACACATATATAAATACAGTGGAATCCTTCATCTTTACTAAAACTTACTGCTTGCTTCAGTCTTTAATGGCTTTAAATATACTTGGAAAAATCTAGGTGTAATCAAGCTGCCTGAAAAATGTCAGTTCTTCCTGGAAAAAACACAGTTATTATTATCAGATTTATTAAAATTGTTTCACTCAGAGTAGCAATGTGACATTGCTGAATTCTAAGAACACTGTTCAGTCCTCAGCAGTGAGTGGGGTACCAGATAAGGAGGAGGAATACATGCATGAGATGCAACAGTAGTAATGGAGTCATAGCAAACTTCTGCATGAAATCAGAATTTAAATCTGTTGTTCATGCAGAAGGCCATTTTGGATACTGTGAAAGGAAAAACAATTCACTGAGAAGCAAATCTTAAGTGTTACAGGAGCCACTACTGATTGATATAATTTAAAGTCCATTTCGAAGTGGGAGGACTCCATACTAGGCTGTTCTCAGTCCCTATTGAATCCTGTGATGCAGCTTCAGTCTTCAGCCTGTGGGTAATTTGACAGGCTCTGAAAGCAGTGGCATCTAGGGTGGATAGAATGAATTGGAAATATCAACCTTAATTAGGAATTTTCTTGCTTTTGTGAATATTGTTTTTGTTTAAAGTGATCACTGCTAGTCTTACATCTGTAATGATAACTATTGATTAGAGGTGTAAGCACTGAGGGAAAGGACATTAGCACGATTTGTAATTGTCTTATTCAAGTTCTTTTTTTGAAGGGATTTTGTCAGAACAGCTAGAAAGCTGAACAAAGAACACATCTGAGCTGAATTGATGTAGTGCACATTGATTACAATTAGAAAACTTTGTGGCTGGCATATATTAGTTGGAACTTCTGCTGAAAATGATTTAATGTGAATCATTTGTCAGTAACAGTATATTTGAATTCTGTTGAACAATTTTCTTGATGTACAAAGATTGGCATCCTTAATGTTTTAGCCATATGGAACACATTATCCTGAGAGAATGATGTGCTTTTTGTATGGTAGTATGTATGGTTTGTATTTTTTTTTTCAAGTTGTGTTTGTTTTGGGGTTCTTTTTGGTGGTTGGATTTTTTTTTTTTATTTATTTGTTTTGTTGTTTGGGGGTTTTTTTGTGGAAGTAGACCACCTGATCCCTTTGTTGCAAATGCTTTTACATTTACAGGCTTTATTGTTGGAGAACTTGCACAGGGACTTAATGAAATAGCATATTTAGTGCCTGGCAGTAAAGCCAAAGTCAGAATTGTCAAAGATGAAGCTTTTACTATCAGGGTGACTGCCAAAACAGGATTGCTGAGAAGCTGGATGGTCTGGCTTGGTGTCCAAAACATGCTTCTACAAACATGACTATGGCATCTGAGGGATAATTTGTGCCTAATGTAACTGTGCTGATAAAAGCTGCTCGCTCTATGCTACCAAAAATAGGGCTGTGATGATGCTGCTAATTACAGCCCTCTTGTATCTGTGGTAAGTGATCCTCATACAGATCAAGATGAGACATTACAATGTGAGCAAGGCCCAAGACTTTGAATACCAGAAATCATGGTATTAAAAATCTTATGTTAGTAGCTTTGAAGTGGGTTCTTGGGTTTTTTATACCTAACCTGCATATACCTAAATATTCCTACTATTTATGTGTTGTAATACTGTTAAACAATAAAAAGGGCAGAAGAAAACTGTAGATGGGCCCATCTTGCCTCTATTTTGGCTCGATGTTCATCACTGACAGTAACACAAGGTCTGTGCAAATCTTGTGATCCTCTGTAAAGCCACTCAGATGACGCGATGGTTCCCATTCTATCCTCTATTTCAGCCGCTTATACTGCCAGTGTTGGATCCTGGTTCTGTGCCATATTGTTATGCCTGAGCCTTTGGGATTCCACACTGAGGAGAAGATATTTATAATTTATTATTGTTTATTGCTCATATCCTCTCATCTCCATGACAGTGATACAGTAATAACAATAAAAAGCCCTGTCTTACTGAGTTACCATATTTCACAATTGTCATTATCATCTCTAAAGTGTTATATTTTACAGAAAATTACATTGTTTCTTAAAAAGAAGGAAAAAACTTCAGCAACTCAAACCAGCCATTTTTTTGTATTGTTAATAATGGTTTTGTTTTACATCCCACTAGATATTCTAATGTGGCTAGAAATGCAGTTGGAAAAAAAAATGCCCCAAATGGTATTGAACCCTAGAACTCAGAATCTGTCTGAAAATATGGAAGAGAAGTTGGTAAGAAAAAATAAGAGAAGGCAAGAAAGCCTTTCAAGCTATTTAATGAGAGAATACTTGGAATAAAAACAATAATAGAAAAAGTTCCTTTTATCAGTAGCTGTGTTCTAAATCTCTAATTGCACTGCTTAGCTGGGGAGTGAAGGAAATGAACTGAATTCATTGTCTTAATGATACACTTAGCAGATGGGCAAAATGAATACATAATAAATTGTGCTTCATTTCTTACACAGACAGCAGTTTCATGAAATATAACAATGTTCTGCATTTTCTCCATCTGTTTCTACAAAAATGAATTTATTTCTTCTGTTTTCCTTGCTCCCCCTTCAAAACATTATTTGATTTGAATATCATCTAAACTTGAAGGAAATGATCCTTGCCATAAGAGGTCTCAATCAAAGCCTTGTCATCAAAGGAAAGATGTGTCACTATGGAATTGTGACTGTATACAGATGTAGATGCAGAATTTGGGTTTTTTAAAAATATGTCTGGAAGAACTGGAAAATACTGTAAAATTTGCCTGTGTTTAGCCATGCAGATAATTCATTTAATGCAAAACCTTTTACAGTAACCTTTAACCTCTTAACCTTTATGTAAGTGCTCTATACTCCGTTCTAGCAGATTTAGATTTTTTTTTTTGCATCAGTTTCATACCAGTTATAAAAAAAAATTACGCCTGGTAGTTCTGTGAATCTGAATGTATCTTAACATTTAATGAATATCACTGTGTTCCATAACTACTGTAGTGGTCTTCTCCCCCCCTCACTCCCCCTTTTTTTTTTTTTCTTTAATATAACAAGATATAAGATGAAATATAGAAACAGATGTTTGTTTCTGATGCTCTGCAGTAAAATGCAGTTTTATTTCAGATATGGCCACATATGTGAAGAGTTAAGCTCCTGAGAGTTCAGAGTTTCTCTGAGGGGTTTTTTTCCTACATATTGGGGACTGTTAAGTTGTCTGCATTGGGAAACATGTCTGAACAATAGTGGAGTTTGGAGAAAATGACCATAAAGGTCAGGTTCACAAATACCTTCTTTTGTATCTAAGTGACATTATATTGGATGTTGTTATAAGAAAAGGTTTTACAATCTTGTAAAACAGTTTCTGGTGTTTAAAAAATAAAAAAGGCCTTTAGTCAAAAAAACTCGCTGCTTTTCACAGAGTGGTTTTATAGTTACTGGCCTTAATTTCTTCCTGTACTTAATAAATCTAGGTCTAATATTTTTTTCCTTTTTATTTTTAATTTATTGTGAACAAGAGTAATGCAATCTAGTAATCAAAAACATAGCATACAAAATATCTACTAAGAACCATACTGTACTGTCTAAAAGTGATTCTGAATGAATTTTTTGCTTAAGTACATCCAACTTCCAATAAAGAATCCTAAATACCATATATTTAGCCTTACAGTTTAAGAGGCTCACAAAAATGTACATAAAGGAACAAAGACATTGTATTCAATGGAGTGCTCCCCTTTGTTCCTGTGCTAATGAAAAATAAGTCTTAACAAAATTTTGGTTGTCTTTGTCCTTTTTATTTGTGTTAATTAATCTTTAAAATGAATGTTTCTATTCCTGTGAGTGATTTGAAGACATTGAAAACTGCTAATAACCATATGCATTAGACTGTATGCAAAGTGTTTAACTTCCTGTCAATGCCTTACAGGCTTCAACAATGTGACTTCTCAAGGGAACTTGCGTAAAATTTGTGCTCTGTAAGTGGCACTATGGCCTATATTTGTTTCCTAAGGGCCTCTATTCAGCTGAATAGTACCCCTATATGGAAGGAAATACCACTATCTCTATTTTATAGAGACCAAAGTAGGTAATAATTTACCCAAGGTTATTCAGGGATGCTTTCACAAGGTTTAAATTGTGCTCTTTCTACCAGGTTTCTTTGATAATTATTTAATCACACTGGAGTGAGGTTGCTTAAATCACATGAAGTGTTTTGCTACTGAATTTGAGATTCAGTGGCATCTGTCAACTGGGAGAAAACATATTTCTACAAATGTGTCTGTAAAGTGGGGCCTAATGATATACTAAGGCATACCAGGAATTTCAGTAGGACTTGGCAAGTGCTAATAAGGCTTCTGAAGTGGTTTTCCTCAGGTTACCTAAAGCAGCCTAAAAAATCTTTCATGTTCTCCAGGCTCGGATAGGCTGTGTGACACTCAGAGGGCTGGATGTATGGATGAACAAGGTTCTCACATGAGTTCACTGTTATAGATCACTGAATAGCACAGTTCAGATGTGGAACAAAATGGTTTGGTGGGGACAGGTCAAAAACCGTATGAGGAAGGAAATAAAAGATCATGAGAGCAGCAAGATGCACAGTCGTAACAGATTTAGTGTTTGTAAAGGAATCAAGTTAAAGAGGTGGGGAAATTATGGTTTAGAGAGGTGGGTTTTGTATTACAAATGGAGGGAAGAGCTGTATTGAAGGGTGCAGTGACTCCAAACGGCCGAGATTTGCCTAGTGCCTGTCAGTGCTTACAAAATGCTTTGCCTTTGCTTTGTTACTCTTCCCGAAGAAGTGCAGGCTGCACTGAGGGATCTGGTGTTCCCATTCACACACTCCTACTGTCTCCTGCTGACTCCCTCCCTCCTCAGGCTCCCTCTGCTGTGCACTGCTGCACAGGAAAGATTTAACTGCCAGAGTCGTTGCAACATCTGTAATTTCCACAGATTCGACAATGTTTCTACTGCAAGTTTAATTTGTAAGGATTTAATTTATTGCAAACTAGTTCAAAAAAACCCCTCTTTGGAAAGAAAAAAAGCTTTAGAAGATCACTCGACAAAAGTTTTCTGTTTAAAGACAGTGAAGACAAGAATTTAAGCTTGAAAAGAAATGGAGATGTATTAAGAATGTATTTATAACAGAAAAACATAATTTTTTTCTTTTTATTTTTCAAGAATTAATTGAAAATTTTCTTGTTGTCTTTCTCCAGTTTTTCTATTTGCTTGAGTGAATTTGTACTGGGGTCAGAGGCTTGGCTGGTGCTTTATTAGGCACATTACATGGCTCTGAAAATGGAATCCAAGAACTGTAAAAAATTTGTATAGTAAGTCTATTAAATGTTTTAGTAATACGGCCATAAGGAACCCAGAACTGAAATCAGACCTCACATTTTGATTAATTGTGTGGTAAATCAAAGGAGAAAGTGAAAAATGACCTTCATTGAGTGTGCTTTGTGGGAAAGAGACGAATCAAAGGATGATTTATTTTTTCCTCTCCCTCTATGTGGAAAGAAGAATTTTCATGCAGAGAAGAGTTTTTTTGTGGCATCTGAGAAGTAATTTTGTTTTCTTGTAGAAATATACTTTTGATTGGAATGATTTATGTTAAACAAGAGGCTTTTTGTTCCAAATTGAGCAGTTTTGGATAGAGGATGAGGATCACCTAACAACTGGGGAACTGGTTGGGTTGCTTTCTCCAAGTACTCAAAAATGATCCTTCTGTCTTCACTGCTCATATCAAGAAGGAAGAGGGAAAGGCACAAGGAAAGGGGAAGAACACGACTATAATATTCATATTTATTTGGTTAATATTTGTCATTGATCTTGGTAACAAAACTGGCTGTTCATGCGATGATCACACACCATAATTGCTTATTCAGTGATTCCATATTCAGCTTGAACTGATTAATACATTGATAACCTGAAAAATTAATAAGTTTACTTGACTCTATTTGGTTATAACTTAAAATTCATATTTGGTGCAACTGTATTCATAAGAACTATGCATGTAATCTGCAAAGCAAGGAAATGGTGCTGTCAAAGGTAGCCATAATGATTATAGCCACAGACTGCTGTAGTCACTTACTGTCCTAGTCAGAAAGAATCACATAACAGGGAAAAACCATATTCCATAAAAGAGCAAGGCTAGGTATGGTCCTGCTTCTCACTATTTCATATGGCATTACTCAGGTTCCAGAAGTCTTAGTGCAGGATTTTGATGATCCAGACAAGAACCTGCTTGAGATTCTTAGGACTTCAACAAAAAGTAGAGCATCAGTGAGGAGGATTTGGCACTGGAACTTAATTTCCTTTGGTTTTATTTGATTTACAGTATATTAGACATAGCTGTGTATCTCAGTTTTCAGCTGAACGTTGCTTGTCACGTGGTCCTAGAGGGAGCAGCTGTGAGCCAGGCTGTCTGCTAGGGATAGTCCTCTGGGAAGTGTGCTTAGAAAGGCACCTCCACTGAGCTGTTCTCAAATATAATTTTTGAAGTCTTGTAGGCCTGGGATTGGGACACAGGCAGTGCTGGCTGTGCATACACAAGCGAAGACATAGCTTTGAAATGGTAATTGGTATCTTAAAAAGTCCCTGTCCACTGCTTTATCCGTAAGATGGAACTTTGTTATTCCAAATGAGAAATATGTGATGCCAAATAATAAAATCTTACAGAAAAAAAAGTCAAATATCCTTAAGACATTATTTCCTTTAGAAAAAGTACAGTGAAAGTGTATATTATGTCTCTCTTTTGGAAAAAAAAATACAGAAGTAAAAAAATTTGAAACTCGAAATTTAAAAGGCCCAATACAATTTTTTAAATTTAATTGCCAATGTATTGTCTATTGATCTGATGTTTATTAAGAAATCATGCTTGCAGCATTACTCTCTAGAAAGCCTCTGAATAAATTGGCATGAATCAGGTTATTAGAAATATCTTGATTCATTCCAACTGCATCAACTTTTTTGTTCTGAGAAGTACTAGGCATCTTATTGGAAAAATGTGAATAAAGATGAACTCTGAAGTACTTGCTAGTTCCAGAGAAGCTAATAAAAATGAAATTAGCTTCTCATCAGAAAACAAGGCTTCCTTTTATTAAAAAGGAAATATTGCATATATGCGTGTTGAGTGCAAGAGAAATGTTATACAATGATTTTTTCAGAGATAACCAGTGGAATACTTTTCCATACCTATGCAGAAAGAAACATGATCAAGTATCCCAGAACGCTACTGATGTTTTCTGTGTGAGTCTGTTGAGAAAGTATTTATGTCTCCTTATGGGTTCTATCTGAATGTGTTTGTATATACCTGAACTATTTTAAGAAATGCCCAACCTGTACTTTGTACATGAAACACCTTCTTAGATTTTACAGGATTTCCTCAGTCAAAAAGGCAATGGTTTAATGTGCACAGAATGAACCTTATCATGCATAGAATATCTCTCACTGAACAACTCCCAGAGACATATTTTGTTCTACATTTTTCATGTAGAAAATGAACATTTTCATTTTAGTGCATATGACTGTCAGAAATTACGATGTTGTTCACTGACTACTTGCTTTTCTAAACTTTATTTTTTTAATTTTTTTATTTTTTTTCCCAGCCTGCATAGTATTATTTCAATGAAAAATTCAAGATGCCGTGGCACAAGACAAATGCCACTTGTGCAGCTGATGCCAGATGTAAGAGGTAACTGAAACAAATTTCGTTAAGACTCATTGTAACTCGCCTTGTCTTTCCAAAAGAGCAAAGTGTACTGTAAGAGTCAGGCTTTGTTGCTTCAATCTCTCTTGATAATGATTCTAATTAGTGTTGAGATAATTAGATACAGATGGTTTGCAGGTGGGGAATGCCAGGCTTCATCTTTTCTAAATTGCTCAATGTGTCACCTGTTTGACAAAATAAAGAAGCCATGGGGCCTGTTGATATAACTGAAAGACTCCACATAAATTCCACTGTTTTTTGATCTTAATAGCTACTTTGCAGAGCAACTTGTGTAGTAGTGGATATATTAGAACTGTGTGAAAACATCATCTTCAGGAGAGATGTCTGTCTAGACAAGTTAGTTTATGTGATCTTCCTCTGATTGTACCATTTCTCTTCTGCCCCTCAGTCCTGGCGAAAACCCTTCTTCCTGCTCGTCCTCATCTTTCACAATCTGATAAATCACTTGATCCAAAATGCATGAGGAATACATGAAAATCCTCTTCAGCAGAGCTACTCATGGAAATAGTTGGGCATTCTATGTATCTTTTAGATACTTAAATCAGTGACTTTATTTTACTAGTTGGGATATTCTGTGTAACGGTGGTGACAGAATTCCAATGAGATTTCCACTGTCTCTGGAGGTGGGGGGAGGAAGAAGACTGAAAGCTGTTGTATCTAAGTCCTCACTTCATTTCCCAAGACAAAACAATTTCCATTTTAGTTGTGTTTCATGCAAAGGAAATGTTTTTAGATATGTTGCTTATCAGATGTGAATTTATGAACAAGGTAAAGTGAGAGAAAGGAATTGCTATCCAGAGTTGGCTGCATTTCTTGAAAGGTTGTCAGTGATCTAGAAAATTTAAACCCAGCCCTTGTGTTCATCCAAGCTTCTATTCAGGGCACTTCTCAGATCTACCAGAAAAGGTTTCCTGTTCTAAAATGGCATTTAAAAAGTTAATTTCATTTTCTGAAAAGTAACCTGATTAAGCTTTGCAATATTGATTTATGTTGTTTGTTTTGTAATGGTTTTTGTATCCAAAATTGCCACTGCCCGGAAGACCACACTTTGCAGAATTCATTGGTGTATGATTCAGCATGGCCTTTAAACCTCAGCATTGCATTGTTCCTCGCTAGTGCGTGCTGGCAGGATCCAGCTCTTTGGCAGTGAAATGAGTCCTTGGTACCAGCAAAGGACACTTAAAAAGGAGAAAAAAATTCTTTAAATGACTGCTAAATACCTATGACATGATTATTAAGTGCTTGCAGTGTCCTATAAAGACAGACATGGAATATTGAAGATTTGTCTCCTGGATTTTGCCTTCAGGAGCCGAGCCATCTACAACCATCTTTACTGGATCTACAACCATCTTTACTGGTATCTGAATGCTAAAAGTGCTACTTAAGAAATCTCAGCACCCTACTGCGGCTGTATACATACATCTATCTCTATATTAGCACACTGAAATTTGTTGAGTAATGTTTATCTCTGCCAAACTCTTTGTCTTTCCGTATTCTAAGATAAGTTTCTCTGAACTGAAACTGCCTTGGTTGTGATGCTTTGAACTTTTTATATTGCAAAGTCTGTTTTTGTTGTTTGTTGTTTTATATAGGAGACACTTCTGCCTTGATTATCCACTTGATATGGCAAAATATTCTTGTCACAGGGTAGTCAGATCCAAGGAGGGTCTTGACCCAAGATAGTGTTTCTGCCACAAGGCAGTATTTTAACACATGGACTTCTCATTAGATATTCATGTCACATCCACCAGGACTGTCACCTTTGGATCCAAAATGAAATTCAGTTCTAGCTGCAGATAATTACTTCCTTACCAGGCAGAAATGAGAGATCAAAGATCAGAAGTCAAAACTTGTCAGATACTTTTCCTTTTGTATTATTCCTTCTCCCCTCTTGGCTGTTGCAAATACCAAGAAATTATGCAAATTAAGATGCATATATACAACTTTATATAAATTAAGCATATTAAACATTTCATAAGTTTAGATAATGCCAGGTTTTAACACAATCTAAATAATAGTGTTAGCATTAAGAAACCTTTGTATTGTTCCTTGCTTTACCAAGAACTTTCCTTCAATTCTATGAGACTTACTCTTTTTTTTCATCCTGTCATAATATAAATTCTTCATGCCAGGACTCTCTTACCTGGATGTCTGTGATAGGGACATTGCTGTGACATAGCTCTGCCTAGGCCAGACAGCTTGTGGGTGTGTGTATCCTGAGTGTCTGTCCATCTGTCTGTTGCACTGGGAGTACTGCAGCCAGAAACTCACTGAGAGTGCTTTGAGTATTTATCCAGCTCCTTGAGAGGTTTTGCAGCTTGCACGGAGGTGTCTGATCCTGTAGCTACTTTGCTGCTGGTGCCTAAGGAGCCCATTTAAAGCTAACTGCACAATTTCATTTAACAAAGCTCTCACCTTATCACTGTATGAACTCCAGACCTTGCTTATTGTTGTGTACTTAATAAATAGGAGTTATATCCCAGGCTTAGGTGGATGGAAAGTTTGGGCTTTTATTGCAGATTCAGTAGTCCCTCTTGCAGAGTAAATGTCAAGTCATATTGTGGATTTCTCTGCAACAGCTATGAAACCACAGCTTTTTCAGTCCTTGAAACGGACAAAACTAATATAAGTCCCTACTTGGGGATGTGTTTATTATTTGAAATACAAATATTGTTTGTTTTTCTATGCATTTTATGAATAGGGTTCTATGAAGGGTTTTTTTTTAATGTCTATTTATATTATCACAAATACTTTTCCATTTACTCTCCCTCTACAGTACTGAGAATATCTTATTCCTCCAACATAGAGGTTTTTCCAAGGTTAAAAAAAAAGTTTCAAATTACTGTCTTTAAAGCATTCTCCATTATGTTGCAAGGTGGTCCAGGAAGACACCATTATCCTTGGAAAATGTACAAGCTTAAAAATAAGCATTGATTTGGCAGGAGTTATAACCTAATTTATTTTATCCTGTACTAAATTTCATTGTGCAGCTGGCTGATCAGCTGTGGCCTGATGATGCCTGAGAGGCACAGTGCTGTGCGATGGACCATATTTCCATCTTTTCCTTGACTCTCCTCATTCTCTTTCAGAACTCTCTTTTAGCTCCTGAGGGACAGAGAAATGGCTATTCTTTTGTTTTGGAATGAATGTGCCTCTCCTTGGACTCCCACACAGGAACTAGACATTAGAGGATCTAACATAGTGATGTCAAAAAACCTGCAAACCTCCTAATTAGACATGTCTTAAGTGTGAAACAATCAAACTTGAGGTTCTACCCACCTCCGGGGAGCAGGCAAAGAGAGAAGGTGCTGTTTCACCACTTCATTATCACCCAGTGCACTGAATAGGAAAACTCTGATGTCACCCGGTTGCTGTAGCAACACCATCCTTGCTTATCTCTGTTTCTCTGGCAACAATCCCTTACTTTCCGCTGTATTCACACTCTCTTTGTTACTATAAAATTCCTTCATCATGGTTTATATATTCACTGACATCAGGTCATCCCTTAGACTCGGGCTGTGACTTACTTATCCAGAGGATTACTGGACTTTCATCATTTCACATTAATTTTGGTACGTTTCAAAACTGGAAAAGAAAACCAAGCCATAGCCTATAGAGAGGCATGTTAAATTCAATTTCATTTTATAGTCTGTAGGATTCATTTCAGGCTGTAGGGTCTGTGTTTCATTTGGGAATTACCCTGTTTTGAAGTTAGAGACCTGGGAGTCCTTGGGAGAGTTTAATGTCTGTGTTCCAATTGACTGTTCTCCCTCAGAAGTGGATAAAATGCATAATCTGAAATCACAAGGCACTTGAGGAAAGCAGCCAGAAGTGATACTTATGGGCTGGGATTCTGTGAAGGGTTCAAATGTGTGTAGAATCAATTACAAGATAAGAATCTTTATACAGAAATCTGGATGTGTAACATTTTAAGTTAGAAGGGACCTCCAGAGTTCCCCATCTGTTCTAACCCCTTGCTCAAAGCAGATCGAATTAGATCAGGCTGCTCAGAAAAAATTTTTAGCTCAGTTTTGAACACTTTCAAGGATGGAGATTTCATAAACTCTCGGTGTGACTGTCCTAGTATTTGACCCATCTTATTTTTTAAAAACTTGTAAAAAAGGAATTTCCACTCTTGCAACTTGTCAGTTGCTTTGCACTTCATGTCCTACTGTTGTTGTGCACCTCCAAGAAGAGTCTCTGTCTTCTTTGCATCCTCCTACAGGTCCTTGTGCCCCTGACCATCACAATGACCCTCCACTGAACACAATCCTATATATCTGGTCCTGCAAAGCCCACAGCTGGACACAGAACTCCACATTCAGGCTTGCAAGTACCAAATAGAGAGGGAGGGGAAACCTGCCCTGGACCTGCCAGCTCCCCTCAGCCTGGGATGCAGGAGGCTTGTTTTCTTCTCAAGGAGGCAAAGGTGTGTTCCTCGCTCGTGTTCACCTTGCATCCACCAGGACCCCCAGCTTTCTTCTAAAGAGCTGCTTCCTGCTCAGTCCCCAGCTGTATTGTTCATGGATTTACTGCATTCCACATGGGCTATTCTTCATTGTGAGGACAGTGAGGCACTGGAACACGTTGTCCAGTGAAGTTGTAGATGCCTCATCCCTGGAAATGTTCAAGGCTGTGTTGGATGGATGTTTGAGCTACTTGGTCTAATGGAAGGTGTCCCTGCCCATGGCAGGTGGTTGGAACTACAATCAACAACAAAATTGGATCTTTAAGGTCCCTTTCAACCCAAACCGTTCCATGGTTTCATGAAAAATTGCACCTGATTTCGTTGAACCTTAAGGTTCTTGTCACCGCATTTTTGCATCCTCCCCAGGTTGCCCTCAGAGGCAGCCCTGCACTCCAGGGTACTGACCCTTGTTTGTGGTCACCCACACACTTGCTGAGAATGCCTTCTGTACAGTCATCCAGGTTGTTAATGAAGATGTTCAACAGATCCCTGGGGATCTGTTGCCATTTTTGACTGGCTGCCAGCTGGACTTTGTGCCTGACACTCAGACCAGACAATTTTCAATGCACGTTGCTGTCCACTTACCAGCTGGCAAGTCACTAATTGGTGATAAGGAGTCTGTCAGACCTTGATAAAGTGGAGATGTACAATATCCGCTGCCCTTGTTCACAGTACCTGTCACCCCATCATCCTGAGCAATGATTTGAACAGGCATGCTTAGCATGGTTAAAGGCTGTAGCTACTAGGGACAAACAACATGACTCAGAATCAGATGACGAAACTAGGAAAAGTTTACTTCTTTCTCTTCCCGCTATCTATTTTCTTTTTAGTTACAATGGAGGATCTTGTTCAAGCAATGAGGGGAACCAGAGAGGAGGAAAGAAGGAGGGAGGAAAAAATTAACACAACCAAGAATTTTCAGAACAAGTTAAATATTTTTCTTTCTATGGCTAATAGGTTGATAACAATGTTCCATAACTGAGTGTTTATATTTATGATGAACTACTGATAATTAACTGATTTGGTAGCTGAAGACAAGGTAAAGAATCTTGATATCGTTGGTAGCATCAGCTTTGGTCGTCCCTTCCAAAAGATTAATTTGAACAGAGTTATAGAAAAAATACCCTTGCCAACATTCTTTTGAGTCTTTCATGTAAGTATTCGTGTTCATTTCGGTGAAAATTTATCAGTTGGTATTCTACAAGCAGACTTACAACTTGCATTGCATTGTGTTTCCATGGAGACAGACATGTTTATGTTCATGTAATACATGACAATATTAATCATTGGAGACATAAAATGACTATTCCTAAAGTTCTTATTCGCAGCTTTTACATTAGCTCTTTTCAGATTTATGGATTGATGGATACTGCATATTTATGTTGTGTCAGCACAGGAGCAATTTATCATTTAACACTTATCTCACTGAAGAGTAATTTGTTCTCTCCATATTAGGTAATTTTTGAAACACTTGTGTATAATAAAATGCATTCTCTATAAATTTATAAAGACAAATTTGATAGAGCTTCATAACTGATTACTTCCTTTTAGGCAGAGTAACTACTTTGTCATTTCTGTTATTATTGCTCTCTGATGTTTCAGTATTCTGTCATTGTCTGTACGATCACTGCAGCCTCATGATGGTGTAGAGGAGATACAGAATCACAGAATCATTTAACCCAGCAGTGCCAAGGCCGTAACTAAACCCAATCCCCGAGTGCCACATCTATGTGTCTGTTAAGTGCCTCTGGGGATGGTGATTCCACCACTTCCCTGGGCAGCCTGTTCCAATGCTTGACAACCTTTTCAGTGATTAATTTTTCCCTATTATCCAATCTAAACCTTCCCTGATGTTACTTGAGGCCATTTCCTCTTCTCCTCTTGCTTGTTACCTGGGAGAAGAGGCCAAGCCCCACATCACCAAAAACTCCTGTCTGGGAGTTTTAGAGAACAATAAGGTCCTCCTGAGCCTCCTTTTCTCCAGACTAAACACCCCCAGCTCCCTCAGCTGCTCATTAGATTTGTGCTCCAGCCCCTTCTCCAGCTTTGCTGCCCTTCTCTGGACATGCTCCAGCCCCTCAATGCTTTTCTTTCAATGAGGGGCCCAAAAGTGAACCCAGTGTTTGAGGTGTGGTCTCACCAGTACCCAGCCCAGGGGAACTAATCACTGCCCTGGTCCTGCTAGCCACACCATTGCTGATACAAGAATCAATGAAACACAGTTTCATTTCTTGGATAGAATAGATGCTTGCTATCAGTATATTTCTAAGAGAATTGTGTCAGGGGATTTACCTGCCCTAGAACTCCTTTAAATAGCTAAATAGCAGTTAAGGTTCCACATAAATGGAACAAACAGAAACAAAAGTGAAACAAAAAGAATCTACATGATTTTTTTGACACTGTTTGTCTATCATAATGAGCATTTGAAGTAATTCAGCTACTAATTGGACAGATTAATATAATCTTTCCTTTAAGTTCCTCTCCATGTCACAGAGTCTATTTTTCCAACTTTCATTATGGAATTAGAGATTTCCAAGAAACTATTGAAGTGTGGGCTGGATATTTCTTGCTGATAAGCTAGGTTTTTTTGTTGGTTTTGGCTTTTTTTTAGGTATTCCTGTGTTCATGCCTGTTTCTCTTACTGGTTTATCATCACTGATACTGATTAAGACATTAAGGATATGTTTATATCCAACTGCAAGAGCTATTAAATGTAATATTTCAATGACTACTCTAGAGCCTGTCTCACAGCAACTTTTATTGTACTTTAAATATTGTTCTGTTCAGGAAAGGCACTTAGCACTGCACCAAAGGATTGTCAGTGAGTGAATATTAGAACTGTCATCCAAGTATTGTCCTACACCCCCTTAGCTAGTGATCCTCCCCCCGCTATACCCACAGGATTTAGCAGAGGAGGCAGAGTGGCTGAAGCATGTCAAGTTGAGCATCCAAAGTTGAGTTTGTACCAAAGAAAATAAGCTGTCATCTATGTGACAAGGAGCCTGAAGAGGAACAGGGGAGATATTGCCTAGTCTGAGACATTAATTGAACATTTGCTTTGAAATTTAAAAAAAAAAGAAAAAAGTAGGATTAGTCCAGGGAGAATGCAGGGAGAATGTTCTCTGGCATCCAAGGCTTGGATTTTTAAAAATAATTACAAAAAGGAAATAAATCTGATTCTTGCCTATTGCATTTTATGACCCTTGTGTGTTAGTCATTGTTCTTGAGTTGGGAACAGAAATAATAGTTGAGAAGCAAGCAGAATTTATAGTTCTGAACAGCAGTCTTGACAGTTTCTCAATAAAACGTAACTCAACAAATTGCCAACACTTTTCCTGATCAGAGTACATAATGCAACAGTTAAGTGACATCAGGCTCAGCAGGCAAGTAATCAGCATCCAGCTCATAATGATCTCTGTAATTTGGTGTGTGTCTGCTCTGTCACATGGGCAATTGGTGTCATCCTGTGTCAGTTTGGTTCCTTGCCCTGCAGCACGACTTTTGAATGTAAAGAGCATCTTACAGGAAAAAGAAATGAACCAATCAACCACCTCCATTCTTGTCACGTGTAATTAAAAGAAGAACTTGAGAATTTAAAATACAGCTTAGAACTTACATTTGTACTTTATGTTTCCATGAGTTATATTTCTTATCAGAAGCTTCGGAAGTATTTATTCAGTCTATGAATTTTGTGTTTTGCTACTCTGAGTAGTCAAAAAAGAGTACATTCTGGTTAATTGAACTTCCTCACTTGTTTTTCCCCTCTTTTTCTCATGTATAAAAGATGTCTCAGCAATTTAGCACTGTCTTAGCAAGATTTCACTTTGTGGTATGTGTGGTATGTTTCAGATTGGTTTTGCTTTGGTTTGGTTTCTTGGGTCTTTTTTTCGAAGGTCAATTACCATGACAGTGGGATCTTTTCATGCTGGAGGAGCATTTGAGAGAGACCATGAAATGAGGACTGGATATACCGTAGATTGGTCGATTAATTAATTATAGCAACAGAAATCACATTATTTCAGTTAGTACAGTTGCATTTCTATAGCTATATATAAATTATAAGGCATTACTTAGTTATTGCAGTGTTATGCTGCTTTTAGTTTCCCAGCTTATTGGGACACCAAATACAAGGTGTTCAGGACGTATGTAGATTTGTAATACTAAAGCAAATTCATCATCACATTTGTGTATCTTCAGTTGTTTTGTTCTTCAGTATTCCTGCTGTGTTTTGCAGAGCATCTGAGCACATCTTCATGCACCATCTTTCTCTGTCCGTAATTAAATGCTGTCACTTGAAATGGTGGTTGCTCTTTATGTATCTTGGGTGGACATTTTGGAAAGTCATTCTGCTGTCCAGCTGTTTGGTTTTAAGTTAGCCAGGTAGGTTTCACAGACTTGCTTTTTAGCCAGTGTAGAAGATAGAGAGGATCTGTATGGTGATTAAGAACCTGATTCAGGCTTCCTCTCTAGATGATCCTCTTTTTCCATGAATGCTGCAGGAGTTTGGGGAGATTGGCAAGCCAAATGAAGAGCCAGAATAGTGTCATGGGAGTACTTTCCTCTTTTGCTGCATATTAGACCTGAAAGCATCTTAAAACCACTCTTTGGCTGTACAGATGGTCTCAGAGCTGCATATCAGCTCCCTCTGGTGAAAGGAAAGAGGTGTGAAACACAAGGCCTGGCTGGGGAAATAGCTGCTGGTGAATAATTTATAGGACTCTCCCTTGTTTTTCTTGACATAATTATGACTGCTCTTCTGAATGCATATTCAGGTTGTCTGCACTGGAGGATTGTGTTCCTCAGTGCTGAGGAGTTGCATTCTACAATTGCTTACTCATGTCTTCCCTGTGTTTTTCAAGCTGTTGGCTTGACACAGGTGAATTCTTAGTTACTCTTTGTATAAATACACCCAAATGTCTGAAAATGCTTAGTAAATCATCAAGGTGGCACTTTATAGCTACTGCGTATTTTAGACCACATCATGCTATTCCTGTTACTTCAGCCTATAATTAAAAAGGCACGATGACAGCGTAACTGTTGAGAGGAAATGTGTTATGTAATGCCACTTTTGTTTGGCAACATGGGAAGCCAAGACAATTAAATTCTGGCACCTCCTTTACAGAGTTTGTGTAGCTGCATTTTTTAAATGCTTGGGTAAGAGTGGGTATGGAAAGCATTTTTAAAATATGCTTCATTCTTTTAAAAAAGGAAATTTAAAAGAAAGAAAAATGAAAGTTACTGTTGATAAATTGCTAGAGATAGCTGGACGGATCAAATAAATAAGATTTGCTGGTGAAAATATGTGGTCATTTAGATAGTAAAATCGACTAGAATGTGGTCTGTTTAGAGGAGGAAAGTAAGGAAGGATTGGAAGTAGGAAGTCCTATTGCTGATTCAGCACATGGCACTCAAATGTGACAAATTTTCTGTGAATTTTCACTTTCTGGGTCAGACCGAATCACTTGGCTGGGTTTTGTTTGCACATCTTGTTGGTGACCTGCTGCTTCCATTTAACACATACTCTAGAATGCACTTTAAAAAATATAACAGTTTTCCATCTGCTGTTCTCACTGCAGACTTTATAGCCCTGTCATCTACTTGCATCTTCCAGAGAAAAGCAGTTGCCTGCAATCTTTTCTATGTGTCAGTGGTGTCAGAAGTATCTGCTTGGGTTTCTTCTTCTGTCCCATAAGACTTGGGCAACACAGGCATTCTAAAATGCTATTGGGATTTTAAGGCCTATTTACGGATCAAGGAATGCAATGGTAAACGTTTTTATTACCAAATAGATCTGATAGTAATTCCTATTGTGGAAAAATCATCACATGCTTAAACATAGAATGCTGCTCTGAGAAAAGAGGTGCTCACACTTTATTGGTATGCAGAATACGTGAATGTCTTTGCATGCTAATTTTAGCATTCTTTGCACCTTTGTCACTGTTCATGCAATGCTGATGCACTACACCCATTTTATATTATTCCAATATAAATCAGTTTCTACATAACCTTTTAATGATGTTGGCTTATAAAAATGTCAATCATATATTCTTTGTAACACAGCAAATGTTAAACATTCAATTTCAACTTCTTTACTAGGCTCTTCACTTTTCTGAAGAATTATTATAACCTACTTGTTTAGAAAATAAATTTTTATTTTAAGTAGCTTGACAAACTTGGTAGTAATCTCTCGTGGTTCAGTGTAACAGCAGCCATATGGAACTATCATTTCCAAGTCCCACAGATCTAATTTAGTTTTATGCTATGTTGGATTACATTTCAAAATTATCTTCATGCCATCTGTAAGACTTCTTACATTCTGAATTGTTTTATTGTAGTTTTACTGTAGTGCTTGCTATCTAGAGATTTGTTCTTACATCAGATACTGATGTTTGATTTCTTAAAGGCCCAAGACATCTTAATTTTCCCCATACGGTGTCTTGTAGGTGAGACTCCAGGAATCTCCTGAGAAAACCAGAGTGATGTTAGAGATGAGTTAATGTGCATGTAAGTGAATGTGGTAAACCCCAGGAATTTATTTGGTTTACCTTCATCATTTGAGAGTGCTGTTTTGCTTTGTTTGTACTTGTAATACACCGAGACCTCTTCCCTTTCACGTGCAGCTGCTTGGCCTTTCCCACTGACAATGCCTCCTGACAACACTTACACATATGGGCATGATGAACCTGCTGAAAGAGAAGAAATGTGAGGAGAAAGAGGAAAAAAAAGTGAATAGCTGTTAAAACAAATTAAAAGTTAGCTGCTTTAAATGTTATTTTTGAGTACCAAAGGAGGAAGGTTTTCAAAGCGAATTAGGTGGCAGGTATGGTTTTTGTAGCCTTCAGTTTTGCCTTATTTGCACAGTTGTCTTTTCTTTTACACAAATGCCCCATGTCCCCTAACTGGAGTTAGTTCATCACTAACTTTGCAACCAGCCCCTGTTTGTGTGTGCGAAGTTGTTACTGTGGTCAGAAGTTGGGCAGGAGGTTTCAGTCTTCCCTGTAGAACTGCTGTAGGCTATGCAGTCATCTCAGAACACTTTGGAAGGGGAAGAGTGGGAAAATCAGAACAGCATCTCAAGTGGCAGTTTAGCAGATGGTTTAATTCTGTGTTCATGGTCAAGCTTTTTTGTCCATCAAATCATTGTCTTGTGTTTTCTTTCCGTTTCACCATCCTCTCATCAGAGCTCTATTGAAAATATTAAGCACATCATCATACTAAGAGAGCAGTAACCTGCAGCATTAACATGGCAATTGGAGACCTTCTAGCCCTTTAGCTTATGTTAAAGTCTTTTCTTTTTTTCTTTCCCTTTTTAGATCTCTTCTTTCCACGTGGACTAGTAAGCAAATTCAGAAAGGGTAATTCATAAATTCTTGCTATGTGCTTTTACAGCTTTTGATACTGTGGGTCACATGTCAGTTACTGGTCTTGGATGCAGTTATAACATGAAAAAATAAAATCTAACATTTGCATGGTATTTACATTTTTTGGATGTTTTGGGGTTTTTTTAAGGAAGCAGTTAAGAGCAAAGATCAAAGATATATAAAAAGATTTGCTATAAAATAGTATTTTGTAAGATGTGTACATGTTTCCTTTCTTACATATTACCTTATATATGCATACATATTACCTTTCTGAGGTATGTGGTTTGATAAGATTTTAATAGTACTTTTCACTTTGCCATCAGATCTACAGACATCTTTATTCCATTGGGTCTGGAAGGTGCTGTTGATGCCATCACTTCCAGCGTTAATGTTTTGGGGGTTTGTTTCTCTGCGGGTTTTTTGCTTGTGCGTCAGCTTTAATTTAAAGGCACTATTTTAAGTTATAGCTGTAAGACAAACAGCAACTTGTGCTTCTGGATGGCTTATTTTTCTATTGCAGCAGATATGAAGTATTGGCTGCTGTAGGAATTCAGTCAGGATCTCTTGCTGTTGACATTGACTTCACACTGCCTTCTGAAAAGCTAATTTGTACACGTAATATGTGGATGCAATTTATTGTCTGAAAACTATAATAATTTCAACTATTTTTAGATCAACAAAACAAAACAGTCCATGACTGCCACAAAGAGAGGTTTCTTGCCTACTGCCAGATATAGTTTATAGTAAAACTAACTGCATTAAAAATTTGATACATGGAGGCACCTCATTTGTAGTAGGCTTTAGTTAAACATGCCAATAACAAGATTACTAACCTCTGTCTTGGGTTCTTCCTGAACGGAAACTTTGTACTAAGACTGTATGAGGACAAGTCTAACCCTTGGCATCAAAATTTAGGCCTATGCATTCCATCTCCTGCTTTACACCACTTACAGTTTCCTTTCTGGGTGGTGTTACTAAAGAAAAGTGATTCAGTGTAAGATGCTCTTTGGTGGAGGTCTCTTCACCCCTCCATCCTGGAGTCTGGTATCAGCTGTACCTTCAGTATGGCCTTTGTGAAAGCCTTCATTTTGCAGTGCTTTGGAGAGGTTACAATAACAAGACAGACCACGAGAAGGTAGGACAGGTGAAATAATAAGATCATTTACAGAATTTGTAAAATTTTTATACATGTATAAGAACATCCTGTAATATTCAAATCAGAGCTGTAAACCCTAAACTTTCTTTGTTTAATCCTATCTTTGTTTTGGTAAAAGTGATAAATGAAACTTTTCATGGCCGGTTGCTCTCTGAAGTGAATGTATCCAAGTAAGTGGATATGGATACTGGTTTTGTTCTTTTGGTAGACAAAACAGAAGATCCTGCTGCACAAAAGAAATATCAGAATATATGGGATATTTTAAACACTTTGGATGCTGAGGATGGATCCAGCTTTATTAGACTGATAACATTTGAAGGGAAACTGAAATCAATTGACTGTCATTTGATAGTTGCATTTGGCTGCAATTATGTTGATATAAACCAGCCATAACTTATGTGGATCATCATCATCATTATCAGTGCTTCTCAATATCTACTTTCTGTATTTCACATTTTATTAAACACCGAACTTAGTACAATTCTTAGGGCTATCCTTTCTATTGTTGTTTCAGCTACTGTTAAAGTAGGTGTTTCATCTGCAATTGTGGGCTTTGAGCACTATCTCCAAATAATAGTTTTTATTAAGAACAAACTTGCTCTTCAAAATCAACATTTAGTGTTAGAAATACCAGCCTAAAGATGCTTTACAAATATATGTAGTCTTGAATTTACAGATAGATGTATAAGTTTCTGCCTTGCTGAAATATCTCATGTCCTTTGTTTTGACAACCTGTTGATGGGATATTGTCTTGTTAACTACAAAGGGGCTAAAATGTTTCTCCCTCTGCCCAATAGGGTTTTTATATTTTAGTGAGAGAAAATTAATTTTTAATCTGATTCTTTGCTCTATGGGGTCACCCACGACTACTTTTTCCTGATAAATGTAGTTACATTTCAGGGACTCAGTGGGGATTTCTTGAGAAACCTTGACCTACATGTGTCTCTAGAACCAAAAGGGATGTGTTTGACTGAGCTGAGAGAACTGGCAGATGTCATTACAAGGCTGTTCTCTGTTAGATTTGCCAAGCTGTGGATATTGGGAAGGTTGGAGACTGGGGGAGGTGGGAACTTGCCCCAAAAGGTTGTGAAATCTCTGTCTTGGGAATTTTTCTGACCTTTTTACACACAGATATAAGCAATCTAGTCAGAATTCAATGCTTCTCCTGTTTCAAGAAGAATGTTGGACTTAAATCCTATACTAAGATCCCCTCTGACATGAAAGATTCTACAAAAACAGATTTGTACTGATTTGGAATGTCCAAGGGAAGATGTTGGATTTTTTTCTTCGCTTCTGAGATAATTGTGTTTTATTTGTAACTTTTCTCTACTAATAATGAAAAAATTGAAGCAAAACACAAAGTTATTAAAACACATATTATTGCTTCAAAATTTTGCTTTATCTATTTGTCTTTTGGTAAATCTTTTGGGTGTGAGGGTTTTTTGCCCTCACTGGATCATTTAGGCAAAGGAAGATCTTGGTGCTGTCTCAGATTTGTGTGATTTATAAAAGCCATATGTATACAGAGATTTCTAAATGCAGATTAGGTACAAAACAAGCTTTGAAAGAAAAAGAGAAGACAATGAATACATAAGTGTAGATTTGATAAAGTACTCTCCATTCTTGCTTAACAAGACAGGGCTGAGAAAGAATCCACCAGCAATATTTTGTTAAGAGAATTATGAAGGCTTCAGTCTCAGTCATTTTAATGTCACACCATGAATTTAGTGACTTTCAGAGAGCAACTAACAATATTTGGAGTTGCAGAAGCCAGACACTAGCTAGGGTTGTATCTTTACACGTACGTGTGTAAAGAGTGGAATAAAAGCATATACTCTTCAGTTCTTGCTGATTGATAATCAATACAAATTTTTCCAATGCTTTGTATGAGCTATCAAGGTTTCATCCATAAATTTTTGGAAGGCAAGAGAATTCTTGGGTGTTATAGGGGAGTAAAGAGAACCTGTGTTCTTTCAGAAAATGTCTATTTTAGGTTTTTGACTGAATAACATGCCTTCTGCTTATTTTGAGAACCTTGCTAATGTTTCCCTTTTGCTGGCCTAAGATCAGATAGCTGTTTCCAAGATCTCGGAGCTATTGATTAAAAATGCCTTCCCTGCATGTGCCTGCATTACCCTTGTGGCTAAAGGCATTACTGACTCACAGCTGTCATCACTGCTCACTCTCATTTCCTCCTGCCATTCACACAGTTCCCATGGCTCTGTTCTAATGTGTGACCTCTGGGGTTCCCGGCATTTCTGCATTTCATAAGGCTTCCTTCCATTTTTGTCTGTATTTTCTTTCCTCTAAAAGTCTATATTCACAGTATCTCTAAATCTTGTTTTGCTTCCTTTTAGAGCATTATTATTGCTGTGGCTGTCTAAAGTCTTACCTCAAGCTGTACTTTCATATCTGTTTACTAAGCTATTGTAATACTTCCTCTCTGAACATTCCCCACTGACTATTTTTACCCTGTGAATAAACACTGTATGCTCATTTCAGAAGCAAGGAGCTAACCCATACATTGATCAGCTTAAAAAGCAAATGTCTGAGGCAGTGCAAAGGTATTTCATGAGGCTGAAAGCCAGCTGCACTAAGGAGTTTGATGGTAGTTTACTGTGTAATATTTCTGCACCACAACACAGTGCAAAAGTTATTGATAGTTCTGAGTGTGAGTCTTATATATTATGCTTATTTTATATATAACTGCATATACAATCATCCATTATATGTGTATTTTTATATGTATTTGTATGTATTATATGTGTATTATTATATGTATTTTTGGAGACTGCTTAGAGACGTGATTGTCCCAATGAGTATGAAACATGAAAAAAAAAAAGATAAGCATTCAGATAAGTAATGCAGCAAATTACAGGTTGGTTAGTGTGTTTCTAGGTAACAAAATGTTTTTTGACATTTCTAGAACAGAAATTGCAGACCAGTATTCCTATCATGTGATATACAGCAAGCATCTAATATATAGAAAAGACACAAGTGTAATTGGATATGATTTTAGATCAGGGTTTTCCCCACACTTAATTACCTTACAAGCTAACAAAAGAAAAATCCTAGATACTGCTCTAGAGAGAGATTTCCTGCAATGTTTTAGGAAGTGATTCTGCTCATGGTCCAGAAGAGAAGACTTGTAACCCTGGAAAACACACTGTTTGATTCATGACATCATCATCATTATTATTAGATATTTTTATTTCTAGCTAAGCAGCTCTAGTGATCTTGGAGGTGATTAGTGGCCAAGGTCTTCTGTCTGTGTCTACCCAAAGAAGATGGACTCTGCATCTTCCCAAATAACCCAGTTCCAGGACAAAGTTGTTGGAGCTCTGTCAGAAGTCTATCGTGATTATATTAAAGGTTCAAAAAAGTTGAGATACTTCAAGTGAACCTGCTGTGATGTCAGTCAAGGAAAGTTGCTCATCAAACCTGGTTTGCTGAAATGTTTCATACTGGGAAGTTTCATTTGTGTGCATTCTGCTATTGTACGCGTGAAACTTTTAGGGGACAAGGACCCTTCAGATACAAGATTTTGTTGCGTGATGGTGCCAGTTCTGCACAACATAATATGATAATGAAAACAATGAAGAGTGGTATGAAAAACAGGAGGGAAAAATACTATACATGACATTAGAGATGTGACACAAAACCCTTTCAAATTTAAATGTTTGCTGTGTTACTCTGCTACTGTTTTGTGGGTCTGTGTGGGTATTGCTCCCCTAGGGATTTATTAAGGCGCTTGAAATAATTCAGCGCAATTCTCAGCACTGCTGGGGGGTTGGTTAAAGTTAATACCATCTCATGTAGGATGTTTTTGCTAGTCAAAACCAAGCATGTAATGCGTGACTGACTCCATGAAAACTCCTAAAACTCACTAAGTGCCACATCTCCTGAATTTCAGTGAATTTGAACTTCAATGCAAGAAACAAAAGGGTTGTAGGTTGCCATTTGCCTACAGCATGAAAACCCCCTCCTGCCAAACCACTGTGCTTAGTTATATAAAAAACATTGTTCCTGCTGTGTCTTTTTATGCCAAATGTTCCCTGTGGTTGGGCATGCAGGCTCTATCTTCTCACAATTGCATCAGAGCAAATGAGCTACGACACTGCTTGCCTATTTTTAAATAAGTTCAATGTTGTCTGTCTAATGAAATGCTAAAGCATGCTCTGCCTGTGGGAAATGCAGGCTTTGCATGAAGGAATAATTAGGGAGAAGCTTTGTATGTTTTATATTTAAAAAAGCAAAACAAAACTCAATATGTGTTCTGAATGTTGCAATAAACAGCCACTGTTTAACTCAAGTAAATCCAGAGCTGCTGATTTTTATTCAGCATTGGTAATCTTAAAGAATTATGTATTGACTGTGAAAAATACGTTACCTGCATTTAGAGGGCAACTCTGAAATTGTAAGCACAAAAGTTCTTCTTGCACATGAAAGTAACTCTTTACCTTTGTTATGGGAATGTATGGCTTTACTGTGGCTGATGTAGATTAATGTCTGTAGATTGTATAGATTGATATTAATGTCTGTAGATTAATGACTAGATGAAGATTGGAAGATCATCACTGTTTAATGTTAAGCCATGTAATCCTGATATCTTGGCCTTCTATCTTAACTTTTGGGTTTGGCCACTTAAGATCATCTCCGTATTCCTTTGCAGTTTTGACAACTGCCTATTCTATTTTTACATTTTTTCATTAATCTTTTTATTTTATGTGAAAGTCTACTGATAATCTGTCACAGAGTATGAGCTCATTTCTCTCACTGACCACAGGACTGCACTGATTAAAGACTCACATTTTGGCTGTGACTGATGCAGCTGACTGACAAGCATGAGATCAATTTGTAGAAGTATCATAGAGAAGGTTTTCAGGGCAATTCACGGAAGGTGATACAATCATAATTATGTGCCAGTTACATTTGGGCTAGTTACATATCTTGTTTTAGGATACTGTCTCAATTGGTGGTCCTTTATATCTGTAGGGAAAAAAAGATGCCGCACTGATGTTAGATCAGTAACTGTCCTTAAATTTTATGTTAGAAAAAAGCAGTAAGGAAAATAAAGTTTAGTTTAAGAAAAAAAGTTTTGCTCTAATAGGTTGTCTTTTTAAAGATTTACAGATAAAAATTACAAGAGCAGTAACAGATTCTGACATGCATAAGTATTTAAGCATATTACATGATTTTATTTTAATTTTATGTAAGTTGAAGTACATATAAATGAGACGACTGCAAGACTCCCAAAAAGTCAGGTCAGACCCAGTAACAGAAAGTGTTTCTCCCATGTACCCATTGTAAGGAAAATTTTGTAGAATATCACAGTTTTCCAGAATTACAAAGAAGGAATGAGTAATATGGGAAAACAAATACAGAGAACCCAGCGTTTTTGTGGGATGGCATGGCTACATCACTTCATGACGAGAAATTATTATTAGCAGAATTAGAAATTGAATATTACAGCTCCAAAAAGTGATCAGCACTGAGGTTTTGGGATAAATTGTTTAAAGTGTCCCTGGCCCTGGCAGGGGGATCAGAATTAGATGATCTTTAAGATCCCTTCCAACCCAAACCATTCTATGATAATCATCTAAAATAATCTGGCTATGAGTGGGTTGAAATTGAATGCAGACAAGAAGGGGCTGCATGCCAGAGAACGTGTCCTGGAATTCAGTCATGGCAAGAATGTGACAAGCAGAGAGAGAACAATCAAGTCAAGAGTAGCAGCCTGTTCTCATTGATCATTTGATGATTAGAGAAAATTACCAGACCGTTTCAGATTTTCAGATGGGTACATTCATATTGTTATATTGAGAGTAACTAAAGCTGTGGTTTGACAGCTATACAATCTAAGATGGGAAGGTTTTTATATGTTCTGCATATAACACCTGACTTCTAGAACTGTTAGACTTGCACTCCTGTCTCATTTGTATGTGTTATTCAGGCAGCTGAATAGTAGTTCATGGAAAGACTTTGGCCTGTGAAAATTAGACATGCATTTTAAAAATCAGACACTTGATGTGCAGTGTACTTCTCTGCATATGCCACTGCTCTCTTACTGGTGCTACAGCCAGATAGAAACTTCATTGATAAAGCTTTGTGTAATCAAAGCAAAGGATGAACAGCTTAAGTGCGACAGGGTGGGCCTGAGATGATGATTGCACTTCTCATCTCATTAGCAGCTGTAATCTAAAAGGCACAGAGCATTTAAAACTTCATTTTAATAATAGCCATGAGAGCGTTGAGTGCAGTACAGCCTTTGCATTTTGTAGGGAAGGAGCCAAAGGAGAAAAAGGTTCAAAAAGTAACCCAGCAAACTGCTGACCCAGCCAAGAGCAAGCCTTTTTACCGCTCCTGTCCTTTAAGAACTAGGAGATTTCAGCATGTGTTTACAGACCATAGAAGAAAGGGTGTTCGTGCTCTTTTTCAAAATGTGACAAAACATTCCTCTCTGTCTTTATTTCACTTGCTAGGACCCAGCTTTCCATCAGTAAATACTTAGGGGTCTGCACACTGAAAAGAATTGACTAACAGGGAAGTAGGCTATCGCCAATAATATCCTGGCTGAGCCAATGTGGATGGAAGAAGGTAGAGATGTGAAAACAAGGGGTGAAACTAACAGGAGAAATAGGGGGTGAGGCACACAGCAAATCTGAGAGGGTATGTGAATATAGAGAACTGTGGCGAGCTGTTAACCTGTAGATACAAAAATGCTGCTAGCAAGAATTTTCTTGCTATTTTCTAAGCCCGTGAGAGACTTTTCTCTCATGGAGAAGAGGTAGCAGGGAATGTAAACAACTAAACCACCTGCAATCTTGAAAAGTCTTGTTTATGGTACAGTAGAAAAATATTTTGACAATGGATGTTTTAGGATTTTAGCCAATCACCCCCAAGGGGTGGCTGATCCTTTGTCCAATTAGACTATGAAGAAAAAAGTCTATAAAAGAGTTTGTAAAATAATTAAATAAATCAATCTTTCTGCACAATTCCTGCTGCTGGATCTTCTCTCCTCCTCCTCCCTACAGCTTCGGGACATGGTGATATACCCTAGGGCCTAGGCCAGCGGTAATATTAACCCATTGCTTTTCCTATTTCACATTGTTCTCCCACTGTTCCCTGCCCTAACCCTGGCCACTCCCTCAGGCTCTCCCCATTGGTTCCTGTACCCCAACCCCACCCAGGGACTGCCCCTGGGTCCCTGACAAAAGCGCCCCGCGCCCATACCACGAGGTCTCTCTGCCTCTGGGGCTTGCGGGGACAAGATGTGAGTAAAGTCCTCTCAAGCCCTCATGGGACTAGACACCCTGTTTGGTTTTTTTTGCTCAAAGACCCAATTTAAAGCATTCTCTATGTGCTTTGGAGATGAAAATGTGACATTTGAATGGATCAAGTACCTTGGTACAAGGACAAAGGAGAGTTTGAGGTGACTGGGCAGAATCTCAGTAGGCTTTTCTGTTAAATAAAAAAAAAATTAAAAAAAAGAAATTACTAACCTGCTTGTTGGTTTTGAAATTTACCAATCTGAAGGTGAAAATGCAGCTATATTATTGGCAAAACGAAAAAGAATAGAATAGCAAAGTAGCTCTTTTCCCTTCTACGAACAGCTGCTCTATTCCTCTGTAATCAAAAGCTAACACCAGCTTGAGGTTTTTTTCTAGCTGTGGGGTATTCTTAATGGATTTTTTCATGACAAATCGTAGATGTGATTTCTTATGGCAGAATAAAGGATGTGTATTCCTGTTTAGATAGTCTGTTAGACTCCGTTTCCTTCTCTCTTACTCTTTTAAGGGTTATTGAATATAAACCTAATTTTTAAGTCCCATGATAATGAATCAAGCTTGTCCCATTCCAGCCTACAGCGAGCTGCTAAGAAATCAGTGTGTGTGGGAAGGGGGTTGCTAATTGGAAGAGCAAACACTTTGTAGGTAACCTTTTTTGAACTTAAATCTTTTATTTAATTTAGTCTATTTCTGCAATAGCTGTTTTCCCATGAAGACAATCACTGTAATATAAAACATTCAATATTAACAGAACTATTATTAGGACTCTAGGGGAATTTTGTCCTAGGCCAAACTAGAGTTATGGCTAGACTTTGGCTATCAGCTTATTCTAGTTTGACTGCAGACCTAACCATGATGAGTTATGTTGATCAAAGTGTCTGTGTACATGATATTTGAAGGCAGATGCTGGTTGCTCTGTCTGACCTTCAAGCTATCCAGATGCAAACTGGAGCTATGCACCCATGCTTAAGAAAATGCTGGTCCTGAGTTTTATATGAAGCCTTGCAGAGCTGGGGCTTAGGACTTGGCTAAACTGGAAACACCATTTCTGGCTGGTGCAACACCTGGGTGAAAGTGCTGCAGTCTGTTCTCTTACTCTGATCTGCTCTCTCTGTAGTGTGAGCTTGAATATCCATAGACTTGGGTCCTTCTGCTGTCTTCCAAATAATTAATTTTCTTGTGAATTCATAAGAAATGAATTCACAAGAATGTGAATGTGAATTCAACAGAACTTACAGTTCTGTTGTCAGCACATGCATGCTGGACCTATTGACAGCCCTTTGTGTTTTGACTTTCTCCTACTCTCAAACCTTGCATCTGAAAGAGTTCACTATTACAAAGGCAATACATGTTTGTAACTGCCATATAAAATTTCATTATTTGCTTTCAATTTTGTTCTGATTTATATGTGATTGACTTGACTTTCACGGGGCTCTTGTCCCCTGAGCATGAACAGAAGCATGAATTGGGTGAAGGCTTTTTTGTTTGTTTATTGCTTTTTTTAAAAAAAATTTCTAACTTGTTCTTTGCATTTAAAACTACAGTGACTGGAAAACTGGCAGAATATTGTCATGTAATTGCAGTGTTTTATTCAAATAGGTGTTATTTATGGTTGGTTCTTAAAATGGCACATCACATTTTGAAAAATCTCATCCTCAGAATTTATCTGCAGTCTAAATTGATGCAAATTGTGTAGTCTGTAAGATAAAATCAAGTGCAATAGATGTTCAGTAAATTTCCATTGTTGGCTACATTAAAAATATTGCCAGTGGCTGATAATGTATTTGCTAGTTTTGCATTTTTTTGTTGCTTTTGAAGTGTACAATTTTCTCTGAGTAGTATTTGCTTTACTTCAAAGTAATTAATGCACGCTCAGAATTTCTATTTGACCTCAGCTACTCCTATGGGAAAATCAAAGGTTTTGAGACTTCAGCATTTTGTGTGTTCATCTGTTGTTCAGTAACGTTTTGTCCACCTTGAGAACAGCTGCAAAAGGATTTTACCAGGTAGTGGGATTTCATTAGGAATTGAAATTTCACTTAGTCAAGTGAAACAGTAAGATAATTTCTTAGCATCTTATTTATCATGATATCTTACTTAGGATTTCTATTACCACACTTAATATTAATTTTGCACTTGAAAAAAGTATTAGATCTGTCCTGTCATGTCATATTAAATCAAGTATTCTTGTTTGGTTTATTTAATCATAGGATGCTTTGGGTTGGAAGGGATTTTTAAAAATCACCTAAATCCAGCCCCCCTGCTGTGGACAAGGACATGATCAGTCCCATCATGAAGGACAGAAAAGTATCAAAGGCTCTAATAATACTCATTTTTAAGACTATATAAAATTGAAATAAATGTACATGTGAAACAATGCTTGAGAGCAAGAGCTTCTGCATTTGCAATTTTTTTCTGATGCACTGTTCTTCATAAAGGGAAAGCATGTAGCTTTCAAAGGGAGAAATCTAAAGAGATGGTAAAAATCTTGGAGAATTCTAGTTTTAAATATGTCTAATAGTCAAACCCAGATGCTTTACAGTAAAATCCTCCTCTTCAAAAGATGCATGAATATACTTAGGACTTTTAGAAATTGAAGTTGTTAAAGTCTAAAAGGGATTACATTATCCTCAACTTACATTGCTTAAGGTATAGAAAACATTCTCCTTTCTACTGTAAAAGAACCATATGGATTTTTATTTTAAATTTTGACTGCCTGTATTAAGACATGTGCTCTACATTTTTTCTTTTTCTGCCACAAGAGGTAAGTGCACCATACATTTGGGCCAAAATATAATTTCTATTGTGGTCAGCAGTAGTGTTGCCACACTGGGTACCACACAGGAGGTGTATCTATCATGGTGGGAGGCGGGGGGGAGATAAACTGAAACAAGATGAAGGAGATAACATGAGTAATGGGTGGAGAGTACAGAGAATAAACAGTAGATGCTTAAAAACACCAGGAGATGCAAAGAAAGGAAAGAAAAATGAGAAATAAAGAACGATGTAGGCAAAAATACAAAGGATGAAATGAATTTTGAGTTGAGATCTCTTAATCATTGAGTTGATGTTTGATGTCAAATATGTCAATAAGAAGATAAGAAATTTTATGCAGTTTTTTTGCTGCTGTTAAGTAATTTAGGAAAAAGAACTCTGTAATGATTCTTTTGAATTTTAGCTCACTCTTGTATTTTAGAGCGGAACATATTGTTTCCATAAGTAAAATGTGTTTTCCAATTCTGACCTTGCTACCTTAATTCTTACATGAAACTTAGAGATGTCAGTTTTGCATGATTGAAACCTGGGAATGGCTGTTTTTATTGATACAATCAGTAAAGCTTGTCATGTATTTTCCAGAAGCGACTGACTGGTGGGTGTTAAATGTAAATTATGGGATATTTCCATTGTTTATTAAGATCTAGATGATGAACTCCAGTCCTCCTCATGTACAACATACTGTTGAATATTCAATTTATTGCCAAGTGGTGTCCAGCAAGAGGGGATTTTGAAATATAGGAGTTGGGAATGATGTTAAAGAAATTAACTTCTTTATCAATGACTTTTTAATAATTCTAATGAAAAATGGAAAAATCCAGATCGTGAACGAATTCTTCAGTTGTTAACACTCTCATCCATTGTTAGTGATCTACTTTGAGAAGTTCCCTGAAAATTAACTTTTTCCTTCTTTTTGCTTTGAAAGGGCTTTGGTGTTTAAGATAACTTTTTATAATTCATCTTAAGCTTTTCAGAAGTATGATTGAACATAATATCGTGAATCCACCTACAGCTACTATTATATTCAGTATTTCTAAAAAGCTTTTTTTTTTTACAAAAGTCTATTTCCTGGAACTGCATTTTAAATCGAGTTACATGTGCCTCCCTGTTAACTTTTCATTTATACTGGCTTTGCAGTGGGTATGTATAAGTAATTGTTAATGGTTTCATTGCTTTCATGCCTCTCCTTTTCAAGAACACAGGTAAAAACTCTTTGACTGTCACTGTAGGATCCTATTTCATGATTGTGATTCATCCTTTCCCTCCTTTTTCTTCATGTGGGGACCACATCTTATTTTCAGAGTACCTCTGTCATTCTTCTTTTTGAACACAGAACTGAAGAAATTGTTATTTATCAGCCAATGTGGTGAAATGCAGATGTGTCAAATTTTTTCTGCAAATAACCACAAAATCTGATCAGGCATTTGTTTAGCAAACGAACTTGGATTCCATTTTGTCCTTTACAGCTTTCAGGTTCACACAAGTCATAGCTTGTGTGTTGTCCCTCATTTCTCTCCCACCTACCCCCCAGGACATTTAAAAGTAAAAACAAATGGCAAAGGGCTATGTTTTAAACCATATATATATCTAGAATCCTTTCTCCACCAAATTGATCTCCGTGTTCTTCATCTGACCAGTTCTTCACATTCCTTAAACTATCCAGCCTTTTTCTATGACCTGAAAAGACTACAGTTTTCAGAGCACAGACCATTGACTTTCCTGTGCCTTGTATTTTTGTGTTGCTACACTGGGGATATAGGGCTCCTTGCTGGGAGACAAGACAGGGATAGAGGAGGAAGATAAAAATTTCTGGCACAGGAATTGGCAGATAAGGTGGTGGAGATGAAATGAGTACAGTCTCTATTTTTAGAGCCACAGAAGTCCCCTCCTGGTAATACAATATATCTAAATACAAGGAACTCAATCCCAGATGTTTTCTTTTACTCTCCAGAATGCCTGTGGACATGTGAAAAGACTGGTTGTTGTTTTGGCTTTTTTAATTTGCTCTAATCTGTGTAGTGACTCTAGATGAGAGGACACTGCACCAGTGACAGAGTGATTGGCGTTCCTTGGGTAGGAGCTCTGGGATTCTGCCAATTAATGTGATGCTTCAGTGGTATAAAATGGAATATGAATTCTTAATTATAATTTCTCTTGGTTGTTTCTGCTTTCTTGCATCTAACTTTTAATGGCTTTATAGGAAGTTCGTGCACACACTTCAAGGCAAAATCTGGACTAGTTATGTTTTTCTCACTTCTCTGATGTGTTTCAGGAATGTTGCCAATGAATGGCTCTGTTGTGGGCTGTGTTGTTTTTACCTCTTGGGTTTGTGTTCCCAGAAGACCAAAGAAAGCTGTTCAAGTAGTGTATGAAGTATGTAAATGGCAGCCTGATGCAAATTAAAGCCAGTGAGTATTTATGATGTATTTCAGGAGACTATTTCTGTCAGGTAATTGCTTTTATGAGTCTAATTTGGGACCTGCATTGAAGAAAGAGCTAGGCCTTTTTTTTTTACCTTTTTTTGTTCTGCAAATCCTGAATTCTGGTACCACCTACCATTCCAGCTACTGAAGCACGCAGATTTTGTGTAGTAGATAGTGATTTCAGCTGGCTGATGCAGGTATCAGAAACTTCTATAGCTGCAGGTTAGTCCAGCTGCACTTGTAGGGGGCTTTTAAGGGAATTGTTACTTGTACCATTACACTGAGTGTGAATTCCCTTGTGCTGGGCTGGGACATTTGGCATGAATAATCCTGGAAAATCGTTCTTTATTCCTTTACTATAATACTTAGCATATTGTGATGTTAAATCCAGGAGGAAACACATACATACATGCTCAGTAAAGTGTTTTGAATATTTTTTCAGTGGTACTATATTTCTAAGCTATAATGGAACATCAAGAAAAAAAAATACAAATAGTCAAAGATTTATTTATCTTGGAGCATGCTTCTGCCTGATACTTTGGACATATCACATAGCAGCTCTCTCTACTTGTTTGTAGAATAGAGCAGGCTGCCCAGGGGAGTGGTTGAGTCACTATCTTTGGAAATGCCCAAAAGATGTGTGGATGTGGCATTTGGGGATTTGGTTTAGTGGTGAACGCTGTGGTGCTGGGTTAACAGTTGGATTCAGTGATCTTGGAGGTCTTTTCCAACCTTAATGATTCTGTGATTCTCTGTTTACTCTTTGCCTGTCTCAGGGGATGGAATGGATTATGATGTCTTGTTACTTTGCATGGCTGGTTTAAAAATGAAGCACTGTGTGGTTTGATTTACCCCAAACTGGACTCTGCTATAAATCCTACCACTAAGCAGAGCTTTACCTTCCAAATACTCACACACACAGACTTCCAATTCAATATGGCCTGGCAAACACAGTAAGGACAAGAGATCTGGGAACAGAAAGCTCACGATTTAGCTTAACTATTCCTAACATCAAAGCAAATTGGTTTTTGAAATAGAATTCTCCAGTAGTGTTTTAATGTGATGTTTTCAACATTATGTAGAATTTTAAAAGGAGATTTTTAAGTTATCTCCGAAAGTGTAATGAGCTATGTGTTGGGTAAATGATTTTTCTGTGGTTCAGGATGACTGTGAGAAAAGTCTTGGGGGATTTGAATTTTCTTTGTGTGATTAAGAAAAGTAACCAAGCAATTCCACTGGCAACAGTGATGTGGTACACTTCACTTGAAACTAATCTCAGTCTGGAACTTATTGGATCTTTTCAACAGAGAATGGAAGATTAGGCGAAACAGCTTCTTTAAATTGCTTGCCTTTTTACATTTTCCAAACGATGCTCTTACTACTGCCTCCAGCTAGTCAGCTTCCTGAGATGTGCATGGACTTTATGGAGGTCAAAGTAGTTTAAAAGGAAGAAATCATTTTAACAAGAAAGTCTGAGTACATAATTTAACTTGAATTAAAAACAGTGTTCTGGAGTGCAGAAGTGTTGGTCCTTCCCATCTGAAATTAACAGCGCTGGGGCTGACAGGACATTTTGAGTTATCCCATGGCAACAGAAATTCATTTGGAATGCACTGTTTTCACTGACATTACATGGTCATAATAAATTCATCTGGTATCAATGTGCAGGGCACAGAGATTCTCATGTCCATACCTCCCACCTCACCACCCCAAGTAAGGCATTTGTAGAGGTACCAGCTGCTTAAACAAAACTCAGCTGCTGACAATCTGCATCTTGTATATATATGCTTTTACCTGTGGGTAATAATGATGAGACTGTGTTCTGTTGGTGTGCTTGTCTGCTCTGCAAGAAAGAAGTGTAAAATACCTTTCTTCCTCTTTGCCTGACCTTTTCTTTCTCCAGTGAAGCACAAGAAAACCACCTTTTTATGTTTCATGGACTGTTACAGACACAGTGTGACTGAAGAACTAATACTACAGTTACTGAATACAAAATGAATGCTTAATGCTCTAAATGTTTCCTAGTTCTTGTAATTTGCACAAAAGACCAGAAAGTAAAGAAAATTCTGAAATTGTAGGATTTACGGATCTTCGATGTACAAGTATTAATTTGTTAGATTACTGTTTAGGAAGGCTTTATAATAGCTTGTAACATTTAATTTGATAATCTGAGCCACCTAGATTTGGATAAAATGACTTTACTCATGTCTGTGAATGCTATCACTGTTATAAAAAAAAAGTCTTTTGTCTCTGCTGCCTGTGATCTTCCAGGCTTTTTTGTGTGTGCTCATCATCGGAACAAGTTGAAAAATGTGGATAGGTGAGGTGAAAATCTTGAGTTACAAGTTGACATCAGTAGTTACAGATCACTTCCAGTGATGTTTTTAGGCCTTCTCATTTGTTAATGAGCCTTTGAAGAACCCATGATTAGTTACTAAGTCAGTTCATTGTTGCTTCAATTGTTTTCATCATGTTCTTGCACTCAAAAGCAACAACAACAAAAATCCCTAAAATCAAATTAGACGATGTATTCCAATACAGCTCATAAAGCTCAGGTGACAGTAACTGGTGACTGGGAAATACAGACCATTTCGATTGTGGGCACTAGTGAAGTCAGTAAAATGCATGAGTCCAGTCATGACAAAAGCTCTGGTTTTCAGCTGTGATTTTTTCTTATTTTACATAGAGGATCCTGGAAGCAGCAAATGGTTCTTTCAAAGATTCAGTGTAGAATGAACTTCCTTCAAATAAGATGGGTTCAGGGGCTTGAGGGTAGAGTATAAAAGATGTTAAGGAGGCCATG
This sequence comes from Corvus cornix cornix, assembly GCF_000738735.6. NCBI lineage: Eukaryota > Metazoa > Chordata > Aves > Passeriformes > Corvidae > Corvus > Corvus cornix. The sequence goes on along the minus strand of NC_046341.1, from coordinate 13,632,993 downwards.
CATCTTGAGTTCTGGTATATTTAAAGCAAGCAAACAAAAGCCCCAAGGAGGTGATGGGATTAAATCTCAAAGTCCACATTGTTCGGTATTTGGTGAAGCATCCAGGAGAAGAATGAAGCTTTTTCCCAACAGAGCTTTGACATGCTCATTTATTTTAGTACCATGCTCTTAAACAGGTTTATTACTGTATGGATATGAGATCAGGACAGACCCCTCTGAGGAGTCCTTTGCAGGGGGGATGTAGAGGTTAGGAAAGGAAACACTTAAAGGAATCCCAAACAGCTCTTTCCTGTTTTCTCTCTGTCACTTCAATGTAATGAACAGGGATAAATAAAGTAATAAAGCTGTCTGCAACCACAGCTGTATGGTTCCTGTTCCCATAGGCTCAGCAACATCAATCAAAAATGAATTAGAGAGACATGTTTTACTTCTGTTGTATATCAAAGAGCTGCTCAGGCGTTACCAAATGCTAATTCATTTTAGCAACTTGAAATGAGACAAAAATCTGGAAACAGTGTATCTGAAAACTCTTTGCTGTGTCCTGGCTTTGTGTCCCGTGTCCTCCCTTTGTTTCTGTGGAGTAACAAGGACAGGCTGAATGTGGTTTCCATGCACAATGAATTACACTGTGTCCTCATTTACTGCTCCTCCTGTTACTGTTATTTCTACTTACTGCTGATGCTTGGCTGGCTGCAATCTGACATTTTCTACTCCTAAACTCAAAATCAGGCTTTCCCTGGTGACATGCACAAACTCTTCTGGAGGCAACAAACCATAGTGCAGTTTTACACTGAGTGGCAGTGGAAAAAGTATTTCCAACTCTATTATCCTAGAATATTACAGTGTGGGTATATCTACATAATAAGAAAAAAATATCTGGATTTTTAACTCCTGGGAAATTCTGAGGTGAGGCAATAGGCGGTAGAAAAACACTGAAATAATAAATTGCAAAAAGAGTTTGGTTGCTAAGCTGTAAGGTGGTTTTGGGCTGGTTACTTTAACTCTGTGTTTTATGTCATTTTATTCTTTTCTGTAGTTCTTTGGGCAGGAACAGTCTCCTTGCTATCACCAAGTCCTGCCATACAGTATCACCTCAGCCTAGAAACAAGTTCTTCCATTTTGTTCAAATGAGGAGTAGATTTAGAGGAGATAGAACAAGCTGCAGATAATTCTGGGTTATGGTCTGGGTTCAGAGTGCTATTAACCAAATATTGATAGGAATTTCCTCTTTTTATGGTGTATTTTTGGTTTGTTTTTCCACACAAAATGTCTACACAGCAAGATGCAGTCTGAGCCCCAAGGAACACTTACTTCCAATGCAGAGGCTGTGAAATTCAAATTCACTTCTTAGTTCATATACCTGATGTGTCTCTTTTGCTACATGTGATCTACACATTATTATAGAGATCTATGCAGATATATATCTGCATATCTATACATATATATTTGTACTGATGCAGCCCCATTTGGGTCTCAGATTTGTTATGACCAGTAATTTAAAACTGTAATAGTAGAACTTAATTTTGTCTATAAACAGGAGAAGTCTTGAAAATCCCACAGAGGTATAATATTATTTGTGTTTATAAAAATCAGAAATAGTGTGTTTTGGGTCCAGGACAGAGTCTCAGGCTTATTTTACATGCTTTACTCTATTAAAATATATTTATTTTTTGCTAATGGAGATACAAATGCTTGCTCTGAAATATTTATTGGGATGGGTGATTTTCTTCTCGATGACAAGCTTGGAGTTTGATTTTTGAGATATGAATGCTGACAATTTCATATGGGGAAGAAAGCTTATCTAGCTTTATGTGTACTTTTTATTATGTACTTTTTGTGTGGGACAAGTGTGTGAAGATTCTTCTTCCCATGAGAGAATTCATTTTATTTGACCATATCAGGAAGACAATAAGAGACATTTATCTGTTTCTTTTTTCATTATCTAGTGGTTTTATCCCAGAACCAGATGCTGTATTACCTATGCTCTCTGCCAATTATTAAATGTGTCATTTTTCTGTACATTCCCTAAGTCTTTTAATTTAGCAAGGAAACAATTCTTTCTACATACACTGAATTCTAGCAGGGAAGATTTTGTGATGAGAAAATGAAAAAGCTGGAATGACATTACAAGACTTCCATTGAATTTACATAAAAATTGAAACTGGTAGGAGATAAGAAGCTTCTTTACACTACTTACTTTTTTTTTTTAAAAAAATAAAGTTATATCATCTATGAAAATGCTGATCAAGCAAAATTTTCGGGGTGAAAATGAAAAGTTGCTGAATCCTTTAAGATGTGTAAATTCAGTATAAAGATAAAGATTTTCAGCCTAGTTTTGTATGTTGCAATGTAAGAAAGCAAGAAAATGTTAGAGCACAGTCAGGTTTCCTGTCATTATTCTTAGCATCTCAAGGAAGATCTGTCACAGCCTGGACTAAAAGAAACCAGTGGAAACAACCTCTGGGCCAAACCTGGGGTAAAGTTTTTTAAAAAGCTGTTTTACAAAGGAGAAAGCTGATTAGATAGAGAGTAGTGGAACTACACGTTAACGTCATGAAATGATCACTGAGTTTTCTTTTTCATGGTTCTGTTCTGTTTCCTCTAACGAGAGCAGCACCCAGTGGCTGAAAAATATCCACCTCTGGAAAAGGAACAGGGTCTGGGTGTTTGGTGAGCAGGAGAGAAAGACTTTCTGATCATGCATGGAGTAATTCCATAGCAATAACTGCACAATTACTATGACTCAGTTAAATGCTACAGTAATTTACATAATATTTTCTGCTGAAGTACCTTAAATGCAATTTGATTGCAAACACCAAAATAAGTCTCATGGAATCTTCAGCTCAAAATCTCAAACCAAGTGGGAACAGACCTGATGCAGCTGGGAAGCACTTTGAAGTCAGTGAAACTAAAAAATTTTTAAAAAGTTGCAGATGCTCAGCAGGATGCTTAACACAGTTTAAGATTTATAATTTTTTCGTGTAGGAAAAAAGGGGGATTTGATATTTAAATATTAAATATTATTTATACAACAGCTATGTTTCTAGTTAGAAACCAGAATTCACTTCAAGCCTGGAGTAATTTCCTCCTCTCATTCAGTTACAATGACATTAAAATGCAGGGTTTGTCTGACTGTATGGATATTATCCTTCTTTGCATTGAAGAGAACCATTTTGTGAGCTGTTGCACGTAATTTCTGCACTGGGATTCAGTCACTCTGTATCTCCCCCAAACTTGGGATGAATTTAGATAGTTATACTGGGGGAAGAGCTAGAAAATGCCATTTTTATCCTATTCCTCTGTTTCCTACTTTTATCTTATATGACAGAGCTTTTACACTGCTTAAGGTTGTAGAGAGCCCTGTAGATTTTAGTGTAACTTGTAAAAGCAAAAAACAAGACCACTGTAGTCTGTTTGGAAGCTTCTAGAACTTCAGCAGGATACAGGGCTAAGAATAGACTTTTTCTTTTTTTTTCCAAAAAAATCCCCCTCAAAAAATCATATTCTGAATTCTTAAAAACTGACATTGACTATCACAATGGCAGTGATGAGTTGTGAAAGTTTAGCTTCATTTAAATGTTAAAGCTGGAACTGAGGGATTTTCCTCTCAATCCTTTCCAGCTGTTATGCATGAACATAAGTGTAAGCAATTTTGAAAATCTGGACACTTCTGAAAAACTAGAATCAAGACAGGATTTGGGGGCTGCATTAGATGCCTCTCTGAAATTAATTTTCTAGGGAAGGACTATTGATAAGGAAAAAATGACCATATCTGAATCTACAAATCTATTTCCATCTTCAGCCCAACTGATTTGTCAAAGGCTCTTTGACATTGGCTCTGTGGTTCTCAAGGTTTCCCCAATTACAGTTTTGTGCAGTGTAAAGCAGTAACTGCTTGTTTACAGCTCTTTTGGAGGGAATTTACATTTTGAATAGTGGAACGATAGCTCTCGATCTACACTTAATTAACACTGACATTGCTCACATTTATTCAAATGGAGTTAACACAGAGATGTGTAATTTTTGTGCCAATTATTCTGGTCAAGTGAGGTTAGTGAATGAAAGACTGTAACTCATAAAGGAATGGGTGTTTGTTTATTTGTAAAAGAAAAAGCTTCACACAGTTCCAGCCCCTTTGTATTTGTAATACAATACTGATTACAAACACAGAGCTCCGACAGTAGTTGACTTTTACATATCTGGGATCTTGGGGGAATCGGGGATAAGGCAACAAACCTGCCTTAAAAATTAATTGGAGCAGGTTTTTTAATGGCTTGTGGCTAGCCAGCTTTGTATTACTGGGAATATGGAACAGGTGAAGTTGTCCATTTTGACTGTAAGCTGAGGAAAACAAAAGAACACTGAACGGTGGGAGAGGCTTGGATGTTCAGAGTGGCTATGTCAGTGTTTTGTTGTGAGACATTGCCTGAGATATAGCTGTTCAGAATCTCTGCCCACAGGAATTGCTTAGAATCTGAAATGTGGAGACTCATCATCCATGGGAAAGCAAAGGACTTCGCATTCTGGATATTTGGAGTCAAATAAGTTTGGCCTGTGCTATTTGTCAAATTCTAGACATACATAAACGAAGGCAGAGAACTGGTCCAGCTGTTGTTACATAAATTGCTAGAGAAATCCATCTCTGTGTGAGTGGGACTCAAGCCCATGAATGGCAAGTCCTGTCAGTAATATTTTACAGATTATCTGTGTGCAGTCTGGTCTCTTCAGTCTATATACAGGCAGCAGGAGAATTTATGTTCACATTTTTGGAGCTTTGATTTTTAATTGAGGAATATTCATTTTGTTGAAGTTGGACTTCTCTTTCATATCTGCATTAAAACAATACTTCTGGCTTTTGAGATTTAGAAGGTACATTGGACACCTAAAAGGATTGCCTCCACGGCCTTACTATAGTTCAGAGACAAAATTAGAAAATACTAAATCTTAAATAAAAAATAAAATAAAAATCTCTATTCCTTGCACACCACCTGCTGCTCAGTATCCAGAAACACAAACTTGCTCTGAGGGTGTCTGTACCAGGCTGGAAATGGTGCTGCTAAGTGAGCAAACGGAGCCACTGGCTGTTTCCTGGAGCTGGCTGCACCGAGCAGTGTTTGCCAACCGACCCCACTGTTTTGGGCTGAAGTATTAAATGTCAGAAGATTTCAGCTTTTCAGTGGAAGACGCCTCCCTGATCCTCTTTCAGCTGTCTGCTCAGGCTCAAAACTTGAAAAGGGTCTGAGTAGGCCTGAGGGAGGATAAGCAAAAGTCAGGAGAAGAAGTGTAATAATAGTTCTGTTTGCACGGAGTTTAAAGGCTGCACAGCTGCACAAAGGGAGGGTAGTTGGAGGCTTTGCTGATCTGTGTGTGCCAGTTTGGTTAAACAAATGTCCTGCGAATAAATGAGAAACCCTAGAGAGCCTTTGCTAAACTTGGTCCTCCTGTGAACTCTCTTGGTAGCTGCTCAGAGCATAACTATCACTGTCTGTGCAGCTGATGGGGCTTGGCTGATAATCCATGGATTCCTACCATAAAGGAAAGTGGGCAAATATTGGCTTCTGGAAGCAATAATTGAATTTTGAGCTATCAGCAGTGACTTTCACTTTGATTAAATAATTTCTGTATTTAAGTAGCTTGTGCAGTATAATTTTGATCCTACTTAATTAATGCAGTTTAAGAAAAATACTATACATGAGGTATGACCAGTAATGTAACACACTTCACACCTCTTAGTGTCATTAAACTGTGGAATTATATGCAACATTGATTTGGAATTTGATTTGAAGTTTCAGATAATTACAGTGGTCAAATTTCTTACTCAACTACATTAATTTCAATTAGTTCTGAATTTTGAGGCAGTGCTCTTGCCATGCAGAGTAGTTGCTGTGCCACTCCATTTTCACTAGCTTCATATAGGTTTTCTGGCAGTTTTAACATATGGAGGGTGGTTAAAAAGCTAAAAAGCAATACTTTTCTTTTTTTCTTTATACTGATTTTGCTCCACTGTGCATTTGATTTTACAGTTGTGTCAGGTATCTCCAGCTGTATTGTACCACACACAAAAATGAGAGGAGGCAGGCACGTTTTAGTTATAGCACACTGGCACTAGTGAGAGTAGTCATTTAGTATTGCTGTGATAGCCTTCATGAATAATTACATGCCATAATTCATTTTAGTACTTTTATCAGAAAACAAACTGAAACCTCAAAGTACATCCTGTGTCTTTCATTAAAGTTGTTTCAAGTGCTTGCCAGATCTGATTGTCTCTACAGCTGCTGAAAGGATATAAATTGTAGCTGAGAGACAAAGAGGTAACCTTTAAAAAGGCAAAATGCAAGGTAGTAAAGTCAGATTAGTACCAATTATTTTTAAATAACCATAACCATTCACTTTAACTTCTGTAATACAGTATTTTCATTAACATTTTCCTACTTTTCTGCACCCAAATACTTACAGAACCTACTGGGGGAAAAAAGGACCTGCTCTTCCAGTATCTAAGTATTAACATTTTGGGAATCATTACAATTCTAAAGAAAAACCTTTATTTTTATATGTATACTAGAAGAATCCTAGAACTGTTTTCTCTTTATTTCATTTGATGTTCTTTAAATATATTTTCTACTTGACTTGGACAGCCTTTAGGAGAGTTCAGTGACTCAGTGTTTTGGGGTGTCAGGAATATGTCTCAGAAATCGTGGGGAAAAGTCTGTTATAGGGAAAAGTAATGCATGCACAGTGCCTTTAATACTACTATCACTTTTTAATAGAATTTAAAGTGTCTGTATAAACTGGAGTCTTGCTGCCATATTTACAGGTGGGTCTTAACAAGGCATAACGCATTATCTCTTCAAGTGAAGTAAATTTTGTTTGTTTCAGTTCCTGTTTTCTCACACACCTGGAGAAGACAACTCAGCTATAATTTAAGGAGAAAAAACCTCTGATATAATTATTGGAAAATCACCTTTTGTTCATTATAACTGTAATAGCTCTGTTGAGGAAAGAAAAGTGACTAATCTAAGTAAAAGGCTGCTTAAGATGAAGCAATACAAAAGCTTATCAACAACAGAATTTAACAATAGACCCCAGGGCATTTTCCAGGCTATTAGAACTGCCTGTGGAGACTACTGAGCTGCAGTAGCTAGAAAAACATTTTTCACAGTTTGATGTGAAGTCTTGTGTTTTCCTGGCCTCCCTTCTTGCTTTAAGGACATACCATGTAGTTATTAAAAGGCAATAAACAGTGCATTTAGTGTGAATTTAAAAACTAAATATATATAGTAGCAACACTAACAATCAAATAGTGATGCTACTAAAGTGAATTTGTTTTTCTGATTTCATTTTTAGTAGATATTTGAATTTTAAACATGAATAGAAGTAAGACTGAGTTGAAGAAGGCTAAGATGGAAAAAATGATTATTACATGTTAGGGTCTTACTATGATTTGAATTTTTTGCAGTCTGAAACAGTATTTAAGAACAAAAATCCCCCAAAACTGAACACACACACCCCCAGCTGAGGCACTAACCTGAGATTGTACAATGATGATAAGACAATAGTAACACACTTCTACTTATTATGAAGAAAACCATTCTAATTCCTTTTATGAAATGAAGCACACTGAGATTCATTTTTTCTCATGCATTCCAAAAAATTGTTATGGTTATGCATCCTAAACACCCAGAGTTTGTTTTTCTTAATTTTTGTTGAATTTTTTACCAGCACACAAAGAAAGTAATCAGATTTGATATATGCTATGTTTAAAAATTGGCAAAATGAGATTGAATTTCATGGTGTTAAATTCTTTTGAAGGTCTGTGGTGGAAATCAGTAGCATTCCTGTGACTAAATATAAAAAGCCCCAGGATTGTTGCAGCTTGTGTAGCATGGTAACACTGATGGAAAAACTGTTTTATCACTGTGTTGAGTGGGTTATCAGCCTAGAGTATCTGCAATCAGCAAAATTTTAAGGCAGCATTGCCTATCAAAATTAGGGCAAAAATGAAATAAAGAATGTTCAACTGTATTTGTCTTGCTGATTGATAGAGTTGTCTTTTTTTCATAAGCATGAATTACAGTGACACCTTGCACAGAGGAGTCTGCATGAGACAGCAGTGGAGATCTGCTGGTTTTCATTCTCCTTAGCTCTTGGATAGCTTTCAGAAAAAAACCTGAAACAATAGAAAGGCAATGTACTAACTATCTGCCAGTAAAACCCCTGGCTGTAAACCACAGCTGATAATTTGTTAATGACACTGTCTCATGCAGGTGATTTGAACTGAAATGTGATGTGTGCACAGTGACAGCTCTCTGCTTATTTGTGCTGTATAATTTTGTCTGAATGTCGCAAGAATGCAGAACTCTGTATGTTTTGGCTTCTGCTTTGATTTTCCTTATCAGATGAGTTCTGCTTTCAATTTAGAGAAAATTGAAGTTTTAAAATACCCTGTACCCTCAGAAACCTACAAGAAGTTCGTCCCTGTATTTCCTGAGCAGAGTGACAATTTTATGTAGGTTTGGCATGTAGAGAGTTAGGACAGCCTTACGACTTACAGTTTTAACACATCTATCTTAGGATGCCTTCAAAAACCTGTTTGAGGGAGTAGCTACTAGCACTTGAATTGGTTCCCTTCAGGTTATCTCAGGTCAGTTGAAAACTCTGTCTGCACTTGCTACTTCTGTGTCTCCTTTGTCCCCACATCCCCCTGAAGCTTTTAGCATAGAAAAATGTTACTAATGCCTTTTTTGTACTCATAATCTCCTGTCATGTTTCAATACTCATAATGCACTAATACCAAAATAATGCAAGATTTTTACCCTTGCAAAATCTCTCTTAGATTATTTTGTGTCTTTTCATTAGTGCTGTTTTGAGAATATTGAAGTGTGGTAAAACATACAAGAAAAACAATGAAAATGCTTTAATAGGTATTGTCAGAAGGGGAGAGACACTTGAAGAATAGCAGCACACCTAATCAAGAATACACTCTTCAAAACAGGACACCTGTGTTCTCTGGAGTGATGATGGAATGGGAGAAAATACCTTTGAATTTTCTAAATTCTTGCATTGCTGGGTGCTCTCTACCATTTGCCACAGCAGTGAATTTCCAGCCACTTCAGTCTGCCATCTCTTCTAACCCGGCCTATTTCTGGATCTTTGTGGATGGCTGCAGGACTCCAGGTGAACAGGCAGCAGTGCTGGACACCAACCTCTGTAATCACATTCTGCACACATGAAGAGACTTAACTACCTTCAGAAAAAAATGGTTTAACCAGAGCCCTTTATACAAAAAGCAGAGAATAATTGACAGCTTGCCAGGCTGAATGTGCTCACTATATAAGATGATTCTACAGTTCTCAGCTTCTGATAAGCCTTTACAAAAGAATTGAAGATTCAGGCTAAAAATCAAAAGCATGCACAGTAAATTTCTGAAGGTCAAAGAAAAAGGACAATTCAAACCCCTAAAAATATCTTGAAGGAATAGTACATCAACTTACTTAAACAGAATAAAAAAAACCCCAAACCAGTATCTGTGATAGCAACTGCAATTAGCAGAAAAAGAAAAACAAGAGCTATTTTGACTAGAATAAAAAAGATTTCACAGTGCTGCAAAAAAATCTCAGATTGAGATGGAAGGCTCACATCCAATTCATGTGTATTATTAGCAGAAATGGTTCATTAGGCTGCCAGTGGGAATTGTATCAGAGAAACTCATTGGATTCTGTAAAATCTGTGGATAATGGGAAAGAACAGAATCAGATGGTAGAGTTTGAAAAATTACAGGAGAAGCAAACAATTTTATTATAGCTTTTACAATATCAGCATTTATAAAGCACCATATGTAAGTAATGCTTTTGAAAGGAAAATAAATTTCTTCAAGTCTGAAAGTCTTCCTGTTGTTTTCATAAGTAAGGAAAAAAAAAAAGAAAAGCATGAGTCAGGATATCAAGGATTTGATGATTTCATAGCAAAATCTACTACTCCACTTAGCTCTATGCCTTGTACACAAATAGCAGCAACATAAGGGAAAGCAGATTAGAGAGGCTGTTACAGACTTAGGTTACACAGAGTGATAGCTTCACTGAGATACCTTGTTAGAGACTTTTAGACATTTTATGAAGATTAGCTTCATAAAATAAGTAACTGAGTAAGAGCTTTTATAGGTAGTACTTTTTGTATTTTAATAGAAAACCTGATGTAAAAGGCTGAAATTCTTATAACTGCTTCAGGTATCTATAATGTAGATGTCTGCAGCCAAGCCTGTTCTCTAAGCTGTCTTTACAGTCAGTAGTTCCATGTTTCAGGCATTTCACCTCAGGGTGGGACAAATCTCAGGTTGCTGGTTTTCTCCTTCAATTGTTAAGGAAGTCTGGATAAACATTAAATAGATATTTTCTACTAACTGTAAAGAACAACGTAGCTGCTTTACCTCCTAAAATAAATTATCGAGTAACATAAAAGGAATCTTTAATGTTGCCTTTAGAAAAAATAAACCCTTTAATGATACTTAGTATGATCATACTAAGTAAGTACATATAATGACCCTTTAATGATACTTAGTATGATCATACTAAGTATCGCCATACTCCTTCCATAGACTAGGAGAAAAAAGTACTTCCCAGCACAACAGTTTTTGTTATCCAAAATGCTGTAGTTTTCCTTTAAAGAACACAGAAACAGAACATGATTTCAGTCTTCACTGACACAATGATAGACAATAGTGGACATAGATTGGGGGGGCTGAAATAGAAGACACCTTTTTTACACTGCTTTTATTTTCTTTAAATTGGAAGATGGGTCTGAGGAAGACTGGTATATAAAGCAATTTTAGGACGTCTTTCATAGTAAATCCTTTTACTCTATGTTGTAAATCCATTGGATCTATAGGTTTTATACAAGTCTCTCATGTCACACAGATACCATATTTTTATTGCACTGAGTTATGAGACATTTATAATAATTTTGATAGTGCTTAGTTTCACCATATAAAACCTGCATTTTGACCCAAATCACACTCTTTTCTTTAAATATCTAACTTTTCATTTGATGTAACTGTTATTTTTTCTTCAGACTTTTAGTTTAGGTTTCTGGATAGCTTTGAAATTTCTAGCGTTTCCTCCCCTAAACAGGGTGAAGTTTTTTCACACGCCACATACATTTAAGTTACAGAGGATATTTCTCTTGAGTTTTTAAAGGTATATTTCAGTTCTATGTTATTGCAACCAGGTTCAGACGGCTGTGATGTATGTCTTGTTGCTACACCTCTTCCTCTAGAAATAATATCTTTAGTTTCATGTGTCCCCTATGCATTTGTCAAGTTACATAGAATCGTAGAATAGTTTAGGGTTGGAAGGGATCTTTAAAGCTCATCTAGTCCAGCCCTTCTGGAATGAGTAGGGACATCTTCAACTAGGTCAGATTGCTCAGAGCTCCACCCAACTTGACCTTGAATGTTTCAAGGGATGAGGCATCTACCACCTCCCTGGACAACCTGTGCCAGTGTTCTACAATCCTCATTATAAAAAAAAAATCTTCCTTACATTTATTCTCCTTTAGTTTGATACCATTGCCCCATGTCCTGTGGCAACAGGTAATGCTAAAATGTCTGTTCCCATCTTTCTTATAGGCCCCCTTCAAGTCCTGCAAGACCAGGGTAAAGTCTCCCTGGAGCCTTCTCTTCTCCAGGCCCTAGTTTTCTCAATTCTTCCCCATAGGAGAGGTGTTCCATCCCTCAGAACTTTTTTTGACCCTGTTCTGGACCAGTTCCAACAGGCCCATGACTCCCTTGTGCTAAGGAGCCAGGAGCTGGATGAAGTGCTCCAGGGGGTTTACAGGAGCTGCAATACAAAATCCTTGTAGAACTAGATGTGGTTGTTTTTGTGCTAATGTCAGCCAATATTAAACATATTTTAGCACAATAACCACGTAAAAGTGCCTTTGTATTAGTTATTACACAGGAACTTTTTGTCAAATGTACTACTCATACAGAGAGTCTTTGCTAAATGCTGCTGTATGGTAAGTACTCCTTCCATTTGGTAGCAGTCATTGACTGACTAACAAATTATAATAAATTATATGTACTTACTTAGAATGATGAGGAGGTCTGCGTACAGAACTGCATTGATATTCCATTTTCCCCCTTCTCATCCTTGACAAAACAAAATGTCAATAGGAAGAAATGCAAAAGCCAAATTTTGTTCCATGGAAAAGTAGTTATAAATCCATTTCCCCCTATGCCTCCCCCTTTTCTATTTTTCTGAATTGAACTGGCAGGACAGAATTTTTATAGATTAAAAAGTTATTTGTCATCTTGAAATGAACCTTCAAGCTATAAAGAAAATTGCTATGGGATGATGTAATTGAGATCTGAAAAGATGAGAGCAAACTCAAGAAGATGGGTAGGAATTAGATGATCAGTGATAATTGGGATGCCCAAAAGAAAGCGTTCTGAGCCAAAGGTGATGGGTTCTTTATAGCATAGGCAGTAAATCTCTAGAATTTACTGTCTGTGCTCTACATAGTTGCAAAGGCAGATTGGACAAGTTCAGGAGGAAGAAATCTAGAGATTTCATGGATTACTAAATACTCCATAAACTACAATTAGTCAAGGAATTGCATAATATGGCCTTTAAATAGCTAAACTGAATCCCACAGCCTGCGTCATTAATTGAATATTAAAATTATTTTGATTTCATAAAGACCTGTAAGGATTTTTTTGCCATGGGAGGAGATGAAGTGGAAGTATGCTTCTGCCTGTTTATTGAAACTGTAGGAATATCAGAATCCAGGATTGTGTTGGGGCAAAAACAGGAGTCAGGTCAAGCTAGTGTACAAGTTCAAAGAAATCAGTTGTCAGTGGAGACAGACAGATTAAGCTTTTGTTTAAACTGTTCTGGAATGATCTGTGGGCAGAACACACACAGGTGATGTAGCTGCTAAATATTTGCTCTTGTTTAGAGTCCTTATGTTACCTTGCTGATCCAAGATAATTAGTTAGCTTGCCAAAAAAAAAAAAAAAAAAAAAAAGAAATGTTCTTTTTATTTAATGATTTACCTCTCAAAACAGTTGGGCACTTGGACATTTGTACATCAGCTAATTGTTTTTTATGGACAATTCTTTTACTTTCTGAAAGGCACTTGCTCTTTGCAAACAAACAAAGGCCATGAAAAATACTCAAAATCAAAACAAACAAATGTGAAGCCATGTAGGTTGGTCTTTTCTTGAGATGAGACTGACAGAACTCATAAGCTCTGTTCATTTCAACAGGTGCTAAATGTGAAGTTAAAATGAGGTTTTCATGTTAATATTACCTTGTTACTGATCTTCATATAGTGGATTTGTCACAAAAATCTCTCTTCCCTTGAAAACTTAAATACTTTGTATTTACCTGCTACTCCCTCTTCTTCACTACAACAATCTGTATGTATTGTTTCTTTTCTGCTCTATTTCTAAAAGAAAAGTGGTGTCCCTCCTATACTTAGTGGCATATATTGTTTGAGGAATTGTTACTATTTTGTAAAAATATCCATATTTTATACCACAGCATTCATAAGTGAAAGAAAAAGACCACTATTTACCTCCTGTAGTTGATGCATTGCCAATTGTACTGTTTTTATTTAATTTTAATTTTTATTTAAGGGCTGCTTTTATGCCTTGTTCCAAAATAAGCTTTCCAACATGTGGCCAGGAATGGGGGGGCCTTGGAGTGCCAAACGCCACCTCCAAACTGACATCAGGAAACTGGGAGGCTGAGTTTTGTTTCCTATGGAAAAGGGCCAGCATATCCTTCTGGCAGCTACATTTCCAGCCAAGGAAGAGATAAGACCTTTCTCAGCACAGGTCAGGTCAGGGAATAACCGATCTATTATAACCTGGCATATAGATGTCTCCTCTTGTGCAGTTTGGAAGTGGGTCATTCTCATTCCAAGTTTTTTGCAAGAGAAGGATGATATCTTAAGGGGAACAAAGTAGCTGTGTACCAGGGTGCTCTGATTGTATCACTTTTGTGACTGATCACATTAGCATTTGCTCTGATTATTAGGAACAGCTATATAATTTGCAATGCATGCCTCTAGAGTATCTGGATTAGTTTAATCAGTCATAGTATAATTTGTCATTTGCATTTTGAATCCCGTAATGCAGATCAGGGATTAGTCACTTTAAAAAAAATTATGCCTAATTTCAAAACATTTGGGAATGTTTGCTCTTAAATGCATGATGAGAGAAAAAAAGGCAATATTCTGTACTTAATTCACCATTTGGAAATAACTGACTGTAACATTCAGTAACAGATGCTTAGCAGCTATAATATCATATTGCTTCATTCACTTCAGTCCACCCCAGCTGAGACACTGGCCCTTGTTAATGGACTATAAATGACTCTCAGGCAGTCACCACACTGAAATGGCAGAAGGGAATACAATCATTCTCCTGAGCCTGTTAACGAGAGTTTTCTTTATGAAAATCCTCAGTGAACCTCTCTCTATTTCATTGTTTTACCAGCTTGATTTCCTAATCTGACAGGATGTGATGTAACTTTATTAGCAGGAGTAGAAGAAAAATAATAAAAGAGTAAAGTAAAACATAGAGGTCTTTAAAAGCAGTAGTACCTCGAAAAGGTGTAGATGCTGCATAGTTTGTTTGAGGTTATTAGAGGCAAATCCACCACTATAAGGAAAGTATATCCCAAAGGTGATCGTGCTTAGGAGAGCACATGGGTACAACAAAGGGCATGTTGAGTCCTTAGGCCTCCTGCCATGGAAGGACTCTGACAGGCTACACACCATCATGTCCAAAACAGACTTGGGTGCAACTGAATATGTGCTGCTCTGCAGAATTTTTAAAGAAACTTTAAGTGTATAAAAGAAATCCTGAGACACAAAGTAGGTGGCTGTATTTAAAGCCTTTTCTTCTTAGGGTTAATTTTATTAATAAATTTGCTACAATAAGATTGCTCCTACAATACAATTTTGGGTTCTCTTCACTTAAAAAGTTATAAGCAATTTAAAACCTAGTCTTTTTTATTCTTTCTCCCTTTTTCTTAATGCCACTATAATTGCTTGCATTTTGGTATGAATTGTAATACTTATTTCAGTTTTAGCTCCATGAGGAAGAATTTCCGTACTTAACTCCAGGCTGCATATAGACCACATAATTGTATCTGAAAGTAAGAGTTCAGTATTTCTTATTTTTCACCATCTGTAAAATTTCATGCATTTTTGTTAATTGTAGTATGTGTGCTCTGAACCATACAGATACATGACTAAAATTCAGTCCTGCATCTTGCTTTTATGTGTTCTTTGTAAAATTGCAGCTGTTTCCTACTGTGAGACCTGTGGTATTCTCTATAGTTTTAAAATTATAGATTTGTATGAGAAGAAATAAATTGTTACACTTTCTAGCTTACATTTTAGACAAGAAGCACTCTGAAATTTTGAGCACTTAAAACCCAACAAGTTATTGACTTGACATTAGCTTTTGCTTAGTATATACAATGCACAGGATTTGATTCCTGTAATAGGCCAGTTTACCTTGACAATGGGGTTACAGATTTATCAAGTGAATTATTTGCCCTTTTCATCCCATTTTCAAACACTGTTACCCTTGCAAGTTATCTTAAGCCAACCTGGGCATGGTAGCCAGTTCTACATTTCCAGTAAGACTGTTTCTCCTTATCTATCAGCATTTCAAGATTGATGGTTATTAGGGAAATTGGAGTGAGTTTAGAAAACTGCATGAAAAGTTACTTGGAGAGTAAGGGACTAATTTATGAGAAAAGATTGAGTTAAATATGTGTGACTTAAAGAAACACTTGAGTTTTTCCTAAAGGTCTAGATATCTTTAACAGCAAAGAGGTTGTGAGTAGAATTAGTAAGGGACTGTCAGTCACTTGACTAGAATAAGGAAAAGAAGCAGGTCTGGGGTTTTTGCAAGTATCTGAAAATCAGAGAGAAAATAATGGTACAAAAATTTAAATGTTTGGCCAGCACGTGTGACATTTAGCATGCTCCAAGATCAGAGTTACAAAATTAAAAGTCTCTGAAGAATCATGTGATCTTGAGACTGTTTATCATTTCATTGTCTGTCATGGTTGTTAAAACAGAGTCTGGATTTTAAAATGGTTGGAACTATGAGTATGATGAGTTTGGAACATTTGAACTGGATGTAAATCAAGTACTAGATAACAGGGAAAAACATGAAAAAGCATTAGCAAAACTGAGATCGATGTTTTGGCTTGATTTTCTTTTTAGGTTTTGTTTGGTTTCATTTTTGTTAGGAACAAAACTGTAACACGATTGTAAAAAGCACCCAGTGATTTAGGAAAACAAAATTCAGAGGAATGGAACTGTGAAAAGAAATCTGTAGTGCCTGAATCTCCAGATCTATTACAGAGGACTTTTGTTCCACTGGGATGGAGCAAAAAATACTACTCTCTTGAGATAATTTCTGATGTTTTGTTCTCTTTGCCTTTTATCATGAGAGAGACCTCAGAAGAAGAATGTATAAAGATCCTTCTTTATAAAATGTTTCAGAAAATACATTAATTCATCTTGTTTCTGTGAACTGATATTGGAAAAAACCCCAAAATTACAATTGTGTTCACTATTTGAATCACAATTCTATGTCTTAGGTGGTTGTTTCAAAAGCTGTTTCCCAATAGTACATTGTAATCAATTTAATGTATGTTAAAATCTCATTCTTTATTTGGGTACACTTATCAGTTAATGAAATTCCTGCTCATTGAAATTCAGTTGTGAATTTAGCCATCTTCATCTGTAATCAAGCTGTAAAAGTCTTGTTAAAATATTTCCTTAATACTAAAATATCTGACAAATAATGAACATAAACAAAGATAATTGAACATGAGTGTTACAAAGTAGAAATGTTACAAACCGCGTGCCACACTTTTAAAAGTGGTATTTGTGATACCTCTTTTTATGCTTATTTTTCCAAGAATATACACTCCCAGTTTAATCCCTGAATATTCATTTGTTCCTGTGACTTCTATTACATTTTACTTTCTTACATTACACTGTTGCTCACTAAGAAACAGTCGAGCTTCCCTTTTTATAATCATTGCTGTATGCAAGTGAAGGTACGTGAGGAAAAAGCTTTAAAAATAAAAAAGGCTTGTTTATTTTAAGAGCTGCATGCTAATAACTGCTTGATTGGGAATATGCATATATATTTATATATTTATAAAATATATTACATATTCCTAAGAGATATGTGTGCATATACATATATATATATGCTTCTAAAACCTACAGAAGTAGAACTACTGCAATATGAAGTGATTTTTTTCACAATAAGTTCTGCTGTATGTTCTGGAATTTTCTTGGGATTTTATCCTGCATCTTAGGAGTTGTTAGAGACAGCAGTAATAGGAGCACTAAAAGGTGCTTCCAAGACTCTCACGGTAGGTGGATGGCTGATTTCATATGCTCTGTGCCTTGCCTGCTGTGGGGGTGCAGAGTCAGGTACAACGGCCATGGCCAGGGCTCTGCCATTGGGCTCCATGGCCAGTGACATCACGGAGGGCAAGCCATGGAACGCTGTCACCGGGCACCCCAGGAGCACAGGGCCGGTAGGGTTGACACCTCAGTGCGTCTCGAGGCAGCAGTGAGTGCAGCAGGTAGGAGGAAGGCTCTGCTGGACAAGGGCTGGGGCAGAAGGACCGGCTGCTGTGGGGGGTTGGGGCTGGGGTGAGGGTGCAGGGGCTGTGGGCCCACCTAGGGCAGAGCAGGTGCCACCCCAGGGCTGCAGGCATGTGGCCTCATTCCTGCAGTGCTCACTGACCTGCGCCTTGAGCTCCCTCTCCCACCCGTTCCCAGGGCCCTGCATGTCCTGCCCCACTACCCCAGGAGCCATCTCCCACCCAGCCCTGCTGAGCCCCTTCTGTCTCTCCTCTTCCAGACCATGGGTGGAACTTTCACCCAAATCCTGGTGGTGCTGGGTGTTCTCCAGTTCGCACTGCGGGCAGATGACCAGACCGCAGAGGTCCCCGAGGAGCTCCTGCACCAGCACAAGGAGCAGCACAGCCAGGAGATGGCCTGGCTGCTGGAGATGGAGCAGAGGAGCCAGGAGTTGCCTGGAATCACCCAGGGGAGCCTGTTGCTCTCGGCCTGCCAGCACTGGTGGTTCTGGGCCTTTGCGGAGATGCTGCTTGTGTGCTTTGGCTTCTACTGGCTGCCCAGGTAGGGCAGCTCCAGCTATGACAGCTCAGCCTGTGGAGAAACTCCAGCAGAGCCTAGTAGGAAGAGGAGGAGGAGGAGGAGGAGGAAGAGGATGCGTGGCATAGCAGACTACTGTGACAAGCTGGATCAAATCAAGCCTCTGGATCAACGTCATGAGTGGAAGGACATGCAGAATTTAGAGGAGGACGGGATGAAAGGCATGATTAATGCATCTGCCAAGCCCTTCCCACAAAAAACTTCTGGACAGAGCTGCATCCAGGGAATACATTAGTATTCGTTCTTAGACTGTATGTTTTTACCTTCCTAAAAGTTGATTGTATTTTAGATATTTAAGAATTTTTCATTTTAAGTATAGAGTATAATAATATTGATAAAATTTTTCATAAATAGGAAGTAGAGCTATTAAAGCAACAAATGTAATGCTAACTAAATATACACAGGGCTGCATCTAGGGAATAGAGTAGTATTCATTCTTAGACTGTATATTTTACCTTTCCAAAACCAGATTGTATTTCAGATGTTTAAGAATTTTTCATTTTAAGTATAGAATATAAGAATGTTAGTAAAATTGTTCATAAATAGAAAGTAGAGCTGTTAAAGTAGCAGAAGTAATGCTAACTAAATGTGCTATGAAATCCACTAAAAGTCTTGTTCTTTGTAATGTCCATACTACTTTGCTCAATTAAACCTTTGTTTTGGTTCAGTGTTTGCAAGCTGTACTTTTCAAATATGTTAGAATCTGTAAATAAATACATTTCCCTTGTTTCAAAAGTGAAATACGTGATGGATTTTTTTTCCAATACCCAAATGGTATTTATTTCCTCCACTTCTGTAGGAAACAAATTAAGAAATAAAATTCATTTCTTGTACTGTCAACCAGTTTATTTGAAGACATCTTTAGAAGTAACATACAGAGCAGATTTTCACAGAGCCACATATCACAAAATGAATTTATTATGCTCTTTAAGGCCCTGAGGCTGCGCTCTCCCACTTTTCCCTTGTTGTGCCGGCAGAGCTGGGGCAGCACAAGGCACACACTTCTCCTGCTTCTCTCTCAGAGGGGCTTGGTTTGGACCGGTTTTGAGTGGCAACAGCAGCAACCCGAGAAGCTGCATTTCCCAATCCAAGCTGTTTCAGGGGGAATTTCACAAGGCCTGTAGCCAGTGTGGGGCCATAACCAGCTGGGGCTGTTTTCAGTGCTTGGGGAGACCATTTCTTCCCCCCTCAACACCCCAGTGGCTCAGGAACGTCCGCACCAACAGCAGTGGAGTCAGTGCATGGCAGAAGGAGGCAGCAAGTGTCAGCTCTGACCCCACGCACTCTGACTCCACCATGGGCACTGAGGGGATGCAGGGAGGCTCACACCGAGGGGCTGCAGCTCCCAGGCAATACCAGCAATTCCCATCTGCTGCCAGAGCTGCTTCACAAGCGCCTGCCTTCCCGGTTTTGTGTTCCAGGGAAAGGTTGAGCCCAGTGGGGTTTGTCCACCATTTTCCCTCTCTCTCCCCACACGGGCGCCATCTTGGGGAGGACTTTTCCCGCCATTTTTGTTCCTCCTTGATTCTGGGGAGTCCAGCAGATTTCAGAAACTTTATAACTACTTATTATGAGTTATTTTTTGCCTGTTGCTGTTCTGTTTCGGTTTTTTTTTTTTTTTTTTTAGTTAACAGTTATTTTTCACTTATATCTACTCACATTCATCTCTCCATATTGGTGAAAAGGGAGTGGATAAGACTAAAAGGGGATCTAGCCTATTTTGGAGTGTCTGCCTCTTAAATTGTCTTAACCCAAGATGGTAGATGAAATAATTTATTTTTTTTCCCCAAGCCTGAGAGTGAAGTCACAGAGTGCTAATACTGAAATGAATGTCTGCTTCTAGCGCTAGAAACAGCTTTGGACTTGATACTATAAAATTCTGAGCATCTGACCCTGCAGTGCTACGAACATGAATTTAAGGTTATAAATAAATATTACAGTATTCCTAAGTATTCATGCCAATCATGAGCAGGACTTTTGGATCAGATTCAGGTTGCACAAAAAACATTTGCAGCTTCTGATGGATTTTAGTTAGGACCATATGCTATTTGGCTGGTGAGACATGCAAATTGATGAGTGTGGAGTGGAATTTTTCAGAGCCTTTTTCATTATAGGTAGAGACTAGATCTTATTGTATAGTATTTGAGGAGGATTGAAGCAAACCTTTTTTACTTTTATGTTTGTTTCTCTTTTTCTGTACAATATTATACACAACTTCTACTTGTCCTTTATGTGTTAAATACATTATGTTCTTCCCATCTCTTTTTTATTTTCTAAGAATAAGTTAGACAATGGGACCAACACAAAACTCTTGCAGCTAACAGCTATGACTATATCCTTTCATCACTAAAGGTGAAAGCCAATAATATGTAGCAGATGAGATTAATCCATTGGATTAACAGCTAACTCAAGGGAAAACAGAAGGTATTATTCAGCATTCACCAAGTTCCTTTTATGGTTGTCAGACTGACCTTAAAAATGTTAACTGTAGAAATGTGTGTGTTCTGAAGCATATAAAGATATTTTGACACGTCCAGACAGGGATTAATATGCATTTTTTAGGAGCATGACAAACAGCCTGAATACACCACTGACTAATTAATGGTAAGGTAAGGTCACACTCAGGGGCTATGAACAAAGCCCCTCCTTCCAGTGGATACTGCCTGCTCTGTCTCTGAGCCAACAGAAACTCCCCTTTTTGAAGAAAACTGGCATTTGCTACACATAACCTGTGTCCTCCTCATACTGCTGCAGAACATGGGCGGGGCATTATGACATCTGCTCCTGTTACCTTTCAACAAGGCAGAAATGCCATATTCTGTGAGTTTAACTCAGCTCAGGTTGGGACTAAACATTATCTTGGAAACACACTGATCCACTTAGAAAAAAAGCAAACTGAAGTAAGACACTATTTCATAATATTGTAGCTAATGACATTTCATCTGTTCTGTGTGTTTCTGCATTTGATTCTTCAGTTACATATGCAACTTAGTTTGCTATGGTGGGGATGGAAATCATAATTTTAAAACTAGGATCATATTTCTGATGAACAGAGCTCTTACTTACTTGTCCATCTGCCTTACATGGTGCTGAATTAGTCATTTTGTCAATATTCCATTTTCAGAGTTTCTTGTCCTTGTTCAGATTATTCTTTGGAGCAAAAATTGAAAAAACTTTATAATTAGCTTTAAAAACTTTAAAGTAACTATTTAAACCTGGTGACAAACTCCCTGAGATTTTTTCCAGTCATGACAAAATGTTATATTTGGAGATAAATATGTAAAATGTTCCAACATAATATATACATGTGTGTGTGTATACGTTGCATCTTTGCATGTATTAGGCAATTAGAAGCCACAGTAATGGGAATGTTTATAGAGAGCCAATAAATAAGACCAATTTCAAAGCAACATTTTATTACATTGATATCCAGTAACAATACAATACACAGGGCCAGTGGTTAGTCCTTAATTGCTGTCAGTCGTTATCAACACATGTTCAAAGTATGACTCCTTAAGTTTCCTATAAAATACCAGTGTAAGAAAGCCCATGGCCCGATCCCATATGGTCAGCACTGATAGTCCTCAATGCTCTCACTTGCAGAAATCAGGGTGCTCAGAGGTGAGAGCTCTTCAGCAAGAAAAGCTGGAACTGAAGGCTGCTGTTTTCCCCCCCACTGTTCCTCTTTCCTTAGTGCTTTATGCTTCCCACACCATCTTGTCATAGTTCTTTTTACTTTGTTGTCTTGGAATTCTGGTTTTTGCCAGGCATATTTCTTGCTTATTCTGCAGGATCGCTTCGGTTTTATGAGACACTTTCTGCTTTTTCTGCTGGATAAATTTGGTTTCCCTGGACATCTTTCCTGCCTGCTCTACATGCTTTGTCTTTTGTGCAGATTTTACTGCTTACAGATGTTTTCCTCTACACCATTTGTGCAGTTGTACCATAAATCTCTATATGCCCATTTTGCAGTACATGTGTACATACTTACATACATATATATGTATGTATATATATGTATATTAGCTGTGTTATATAAATGGTTGCTTGCTTGGTATTGTTATTCCTATTGTTACTGTGTTACAAGATCCTTATTCACTCCCAGTGGTTAGGTTGTTTTAGTTTTCTGAGGTCTAGGTTGAGAACAAACAAGTATTACTTATATTTTAGTCTGGTTTTGTTCTAGACACTCATCAGGCCTCTGCCTGAAGTCTGAAAATTCTGAGAAGTCTGGTTTTTGTTTCTTCCATGTTTAGTCAATCTTTACATTTTGTTATTTGATACTTAATGGGCAAAAAAAAAAAAAGTTACATCCTTTTTTGTCTTACTGCTCAGTTAGGATGTCCTTATTTCTTGTCTCTCTTACCTTTCTGTGTTTTGCACCACCCATACCATGCCTAAAAGCATCCCTTCAGTATCTGGATTGTGTAGATTCTAACTGGGATCAGTGAGATTTTTTCCCCAGTAGTGCTTTGGAATTAAGCCCCCAGTCTTTTTATTTGGCTTATATTACCTCATTTAATAAGGCAGAATTCTCTGCTCAAGAGTCTCTAAACTGTAGTTAGGGCCAGCTTGTGCCACAGCTGTATTTCAACAGTTAAATTGAGTATGCATATAGGTATGTAGGTGTGTGTATATGTATACAAACAGGGAGTTCATAATGATCTACATGTACACACACCTAGATTTACAAACACTGCAGAAATCCCACTGTTCCATAACTGGTTCCTGGTGCTTCCCTGTCACCATAATTCTGTTGCATCAAGTGCCAAATCCTTTTCCTCCACAGAGTTTTAGATCACCTGCATATTTGATCAAGGCACAATACAACTCTTTCCAGTCTTCATAAATATTAATTATGTTAATTAAATATTAAATCAAATAGTAAATCATAACTAAAATTAAAATATTAAATATTTATTGAAGGAGATCTAGTGTTGGTGACTCAGAGCACATATCCAGACATTACCTCCTAGTTAATGTTGTGCCATTTATAATTGTTATAGTAATGGTCTAGCAGCCAATTGTGTGTCTCAGACTGCTGTATTCATGTTCAAGTCACATCATTCTTTCTCCTTGAAAGAGATTTGTTGAGCTATATTGAAACCACTGATAACATTTCTGCAGCAAATTTCTGGTTTGGAGATGGCGATTATAGCACAAGACCTGAGAATTATTCTGCTCAAAGCTCAGCTTACTGCCCAGTGCAAAGGCTGCTGGCCCTGGAACTTGGTCCTTGAGTAGTTTAGAGCATATTGAAGGAATGTTATACTTTAAACCTTATCATCACTGGGAAGGGAAAAAACCCCTACCTGATTATACTTTCTACTCTTGGAATTCTCACAATGGAAGAGACAATTTGTGCTGGACATTCATCATTTTACTTGACTAGTGGATATTTTCTGAGCTTTACAACTCTTACTCTAAACCGCATTTAGTGTTGTAAAAAGGACTGATGGTCTTTGTTTCCTACTGAAAAAATCCTGAAGGAGTATCACCTGGTCTTGTATGTTCAGTTAAATTGCCAGTATCCTCACAGTTCTGTTTTCTTATTAAATCATTAAAGCTAAACTTGTAGCATGGATTAACATGAATTTAAAATACAACTTCACAACTTAAAAAAAAAATCAGTGAAATGCTACAGCTAGCAGCATTCCTTGCATTTGCTGTGTGTTTTCTGTAACAGTATTTTCTGTCTCTTTTCTGTGAAATGCTGAGTGCTGGGGGAATTTGAGCTGTAAACAAGCAGGGACAGAAGAAATTCCGGTTTCCAAGTCGTTTCTGACTTCCAGCCTTCCACCCTCTCATAACTGTGAGTCTGTTTTTTCTGCAGGGATATTTTGTTCATCATTTCAGGGAGGAAAAATAGCTGCTAACTGGGAGATGGGAGAGCATTCAATACTCCACAGATTTTTATCTTGCTCACCTTGATTTCATGTCACAGGAAGGTTTTATTAGGAAGATTGGCTCTGATAGGAGAGCTCCTATTGGCTCAAGGGAAGTGACCCTTCCCCTCTACTTGGCACTGGTGGGAGCACATCTGGAGTTCTGTGTCCTAGTTCTGGAGTCAGTGGTACAAGGCAGGCATGGACATATGGACTGAGTCTGGCAAAGGGACTCAAGGTTGTTAAAGGGTTTGGAGCACCTCACACAAGAGGAGAGGCGCTGGAAAAGAGAAGGCTTGGGGAGATGTTATTAATATGTATAACACTTTATACGACAATACAAGGAAGAAGATATGTGAAAGGAGGAGAGGCAGCAGGCAAAACTGAAAAAAGCAGACATTCTTTTTAAGCAGAAGGAAAAAAGAAAAAACCAACTGTGGGTTGATCAAACACTGGACTAGTTTGTACAGAGAGGTTGCAGAGTCTCCATCCTTGGAGATATTCAAACCCCAAATGGATGCTGCATCCTCCTCTAGCTGACCCTGCTTTGAGCTGGAGGTTTGGACTAGATGGTTCCAGGAAGCCCTTCCAAACTCAGCTATTCTGTGGTTATATGTTTCATACCACCTATGGCACTGGAGTTGGTATTTTTATTGCAAAATTGACTTTAATTTACATTAGAACATGTAAATGATGGTAGGATAGGAAAAAGGTTATTAATGCCTGTACTGTTTACTTTTTCTCTATTTATGCTGTTTATTTTGAAGTGTTATAATTTTCACATAATTAACAGATTTTCAAATATTCAAGAAACCTGTCTTAGATTATTGTCACTAAATCACCATTCCAAAGAAAAGTGTAAAGAACTCTCACAATTCTAGCATTAGAAACATAACGTCAGACAAGAAATTCTGCCTCTTATCTTTTTCTTCCAAGTTTTATGTGATAAAGTGCACCTGAAACCTAGAAATCCAGCATTTCTGAAACCATTTATTTTTCATGGGACATCAGAAGCACATTTGAGCAAAGCCCTTGATGCAACAGGTGGAATACTGAGTATGCAATAAATAAATGTGAGCTCTTTATTGGTGAGACAGGTTCTGATGCCAAAAGATATTTGAATATCCTAAGACCTCAATTTCCCAAATAAAACAGGAAAAGTCTGGTTTCTTTTTCTTTTTTTTTTTTCCTGTTCGTGTTCATAGGACCTGGTTTTATTAGTTTTTATTTCTGGCCTCATTTTTGTTGCCATGTGAAGATTCTATTCCACTTGAAATCATGGAGGCTGAGATTATAATCATCAGCCTAGCACAGCTACCTATTTGAAATAGCAAAAACATAACAAAAAATGAGGCTAGAAAGAATCAAAACATGTAGGTTCTGTTAATTTTTAAATTATGCATTTGTAATGTAACTACTGTCACCATGTTTTGCCAGATAATTGTATATAACCTAGTATTTCCTGAAAAGCTTGCTTGCTGTTTCTTCTGTTCTTCTTAAATGTGGCAATTTAGAACTAAAAATAATTATCCCCTTAAATTATGTCAAGTATTTGCTTTTCACCAATTGTGCTGTAAATGTTTTTAAACCCACTGTGGGATTAAATGAGAAAGAAAGATGGTGAAATACTCACACTGCACATAATACATGTGCCACCTACTGTTGGACATTTTGATTCATATTAGAACTATATTTATTAATCTAGTATAGGTATTATTTATAAATATTTATGTTGAAACAGATGAGGCTAAAGAGAATACTCCCTGCATTTGCAGTAAAGCAGTCAGGCTTTCCATCTGTTTCTATGTGGAAACTACTTCTAAAATATTCAAATATAAATTCTAAACATTTTGTAAAAAAACCCCCAACCAACAAACAAGAGTTAGGTAGCAAAAAGAGATATTAATCTGTGTCTAAGTTAAAAGAAAGATAACCAGAAGTCCATTATTAGACATTTTTATTTAGCAATGGAGTCTTGGTTATCAGTAGCCAGTCAGTGTGTGGCAGCTGCAGAGCAGGCAGTACTGGGTGAGAGTTTTCACTGCTCTGCCTCTTGCAGCTGTGGCACAGATTCCTCTGGAATGTGCATGGCACAGCCATTTAACCTGCTCTGGGCTTTCTAGAATGCAACTGACAGAAAATGTGCTCCTGCCTTCCTAAATAGCACATAAACAAACATGAAAAACCCAGCATTTTTATTTCTCCTGTTCTGCATTTCCATAATTTAGGAAAAAATTCCTTATGTGAAAAGGAATGCTTGACATGTTTTCACACTCTCAGTATTAATGTTTTCCAGAGGTGACTACCTAAATCAGTAGAGATTGTTTCTCTCTGGTGAAAGAGGCCATGAAAGTAAATGACTGTGAGAACGAAGTGGAGTAAAATGTTAAGATTTATGCAGAGGTGTGGGGAAATGAAGGTTGTTTCTTCATCTCTTAATTTGTAGTCCATTTTGACATGCATTCAGGATTGTGTTTTTTTCTTCATATCCTGGAGAAATAATCCCAAAATGAGTGATTGAATGATAGACAGCAGTAATTTTGGTAACATGTCTTGTTGTCTTGGATGGTACCAGAGAAACTGCTAATTAAATGGAAGGCTCTTTACCAAGCCCAGTTCTGAAGTGTCCTGTACTCTTCATGCTTCATCATGAAGCTGCAATGTCTGTCCATCTTAAGAAGATTATGCACGACAGTGACTTAGTAAATCTCATATTTTATAAATCACAAAACATTCTCAGCTATTTAATATCTACTTTATAATGTCTAAGAGTCCTGTCTTTCTTTTCTGTGTGTTTCTATTCACAGCAGATTTTTGGCAAGACTCCCAGGATTTTTTGAAACTGATATTCATTTTTGTTTTTATAAACCATACTGAAAATAAGTTTGTACACATGAAAGTTTTACAAAGAGTCAATAGGTAAAAATAAGTGTACCTATATCTGCCATGTTTTGTATTTTCTCTATCACAATATTCTACCACAGGGCCAACGGGGAAAAGATGTAAAATTGTGGATGCTGTTGTGCTTAGCTAATACAATAATTTCTATGAAAAATAAGGTGGGTTTAACTCATGTACATTAGAGGAATCAGCATGAAGTAGCAGTGTTGTTGCCATGTACACATGATATGTTTCTGCTGTGGAGATTTCAGAATTTCAGACAATGAGGTGAGTGGCTACATGACCTGAATTTCCACAACAATATTAGAGAGGAAATTGGTTCTAGTATATAATTTCCTGGAACATCCTCAGGGAGTACACAGTTATGATTACTCCGTGGCTTTAGATCAATGCAGTGGCAAGAACAATATTTGGCAACTTAAAAATATTTTCAAAGATTAAATTATGGACAGCATTTTGGCCAATGACTCCATTCAGTTTATATTGTGGTCAAAACTGGCACTGAAGGGTTGGGTGTCTGTGTAGCACAGCCAAATGGCAAAGTGCAGATACAACAGCAAAGAATGAGAAGGATTATTTTGCTAATTCAGAGATAGGTAACTGCTTCTATTAACTTTAATTTTTAAGGGATTTGCTTCTGAACAATTGAATAAAGTTGATAAAATTTGGTTGAATAACTGAAAGCAGAATAGGTCATGCTTCATATAAGGAATCATTATCCTGCAGATTTGAAAGGGATCAGGTAGAAAAACATTCTTGAGTTGATTGACCTACAGTGTGCAGTTAATATCCTCTCAAACTGCTGAAAACAGAGAAGAGTGACTAAATGCAGACCAGGCAGTCTATCCAGCTGCTAAGAATAAAAAGCAAAACCCCTGTTCATTCCCAAATTTTACTGCACTTACGTCTGTGTAATAATTCTGGGCTCTGTCCCATGGTCTGTGTGGACTTTCTGTAAGGTCAAACCCTAAAATTACTCCAGAACATTTGCATGCAATTTTTAGGTGGCAGTCAGCAAATTTCATTTGAACAATGGGAAAGAAAATGCTCACTTGGGTAAAGGAACATAAAAATGTGATTCTGAAACTCCTTCAAACTGTTGCTTCACTAAAATATTGACTACAAATATGACTGAGTTTGACTTGAAAGAGTATTTATTTCAGTAAGCTGTGGAAATAACTCCGCTATTTTCCACATCTCTCTTCTTTGGTGGCAATGTTCTTGTTTTCAGGAGAAAATCTACTTCCCTTAGTTACAATCCAAATTTCTTCCACTTTATGAGGTTAAAAAAAATAGGTTAAGCCTACAAAACTTTACCAAAAATATATTAACCTCAAATGCAGCCTTTTCAGCTCTTTCATTCAGTTGCCTTATACTAAGGAAACATATTTTTATCTCTTACAAGCAGTTCTCTAAAAAGGCTGATTTGGCACTATGTAGATTAAAGAAAAAAAAGAGAAAAAAATTATTCCAGATAGGATGCTGCACACAGGTATTGGGTGCAGCAAAACTAAGTTTGAGTGAAATTCTCTTTCAATTCCTTCAGCAGCAAAGCTTGACTGACGGCATTTCTTTAATTTCCCCTGGATATTTCCTGTCCTGCAGAAGTTCCTCTGAATCCTTATTTTTTTGTGTATGGATGCATCTGGTGTGAAAGTCCTGTCTGGTTAGGCAAGGCAGGTGAGAACTCTCTCTGGTCCATGCTATTCTAGCTCAAATTTCAAATTTTAACAGTAAATTTGAATTTCTTTTCCTGTGTACCTCTTCCTGTCCCTTCCTTGGAGTTCACTCACACTTTTGAATAAAAGATTAAGCCTTTAAATTCAGCTGCTCTGGTGAAGTCTGTTAGCACTTACTCCTAAAATGCATTTTACAGTTCCCATAAAGAATCCTACACAGAGCTTCAGAAATGTCTGAAAGGTCTCTCACTCTGTTAGTCAGTAATGTGCTGCCAGCAGCTCCTGGCATGTGTTCCATGTGCTGTTCTTACATAACCAACTGGGAGCTTTTTAATCAATCAGGATCTGATAAAAACCAAATTCTTTGTGTGAAGAAAGAATGACTGAGGATACAAATGATAACAAAACTACATTAAAAACCAGATTTTTAAATTTCCACTTCAACCTTACAGTGAGTAGAAAAAGTGGACATTAAAATAAATGCACTTTAAAATGCAGTTCAGTTATATTATGACATCCTTTCAATAGCTTTACATAAACCTTCTTCCAAATGGTGGTATTTTAAAGATTTTTGAGGTATTTGTGATGCATGCCAAGATGGTAGGGAGCATCTGGGTTGGAGGAAGTATTATTGAGGAAAATAATCGAATGAACAGACAAGTTATGAAGTCCATCTGTGCACAGACCATGCATACATATAATCTCTCACCTCAGAAGACACAAAATGTATGTTTTATCATCACATGCATTGCAAAATCCTGACAGTTCATTCTTTATATTGCACCAGGCTTGTATATTCCTTATTGGATGTCTCATATTAACTGATGTGTAGAAACAGAGTCAATTCAAAGCATCTTTTCAAAGCATCTTTAAGAATAAGTGATTTTTTGGATTTGGAGCCAGATTATGTAATTGTTAAGAGAAGCTCTTAAATTTTCACACAGTAGAGAGAGAATTTGAAAAGAAAATGGCAGAACTTTTTTCTCTTTCATTTATAGACATAGCAATTGAGACTGGAGAGAAACAGTTCCTAAAGAACATCACTGCATCAAACAATCTGTAAGTACAAAACAGGATCAGTATGAGAAAGTCTGATTGAGAGTCTTGTTTTATAAAATAGCTGCAGAGGGCTTGAGAGCTTTAGAGAGTGCCAGTGAGGGTGCAGAAGAGAAGTAGGTGCACATCTTAGGGGAAAATTACTGAGCTTTAATCTCAAACATATTAACCTCAAGTCTTCATTGTGATGTAGCTTGGTCTTGGTTTTTGGAAATACTGAACTCTCTCACGTTTGTGTAAACAGAAGAAATAGTGCAAAGGTGAGGGGAGAGGAAAAAGTTACAAGTTTTACAGGAATAAAATACAGATATCTGTGAATTGCAATACTTTTTAAAGAAATAGGTCTTGAGAAGATCATTACTGCAAAATCATTAGTACGATCTTCCAAGGAGCTCAGAAAGAGCCTGTCTATCCTGTCAGTCTCTGAAGCACATGAAATGAATAGCATTCATTACATGCTTAACTGGGACCTAAAACATTCTATCAATGAAAATTCTGTGAGGTCCAGTTGTTGTGTTGGTCCAGCTTCAGAGAGTGGAAGCAGGGGACTCTGCAGGGCACAGATTTATCAAATGGGGAGCACAGGTGCACTACAGCATCTGGTAGAATGTTCCCTGTCTTTACCACATTGTGCTGACACCCATCTCCTTCAGCCAGGCTTGTGCTACACCCAGACCAAAGCAGGAGTACCTGAGCTGTGTGAAGTGATGCTGTACCCAAACAAACTTCACACTCGATTTCATAGGAAGGTGGAAACACAAAGAGGGTATTAGTCTCTTTATATGACATTTGGAAGACGAGTACTGGAGTTATAGGCTACCCACATTTAAGAAGGATGAGATTTTATTTAAAAAATTAGAAAGATGGCTAACAGAGAAGCTCAAAGTTAAGCTGTGACTCAATCATGGAGCACTGGTCATGTTCACTGAGGAATAATTTTTATTCTAGTAGGCAACTCTTCAGTCTGTTGGATACAACAGAAGCCAGTCTCTGGAAGCTGAGAGTACAAGTAAGCAAGGTGTAAATTTTAACCATGTAATCAACTACTGAACAGCACACCCATAGAGATGGTAGATGCTCTCTTGCAGTCACTTCAAACCAAGGTTGAATGCCTTTGAGATACAGTGTAAGTCAAAAACTGCGGACTTGATTCAGAAGTTGCTGGTGAGAGGTAGAGGAGGTCAGACCATGTGGCAATTGTCCCTTTTCATCTTAAATTCTGTGTGCTGGAGGCACATCTTAATACTAACTGCTAGACAGCTTCTCTTCTAGACTATTCAGCTAGTCTAGAAAAACATTCTGAAAGGCTGTTGCTCAAATGTGATCTGTTTGTATTTAAGCAAAATACAATTTGGGGGATCACCTACTATCTAGCCATCATAATCAGGATGTGATCCTGTTGTATGGCTTAGTGCACACAGTTAAATACTGTGGTTTTAAGAGTTGTTCAGGAGGAACTGAAAGGAATTTTAAAGCAATCATTGAGATTTTTTCATACAGCTCCAGAATTAATTAAGAAAGTATTGTTAATGACCACAGGTACTAGTCACGCCTGAAGGAAGTAGAAAATAGTAGTCTGCAAAATAAACATTATACCATTCATAGATTCTTTTTAATCAAAATACTCAAACTGAGAAAATTAATCAATAGACATGATGAGCAAATATTTAACCTTTAGGTTTGGTTTGTGTTCACATTCCAAACAAATATAGTTGGAGATGCCTACGCATTTTTAAGTGTTGAACATATGTTTACAAAGTAATTATATTTAACATTCGGAAATTCACAAAACACTTTCTACATGTATTATGTGCCCTTTTATATTAATGTTTTCTAAATGTCATGTTGAATAGTATATTAAATTCCAGCTTCTTTCTAAGGTACCTGAAGTGGTAGCTTTAAGAGATACTTTTCTCAGGTGTAATAACTTCTTGCATTTAAATATATTGTTGGTATTTCCATATATCCTATTACCTAGCATTTTCCAGTAAACCAACAGATTAGGGTTTTCATAAACCAGATGATTAAGCAAGGTTTTTACTGCAGCTATCCTTTTGCATTTCAAATTGTCAGTTTGTTGCTACTGTGATTTCCCCTCTGTACAAAGGATTACCTTTGTTCAACAGGAATCATGTGAGTCAGTGATTAACAAGAGATTGGCTAACACAGTTCACTGCATTATGCAATTTTGATATTGCACTAATTTCACCAATGGGAAAAAAAGAAATAAAACCGAAAGTTTCTAAAAGCCACTTTTTCATCTGAGCTCTCCACTTTTTCATCTGAACTCTCCATAGGGCCTCGGTGCTTGGAGCCCTTTCACCTGGGCAGGCTGTTTTGGCTCATTGCCCTAGTGAGCTGTGTCCTGGCTGGTGCCTCTAGGGCTGCTGAACATCACTATAGAAGTGGAATTCCCATGCTGTGAGCGAGGCCTCCCCAGGCAGCCAGGCTGGGAATGGACTGGGAATGGAGAGCACCAGCCGGGCTTTTCTCCTCCCTGCCTTTCGGGGCCACGCAGAGAGATGTCTGGTTCTCCATCTCCTCCCTCCGCTTTGGGGCTGCCAGGAGCACGTGGAAGGACACCTGTGCTCACCTGCGCTTCCTCAACAGGACGAACAACTGCTTCCCATGGTGGGTGGCAGAGCCCTGGAGCAGCTGCCAAGGGAGGCCGCGGAGTCTCCCTCTCTGGAGACATCCCAAACCCACCTGGGCGCGTGCTTGTGTCACCTGCGCCAGGTGTCCGTCCCTGCCTTGGCAGCGGGTGGGACTGGGTGATCTCCAGAGCTCCTTCCAACCCGAACGATTCTGTGACTCTGTGAAACAGGATGCTGAGGCCTTTGACCCGGAGCACGGATGCAGGAGAGCAGATTTGTGTAAAAACCAACAAAAAATTTGATTTCATTTCGTAACCGTCCCATTTAACAAACGATAAGATTTGTTACGCTCTCCCTCTCCAATGTCGGAGCACTGGTTCAACAGCTCATAGCACGCACCCATTGCCAGTGCCAGCCTGACACCTGCCGGCGGCCGAGCGGCCTCCGGGGGACTGAAGAGGAACCGGCCCGGGCTCGGTGTTTGCAAGGAGACCGGACCCGAGAGGCCCCGGGAGCGGTGGCGGTAGCGATTCGGGAGCGGTGGCGGCGGCGATTCCTGGCCGGGGGCGGCGATTCGGGAGCGGCGGCGGCGGCGATTCCTGCCCGGGGGCGGGCCCCGGCCCGGGTCGGGGGCAGCGCTGCGGCCGCCGCCAGGGGGCGCGGCGGGGCGCGCGTGGCCGGTCCCTGTCGGGCGCCCGTAGGGGGCGGGGCCGTCGCGCGTGAGGGCCGGGCTGCCGTGGCGGCGGGGCCGTCGTGAGGGGCGCGGGGCAGTGCGAGGGTCACGGGCAGCCATGGCGGCGGGCAGCGCTATCCAGATCCCCAGCCGGCTGCCGCTGCTGCTCACACACGAGAGCGTGCTGCTGCCCGGTTCCACCATGCGCACCAGCGTGGACTCTCCGCGCAACATGCAGCTGGTGCGCAGCCGGCTGCTGAAGGGCACCTCGCTGCGGAGCACCATCATCGGCGTCATCCCCAACACCAGCGACCCCACCTCCGACTGCGACGACCTTCCCAACCTGCACAGGTGCGGCCCGGCCCGGCTCTCCCTGCCGCTCTCGCGGCCTGCTGGCCCCCCGGAACCCGGCCCGGCCTCCCCGGCCAGGGCTTCCCGTGGGGTCAGACGCGGGGCCGTCGGGCTCCGCTGCCCTCGGGAAACGCCTCTGCCCTCCGAGAACCCTGGTTGCGCCACCGGCCCAGCGGGCGAGGAGCCGGGGACGGGCTGGCCGGCGGCCGGAGGGGAAGTTTGAAAAGAGACCAAGGTGGACGAGCAAGATAAGACGAAAGAACGCAGCTCTAGGGCTGCGTTAGCTGTTAACCATAGCATTTTCCACCTAATAGATAACACGGATATTGGCTTAGTTCACATAAAACAAATTGTACTTGTGTGTGGTGAAACTAATATGCTGTAACCCTTACTCTCCGAACTTTATCATATCAGTGGACTTAGTAAGATGTTGCAAGAAAATAACTTCTGTTGTAAATCTGTTTAAATAGGTACAGTAATCTAAAACGTTGGTTCAGCACAAGACTGGGAATTTCAGTGAAGGACCGTAATTTA
Organism: Corvus cornix cornix; assembly: GCF_000738735.6. Lineage (NCBI taxonomy): Eukaryota > Metazoa > Chordata > Aves > Passeriformes > Corvidae > Corvus > Corvus cornix. The sequence continues at coordinate 13,599,092 of NC_046341.1, read as the reverse complement.
TAAACACTCGCATTTCCCAGGCCATATTGTTTAAGCAGAAATGTCAGTGTGCCTGTCCACAGCGAGATCCATTATTATGAAGAAATTACATGTGTTTCTAAATTGAATGATTGTATTACAGTATCTTAGTTGATTTTTCAGCTAACTCATTCGTGTTCAGGTTTTAGGGTTTGGCTTTGTAATATGTGTTACAAAGGAAATTGGGTAATTTGATTTCATTTCACGATAGGAACTATGACCCAGCAGGGTCTTGCAACCTATACCTTGATTGCTTCTGATAAGGAGCACACAAAATGTTCTGTGGAAGGTGACAAATAATACAGGGATTTGATCTGTTTTTAGGATTGGCACTGCTGCCTTGGCAGTTCAGGTGGTTGGTAGCAACTGGCCCAAGCCCCATTACACGTTGCTGGTGACAGGCCTCTGCCGATTCCAGATCCTGCAGCTGCTGAAGGAGAAGCCGTATCCCGTTGCTGAGGTGCAGCAGTTAGATCGACTCGAGCAGTTCACTAATGGCCATAAATCTGAGGAGGAGCTTGGAGAGCTGTCAGAACAATTCTACAAGTACGCAGTACAGGTAATTTGTTTTATTCCTGCGTGTCATATAACCTGTGTGTACAGTTAGGCTCTTTATTTGTTTCCTATCTGCTCTTTCTCCAGGTCCTGTATTTTTCAGCAACTAGTAGAGTTTCAGTATTTCTGTTACAAAATAAATGTTATTGTTACAGCTTAAGGTTTCTGTGCCAAGTTCCAGGGTGTCTATACAGCTCATTGCGGCCGAGTCTAACTGCTTGTGTTAGTGCTATGATAAGTTGGTGTTTCATATATAGTAATACTGTAAATACATTCTAGTAAAATAATTGATTAATTTTTCTGGAATTTTATAGCTGTGTAAGAAAATGCATACATTGGAAGTATAATGAATTGGAATTTAAAGGATATATAGAAAAGAGTCATGGGGAAGTTTTTAATCTGGGCCTGTGAGGGAAATAAGAGATGTATGTGTTGAAAAAAATGCTGCAAATAATAATAATATTTTTGAACTTTTCAAACAAGCAGGAAGCTCAAAGTCTTGGTGCTCTGTGCTGAGTTAGTGTCTCATCTGTGAACTTTTTGTGAACTTATTTCAGTGGCTTTATGGCAAACTACCTAGCCATGTTTCACACTGAAAGATACAATCCTGTTTAGGTCAGAGAGCCACTGAGATAATTCCAAAAGAAAACCAGCAGCCATTAATGTTGTTCCTTGTGTGTTGTAGCTGGTTGAGATGCTGGATATGTCAGTGCCTGCAGTCGCAAAGCTCCGGCGTCTCCTGGACAATCTGCCAAGAGAAGCTCTGCCAGATATACTGACCTCTATCATCAGAACAACCAACCAAGAGAAGCTGCAGGTATCATGTTCTTCAGCTTTTTCAGTGGTAGTTAGGTGTTGCTATCTTTTAAGAGTAAAGCACTTTTCAGTAATTTTGGGATTGCTTACACTTGTGACTGTACAGTGGTAACATTATGCCAGCAGGGATTTGTGTTACAACTGAGCATAAATGCTTGTAAAATAGTTTTACAGTTTAAAGTGTTTATATATGCATATGTCAGAACTCACCTTAGGTAAATAGATCTAGTTGGGAAATCTTGGAAATGGTTCATTTTATTAAAAAGTAAGTAGAGCATGGACTTCCCATAGTAAAGACAATAAATCTTTCTTCAGACTGTGTTGAAACTTTGCTTACTTATCACAACTGACTGATCATTTTACATATCTTAATACTAATAACTTCAGAATAATTTTTTTAAAATGCTTCTAAAAACATCTTGAAGTCTGGGTTTCTTTAAATACTGAGACAATGATTATATTTCTGTCATATGTCATGGCAAATCTATGTAAAAATGATCTTTATGGCTTGGTGCTTATTAGTCTGATTTCTGTATTTGCTTACTGTGTTTGGAAGTTTTGCTGCTTATGCTGCACCTGGAATTGAAAGCATGTTAGGTTCTTTCAAAGCACCACAAGTAGAAATTAATGCAGTAATTTGAAGGGGAGGTGTGTAATATAGCTGAATATCCTGCTGGAGGAAGGTACCTTACTTATTAGTGTGTCGCTTTTTGTTTTATTAGAAGTTTAAAGAAAAGAGCAACTGGTGGAAGTTGTGGAATTACAGAGGAGCAGAATTCTACCTATTTCCACATATTAACTTCGTTTAATATGAAAATGGAGTTGTGTGTAAAATTTTAAAAAGACAAAATAAAAAAAAAGCTAAACAAAAATGTTAAGGCACAAGGTGATTTTTTTATTTCCTGGGTTATCCAAGGAGATGATGCTGTAACTTTCTTAACAGGGCCATCTCTTTCCTGAGGCCCAGTAGTTGAAAAATAGAATGTTGATAGGTGGTTGCCACAGAAAATGCAACTGAAATACTAAGATGCTTTAAAACTAGACAGGATAAGAGACTTTCTCTAGTTTGAAGTGTAGTTCAGGCATCCAGATCCTTGAGGCTAGATTTTGTGTACTGTATTCTCCTTGCTTTTCTTGCTACCTCTTTTCCTAATCCACCTATTCTATGCCTCTGGTCAAAACACAGTAGCAGTACCTCCATGTTCCTTTCCCCCAAAGTGAGGATTCATCAGTGTGAACTTGTTGGCTGCTTACAACTCCTTGCTCTTAGATTTTAGATGCTGTTAGGCTGGAAGAACGGTTCAAGATGACCATACCATTGCTTGTTAGACAGATTGAAGGCCTGAAGCTGCTTCAAAAAACAAGAAAGTCCAAACAGGATGATGATAAAAGGGTATGGAGCTTTAAATTTGGGATACTTAAACATTCTAAATAAGTACTAAGATGCACTTTTTAAACAGAATAATGAATGCATGATTTTAATCTGTGCATTTTTAATGTATAGCCGTAGTGTGTGATCATAGTCTGGAGCTGCAGAGAACACCCAGCTGGCAACTTTGGCCATGTAGATACACAAAAGACAAAATATTTGTTTAAAACTACTTAGGCTTTATTTTAATTTTTTTAAAATTTATTTTTTATGTTAATCTGAGCACTTTGTGACATTGAACGAATGCTCAGATTCGTCTGAAGAGTCAGTGGTATGCACACAGTGAGTTTTGGCCTGTGCTGTGAAAGTGTATTTTTTAGTGATGGCATTGCAGAAGAATGGCAGCTTTTGAAATACCTATAAAAATGTGTGTTGGAAAATGGAGCTTGTTCACCTTTGCTACATCTAACTGCACTTACATAGTTTAGTAAATGGGAAGTCATTGAGAAATGAAAAAAGATAAGAGTGATTTACCTATTTTGTAAAGATTAAGTTTATTCTGCCTAATGTGATGGGCTGCAGTGCTTGAAATACCACAAATAGCTACTTGCAATTTTGTTCTTGTTTTGTGTTGGTTGCTAGTTTATAGTATATGATGAATTTACTTAGGACATACATAAAGAACTGTAACTATTTAAAGTAGCACCAATAACAGTTTTTGAAGTTAATTTCTGGAGTTAAAGGTGTTTTTGTAATGATTTTCATTCTAAGCCACAGTACACACCTTATTTAAAAAAACCAAGACCTGGTGCAATTCTGTGGCTCTTTCCATTGCACAGGTTGTAGCTATTCGTCCTAATAGAAGAATTAGTCATGGAAGCATTACAGAAGATGAGGAGGAAGAAGAAGATCATGATGATGTTGTCATGCTAGAAAAAAAGATTAGAACATCCAGTATGTCAGAACAAGCTCTTAAAGTTTGTCTTAAAGAAATAAAAAGGTAGGAGGCTTTTAAATGGTGGTTTCTTCCTTTAAAATTTAAAACAAGTCTTGCAGACCTTTTCCTGTTTGGTATATGTTTGTGTTGATTGTGTTTTTGAAATGATTTTAAATCTCTGTTTTGTTCAGTTGCTGTTTTGTGGTGTAGTAGAGTCTTTCTTCGCATTTAATTTCTGATTGGCCTTTTGAATTCCATACTTATATTTCCAGATTAAAGAAGATGCCTCAGTCAATGCCAGAATATGCTTTGACAAGAAATTACTTGGAACTGATGGTAGAATTGCCATGGAACAAGAGTACGAAAGGTAAACCCTTCTGTTACTGGTGATTCTCTTGCACAGGCATTTTAGGACAAGTAACTATCATGTAAACGCTGTTACTTAGTGCTGTCTTGTAAAAAAATCGTTGGTATGTTACTGAAAGCCAGGTAAACCATTAGACTTCAGTGAGAGCTGTACACTGAATAACCTGTGTAATTCAGTTGTACATCTGAGAATGTGAATTTAAAACATATAAGAGTAGTTTCATTAAAAAATGAAAGTGTTACTAATTATAATTTGTGCCAATATGTATCAAAAATAATAAAGAAATGAGAATCTAATTATTTTTTATATGTCAGATAAAAAAACTTTTGGACATTTCTGTAACATTAATCTTCCTGAAGAAGGTTCTGGTTTATCTTAAGTTAATCAATTTTTGTAAGGAATAAAAGCACAATTGCAATTAATTTTAATAATTATAACTTGAAGTGCAGTAGAAAAACTGAGTCTCATGTCCATTTTGTACTATAGTTTTTGGAGTTGTGAGTAGAGAGTGATACTGTTAATACAGATACAATGTGCAAAAATGGAGAGCGAGGGAAGAGTAGGAAACAAAACAAGGCCAACAGACATCTCCTACTGACCGACACAAGTAGGTTAAGTGGGCAGAATGCCTTTCCACAAGGTGGACTTAGCACACCTGCATGTCTGTCTCTACCCTTCTGCTGATATTTGTAGTGATGAAAATTGTTGGTGGTTTGAAATAGAGCCCTGGCTGTTTACAAATGTTGTAAATATTTTCTTTAATCATTAAATTGTAAAAAAATCTGCCTACAGATACTGTGCAGTATTATTCAGAGAATCCCAAAATGAGTAAAGTGTTGCTTGCCAGTCATGTCCTAGCAGAATGGTTTTTTTGGTGGAAGTTGCTCTTTGATCTTTTAAAATTATTCCATGTCATGGGAAGTTTGATATTTTTACTTTAAGCAAAGTTTGTGAGTGTGATTCATGTGATTGCTATTTTGAACTCTAGCTACAGTGAATAAAAACACACATGAATATAGAAATAGAAAATCATGATTATTTTAGCCTTGGAAGTCATTATCAGTACTGTGTCATTATCCATACTATAATCTATTTTATGTCTAATTTCCTTACTGCAGAAGAATTGTAATACCTTTGTTTTAGAAAAGCATTGTCTGAAATGTGTGTGTGTTGGGGCATTGCCCTGATGAAGGTGTTTGTTTGTACTGTGGAATTGTTGCCATTTTTAAGGTAAATGTGCTGATCTCTTTGCTGTTGTCGATGGCAGATCGCCTGGAAATCCGTGCAGCTCGGATTGTTTTGGATAACGACCATTATGCTATGGAGAAGTTGAAGAAGAGAGTTTTAGAGTACTTGGCTGTGCGACAGCTTAAAAACAACCTCAAGGGACCCATTCTTTGTTTTGTGGGGCCCCCAGGAGTTGGTAAAACCAGTGTTGGAAGATCAATTGCAAAGACCTTGGGTCGAGAATTCCACAGAATTGCTTTAGGAGGAGTCTGTGATCAGTCTGATATTCGAGGCCACAGGTAATTACTTCTTCCTTTCTTAATCGCAGTTCTTAATCTGCAGAATGTATTGATTATTTTCACTGTTCAGGCAACACAGGCAAATTTTGCTTCTTTGAAACAATGTTAGGTATTTACTGATTTTCCTTGGCATTCAGTGGTGTTACTTGGGAGAGAATTTTAATGGGAATGGATGTTTAGTGTTGAGGTACAGCCTTTATTCTTTCCTTCTGCTGCTGCCCTTTATTGTCATAGGGAATGGATTTCATCATCAGTCATTTTAGCACTTTGAAGTAAAATTCAGTAGAAAGTCTAATGCAAACTCCTGATTTTTCTGCTTTTTAAGAGGGGTGTAAAGATTTAGTTATAGAATATAACCTGTGGTAGCAATACATTCCTTCATAACCATGTTTGCTGCTGAAACAGGAGGAGAAACTTGGAATGATGTATGAAAGTTGCTGGAGGATGGCAGTAGACTTGTTTGTGCACTGTTTTCCCATTTCAAAATGAGCTTTATGCAAGAATACCTAAGGTTGCAGGTTTAAAAAGAGAGTTTTGTATGACATTCCTTAGGACTGTTTTTAATGTTGTGTCCCTTTCTGTATCTACTTCTTTTAAACCATTGGTTTGTATTAATCCATTCCTCAATCCTTGCAACTGGAAGTATAATGAATGGGTAGTAAAGATAAGTAACTGCCAAGCATCAGTGCAGCATTTTTGCTTCGTTAAACGTATTTTATGCTTATTGCATGCAGTGTAGGAAATTTGGAATAATGAATTTTAGTCAGGTTTTCTTTTAAGTCATATTACTGAATAAAATTTCTCCTTACAACAGTAGGTGGATATTGTGAATTAAAGCTATCAGTTATTTTTTTGATGCCATCTAGCAGTTAATTTTGCCCAGTGGCTATGCAACTACTCTCAATAGAATACACCTGAAATAGAATGTCCTAAAAACAACTTAAAATGTGACTCAACAGGTGCTATTCGAAGTGAAGCCACTAGAGGCTGTGGAATACTCAGCGTTGTGGACGCGAGTAACTTCTTCAGAGCAGAGCAGGATTCGAGCCTTTGTAACAGGGAAATCACGTCTTGAACTTGACATTATAAACAAAAGTCAAACTTTCTATCGTGTGCTTCGACCTCATAAAGAGTACAGACAGGTAGAGTCATGTGAGAGAGCCTCTAAAAAGCTTTTAAATTTGGGTGTTTGTGGCTGTCACACATTTTTGAGGGCATTATTTAGTTAATGATTCATCTTAGAGGCTAACCATTACAAATTATATACTAAAATGTATTTGAAATTAAATGATGAGAAATATTTGATAAGAGAGTTTATTTTTCACTAGCAAAGGAAAATGTAATCTAGAATTAGCAAGAATATTGTGTGGTTACTCTTTAGCAAGCAAGTGTATAGTTTAAAAATTAACTTAGAGCAGTTGGTACCAGGAGTCCCTTGTAACCAACTGCTTTTTCAAGTTTTTTGTAGCTAAAATCAAACCCACCTGTTGCCTACTGGATTTTAAATTCTACTTTGGTTTGTTTTCCTGCTTCTCAGAATAAGATTTAATCAGATTAGAACTACAGCTTTTCTGTAGAACTCTGTATTGTCCTTTTGTGTGAATAGCTCCTTCGAGTTATTCCCAGTCAGGTGGGATGTTGTGCATCTGGTGGCAGTCAGAGGGCGGTGGTCTAGAAGTGGAGGAGACACAGACCGTTGTTTTCTGAGTTTCACTGTTGAGTAGGCTGATTTTCTAATATTACACCTTAGAAGACATTCTTTTTCTCCTAAAAGCTCCTTATTAGGCTTTGGGGCTTAAGTTAAGCATGCCATTAACATTGCAGAAGAACAGTACTATATGTACCTACTGATGTACTGAACATGTAGAAAAATGTACTAAATGTACTAGAACGTTCAAAAGGAACTGTTTCAGTTTGACTTGCAAGCAAACAGTGCCTGAAATAGCATTCTCTTGGGCCACTTCAGTGAAGGATGCAGACGGAGAGATTAAGCAGACAAATCTCTTGGAGAGCAGCAGGGTGGGGCGTGGCGTTTCAGTAATTGTGTTGTCCCACCTGACGTGCAAATGGGGCAATTGGAAACGCCCAGGTTTGGCCATTTCACTGGGGATCTGCACCTGGGGTTTGGGAATCCTTTAGTAGCAAATACTGTTCTGCATTCCCAAAACAAAATCATCCTCTTGGTACAAAATCAGAACTCCTTTATCAGACATCCTTCAGCTGTTGTCTGCATTTACCGCTCATATGTTGTCTGCATATACCATATGTTAAAGTATGCTGGTTTACATTTGTTGTTTACTTGAATTAAAAAAAACAAAAAAAAAAGCTCTCACAAACCATTCTGAAGGATGACTTAAAACTTTTTTCTAAGAAGCTCATTGCATTTAAAATCTTGTCAGTATTGATATTTTGTGTCACACAGGAACTACATGATCTTCTATGTTGTGTGTTTTTCCATTTCTGAAAGGGAAAGATGTAATTGTGCCATTTATTTATAGTGGTGCTGGTGAGGTAAGTGTGAAGCTCTTCTTTCTCACCTTCATGTGAAGCACTCCCTCCTCTGTTACCATTGCTTTGCAGTTTCAAAAGCTGGGACAGTTCACTTCTGGTTTCAGCCTTTCCTGAAGACTTGTTTAGGTGCACCTGTTTGAGGAGAGGTGAGATTCCTCGCCAGGACAGCTGTGCTGGCAGAACCTCCCTGCACTGGCCTTGTTGCACCAGAAAAAAACAAACTGCAGGCAGCTTTACCCATGAGAGGAATGAGCTTTGTTACGCAAGTACAAAGCAGAGATAGATTTGTAAAGCCCTTGAGTGGATGCAACCTCTGGCCTTGCAAAAAAAAAAAAAAAACAACAAAAAACAAAAACAAAAACAAACCCAAAAAACCCCAAAACTGTGACCTTATGCAAGCAAGTTCAGAGACAGTGGCCTTAACTTTGTTATCCTTTTCTACCCCTGCAGTTAAAAATGATTTAAAACTATTTGTCTTGAGATCACTATGAAGAAAGTGAGTCCTGTTTCTTTCTTTCAGTAATACTAGCACTGCTTTAAGGGTTCCAGTTCCTATGCTTTCCCAGTTTACCTTGGGAGAAGCAAGAAGGTTAGATTTCCCAGCTGGTTTTCTTGCATTTTTGAGGATACATAGTGCCTGATGACATACTGTACAACTCTAGCGTTTTGTTTAAAGGTACTTTTTTACTGATCTAAAACTAGATACAAAGATTACTAAGTTGCAGACCTTCTCTCTCTGGTGCTCTCAAGGGTTTAGGGTTTTTTAAGTGTTGCTACACAAGTGAGATAACCAGGAAACTTGCTCTGTACTTCCTGTTTTGAGTGGGGAACAGCTGTCTGTCCTCTGGTTTTAATGCAGGGAAAGAAACTGCATCAGAAAATGAACAAAGCAATGTGGGATATTGTTTTACCTCCTTTCAACTCTAGCAAAAATAATGAAATAAACATCACATTCAGTGATAGTGTTCTCAAACAGTAGTATTTAGTTTCACTAGTTACAAGGCAAAGATTAACAGCCAGACAGATAAATGGCCATATCTGCTTGTAATTTTAATATATTCTAGTTGGTTTTATATTTAAATACCTGCAGGGCCTGTCTTACCAAGGATTCTTTTGTTGAGATGTGATCTGTAATAACTTTGGAGATCTCGAGTATTTGATTAATAGTATAATAAAATAGGTATTGGTCCGTCTGTAATAAATGAAGAGGTATCACGGATTTAGACTGTTGCATCTGTTTGCCTTCATTTAGTTTATAAACCAGCCTCTTTCTTAAAACTAGATGGAATGTGGATAGCTCAAATTTTTATAGGATTTGAAAGGATCAAGTAAAACTTTGTGTATCTAAAAACACAAACAGGCATTTAAAAAGTATAATGTCTTTAAGCATGCACTTGAGAATAATGTGCCAAGCAAGAACAAAGAATGTTTAATGTTTACCTAATTATGTTATCCTATTACTGGCATAAACTGAATATTGAAACAGTTGGGCTGCATTGTCTCTGACACACATAAACTTATTCTCTAGTGCAGTGAGCACCTTGTGGTAAAAACAACCCAGAGGAGAACAAAACTACCACCATAAAACAAAACCCAAAACCACAAAAAGAAAAAAACCCAAACCCATACCTGAAAAAAGCCCAAATCGCCCCAAAAAACAAAGAAATGCCCAAGTTGCTACACTGATAAATTTGGTTGCACTGGTAAATTATTCACTTCTGTGAACTTCATCTCTGATTCAGTCTCCTAATTCTCTGATTGCATTTTATAGAATGCTTTCCCTCTCTTGGCAAGGCCGTGGGTGTGCAGATGGAGAAGGAGGAGGCAAGCTGGCTGTGTAATACCTCGCCATGCAGAGTCCTGATCTGTAATGAATGTTACACAGCACAGCCCTCAGTGAGAGCAATCCGCTCCCTTGCTGCAGATTAAGACTATACAAAAGCAGTGAAGTGAGAAACTATTGCCTGCTGGCTGCTTCAGTCTTTAGCAGCTGCCTGAGGAAGGTGGTAACAAGCAAACTGAATTTCTCTTGCATTGTTGGCTGTTTAGAAGATCTTAAAACCTTTTAGTTTTTCTCAGATCTAGAATTAAATACAGTTACTGCAATTTGTTTCCTCAGTGGTTAAATGTTACATGGAACTGACATCACTGCTGTGTGGTTCGGGTTCTGCTTTTGTTGTTTTCTGGGTTTTTTAAATATATTTAAAGTCATCTCTAGTATCTTTGGAAATTAGTCCCGTGGTATTTTTGGTTGCATCTTTGTAAATGTCATCCTGTTTATTTTGGACAGTAGGAAACCAGATCATATGGCAAAGCAGGCCTGTTCTGCTTATCTGCTTTGTAAGGGTCATGAGCTAGGTACTGTAATTCAGCACTTAATGTATCTCTTTCTTCTTGGAATTTCATGCTCTTATGGCACAAGCAGAAAAGACTGTGATAAATGCAGTAAACAAGGGTTATATACACCCGTGAAATGTAGTTGTGCTCTGTGTGTGTTGTGGAAAAAAGATTTTACTGATTTTGCTGAATAAATTCAAACTCGTCATTTTTTCTTTTGTTGCAGTGTTCAATTTTTCATTTTATGTTGAAACGACATAGTAAATACAATTATTTTTGGTGGGTGTTTATTAAAGCATGCTGTCCTGGGGACATTGACAGTTCAGCATAATTGGAATTTTGGTCTCTTTTGTAACATGCTGTGTGAACTCTGTTGTGATGACAAAATCCCAGCATTGTAATTATGAAAATGTTTTTATTAATGAGGTTCCCAAATCTGCTTCTGCTTGTTCATACAGTACAAGGATGCTGGTACTGGCACATGTAAGACGTCCACAAGCTGTAACGTTTGGATACACTTTAATGCAAATTCTTATCTTTGACGACCAACTAGTTCACCATGGAACTCAAATTTTCATCTGCTGCTATAATTGCTTGTATTAGCTCAGCTGTATATTCCATATTTCTATCAGCTAGTTCCACAAATTTTTGTAAAAAAAGCAAGGACTGTTGCAATGCTCCTTGTTCTTGTGTTTTGCCTGGAGTTTTATTTGTGATATTTTGGATGTTCCTCTCCCTGTTCACCGAGTCACCACCCTCTTTCCCCGTACCCGTTCCTTTCCAGGCGTACTTACGTGGGCAGCATGCCTGGCAGGATCATCAATGGGCTTAAGACTGTCGGGGTGAACAATCCCGTTTTCCTCTTGGATGAGGTGGATAAACTGGCAAAGAGCTTGCAGGGGGATCCTGCAGCAGCCTTGCTTGAGGTAAGAGGTGTTTCATTTGTATTTTAAAATAATTAAACTGGACTCGGAAGATTCACTGGACAAAAGAAAACCTGACAGTGCTGGCTTTGGGTGGGTTTCCGTCAATTGCTTGGGCACAATGCAGATGCTGTCACATATTGTGCTAAATAACATATAAGTCTCAGGGAGCTGTATTTGAACACAAGGATAGATTTTGGGCTGTTTTCTGTATTTAAATACTGTTCAAGCCCTAAACGTAACTTATTTGGGGGACTTCAAGACGTTGATTTTTAATGATCATATGTTGTTAGCTAAGAAAAGAACTGTAGAGGATCTAAACAGTAACTCAACTTCTTCAAGTTTTCCCTTTTTTTCTTGGAACAACTTTCGTGTATTTTTGAAGCTCTTGATGGTACCAGCTTGCATTGGAGCTAAGCCTTTTACCTAGTGCATAATATGGACTAGCTGCATGTTCTTTTAGGAGCATTTCTTTAATTAGTGTTGTAAGTAACTTTCTGAACTTAGATTTTTCATGTAAGTCACAGATCCCCACTCCTTGACTGATTATGGTATGATGAGTGTTTGGCTGATTATGGTGTGATGAGTGTTAGCTTTCCATGAGAGTCAGGTTTTCCATGAGTGCTTTTTTTCTGAAATTCTGGCACTCAGACTAAGATATAAATGAATCTAATTTTGAAACACATATTACAGTTACTTTATCACAAAGGTTTTAGAGTTGTCAAAGTTGATTTGCTTAAAGACAAAAGTAAAATTCAGGTGATAGAATTGAGGACTTTGGTGAATGAGATACTCTTGGAGTATTTTATAAATCTCAGGAGGTGTTGAGATGTTATTAACTAGGCTAGTTGGGCTTTTAGGAGGCTAAAACTGAAGTGATCATGAATAAGATGACCTGGGCCTTGCAAGCTTCTTGTATCATGTAGAAGACAGCAGTGATGAGTTGTCAGAACCTTCTTCCCCGCTTCTGTTTTCTGGAGTGTGACATGATATCCCAGAACAATTCCTTCTTCCACTGGCTTGTGCATATTCAGTGCCTTTATTCTAGCAGTTTCGTGGAGAGAGGAAGGAGCACCTCCTGAGGTGTGGGGAAGAGACAGAGCATTGCCCTGCCCTGGGTAGAAGGCTGTGTCCATCTTCCTGTGCCAGCACAGATGGCAAAGGAGAGAATGAGGGAGGTGCTGGCACGGCTGGGCCAGGCTGAAGTGTTGAGGCAGCCAGGGCAGACATAGTGCTAATGCACTTAATGGTTTTAGTATTCCTTGTACAGCTGTAGTTTTACACTCTGCCTTCTCTTTTGTGTTATATCTGGCAGTAGGGACTGCCATGCTCCCGCTGTTGAAGCTGCACTTCTTCTGTCATGGTTCTGTACCTGCTGCAGTCAAAAGAAGGGGCATTAGTAAAAAATACTCACATTTTTTGAGCTAGCCTGGCTCACTGTCACAGAAGTGACTTAGGGCATGATCCTGGAAGCATCGCAGTTATCAGACTTGAGGTCTGGTAACTTTGATAGGTGGGGGTGAAAGTGGTTCTGATAGTATTTGCATACAGAGTCATTCTAATGACTCTCTTGACTGACAGTGCTTAATGCAGCGATTTAAATATGAAAAATGCTACTTAAATTAAGGTGTCATGAGCTCATCTGGATGCTGTATGACATTCTGCAAATAAAGCGTCAATTGACTTTCTACAAACGTCATTATTTTCTTCCTGCTAGATAGTGGAAAATTACTGTTTTGACAAGGGCAACGAGTTCTTTTAAAATCACTGTATGAACAGGCTGTGGTTTGAGAGCTCTGTTTTGATCTTTGCATGTTAACATGAACTAGTAGTAATTTAAATGTGCTAGAAAATAGCATGGCTTCACTTCTTTAGCTTTTAAAAGTGACAGTTATGGTCCTCTACCTGTGCATTTCTCAAGTGTATAGGACACTTTTCTAGAGTGCATGAAAAGCCTCAAAGTGTAAAGAAAACAAGCAGGGTGTGTAATAAATACAAGCATTTTCCTTGTACTATTCACCTGTGGGGTTTTAATTACACTTTGGTGAAAATGTAATGCTCTGTTTCTGAGTTTTCTGATACCTCTCCTGTCATTTGTCTTTTAGATATTTGAATTAAGCTGTTCTAATTCTAGTCAATGCATGGGTAAAAATACCTGAAAATCAAAATTTTCTACTTAGCTGTCTGTTGTTTGCTACGCAGTCAATGATTTCGCATTTCTTGGAAAGAGCGTTCTGATCATGAATCTAGATCTATATATTAATACTGGTAATGTTATTCAACCTTTGCTGGTTTTTATAATTTTTTTATAATTTTTTTGTATACTGTCCTGCAGTACAGAACAACAGTATTCTTCTATCACATCAAGTTTGCAAGGGCAAACAAATTTAATTAATACTTGTTTAATTAGTTGTGTTTGAATTCTGGATACTTTGTTGCTGCTTTGAGATGTTTCTGTTTTCCGTCTTTTAAAACCACATTCTCAGTGATACTCAGCTCTGCTCCTGCCATGGATTTTTCCAGCTGAGGCTCATAAGGTTCACTTCCCACTGCCTGCCTGGGCTGCAGGCTTTATGTAAGCCCTGCTAATTGACCATTAGTTGCATCTGGAGAAGTAATTGCTCTATTAACCATGGCTGGGCTGCTCCCCTGCGAGATCTCTATATCCCTTTACTGCTGGCTAAACATCCTGAAGCAGGTGCTTTACCTCTTCTAATGGACAGCTCATGTCTGGACATAATACCTTAATTTTCATCTGCTTCTCGTGGTTTACATTGTTGGAAAGTCCATCTGGAATGAGCAAAAGTGGCTGTTATGTTGGAGAGCAAACAATAGTCAGTGGTCACCTAACTGGTACATTTGCTGTTCACACTGCTGCTTGTCTGGTAGGTGCCATCATTAAGTATGAAAGGCACATCCTTTTTTTCCTTAATGTGTAGGTGTGTTAAATTCTTGCTGTCTACAGCAGGGCATATTCAGGAAGAAAATGGCCATCCCTGTGAGCTTGGGAGCAAAGCTTGGTGCTTTATAATTGCTGGATACGTGTTTAGTTCTAATGCTTCTGCAGAGCTGTTGCTTCAGCAAGACAGAATGTCTTCCTATTTCCAGTTACTGTTCATTAACAAAGGAATATTTTAGTCTAAATTTAGATGACCTCTGTTAAAACCAGAAGAAAACAGAAATGGATCCAAGTGCCTGATAGTGACTATTTGTATGCAGGGAAATTAGACCAGGAGCATAGCCAGGCAATGAAATGTTCATGGACTTTATTCTGGATTTTGTGGTAATAAAAAGCTGTTACAGAGAAGCCTTTGTATGCATGTGAGCTATCTGTCATAAATTAGCCAAGATACTTTGTGCACTGAATGTTCTTTTTGTACTTCATATTTTTATGTTAGTTGAATATCTTGGAAAACTTTTGAACTTGAACTTCAGCACAGATGCCTAACTGAAGAACAGTTCTATTTGCTTTGGGAAGTCTATTTGAAATACATAGGCAGGACACTGGTTTGTACCTTACTCTAAAAAATAGTTACCGTGACAAAGAATTTTAAGTCCGGAGGAACTCCAGCCCTTGTAAAAAATCTCAGATAATTCACATTTAGATATAATCTGAGTTGGTTTGGATTACAGTTTCCATTATCTTTATTGGCTAGTATTTTTTGCATATGAGTACAGCATCAATATTTTGTGTACCTTTGTAAATCATATTCTAATCACCAGCTTGGCACTGAGTAGGATTCAGAAGGATTTCTAGTTGCAGACTAGAAGGAGAAAGAAACATGCATGTAAATAAATGTGACAAAATGCCAGTTTGGTCTATCAGAATACATTGTTTTTCAGCAGCTTTGGAATTAGTTGCAAACACTTCAGCTTATAGACTGGAATTCTGTGGAAATATTGTTATCAGTATAAAAAAAGGGGGGGGGAGTAAGTTGAATTAGGATTAGCTGTTTAAATAACTTTTGAAAAATTTGCCAGAGTAGGCCTTGAATGGGAGACTAATATTTGGTATAAACCTACTTGTTTTGAAGACAGTTTGTAGATGCTGTGCTTGCTTTCCCTGTCTGTTGTTGTGTCTCCCTATAGTTTAGGGCTAGACTGTGGGGCTGGCTGAGGTAAGGCACATCTCTAACTGATTGAATTATTCATCAGTGGACTTGGCTTGTCAGGGTACTTCAAGGCCTTTGCCTTCATTGGTAAGGAAGGGAGTAAATGACAGCAGCTGCTTGCTGAAAAGGGTAAGAAAGCTTTTGAATAGCTTAGAGCCAGTGCACAATGGCATTCACGGAGTTCCAGCCCTAGGTTCAGAATTGAAGCATATGCTTCAGTATGTTTTAAGGTTTCACTGTTAAGGGGAATGTGTAACTGGTATTTTATTGCAGCTGCAATACATTTCTAAATACTGCTCTTAAATCTGTGCAGTACTTCAAAATAAAATTAGAATTTATTCTGGTTTTTGGTGAAATCTGCTGTGTTTCTGGCATTCTGTAAAAAAAAAAAATTTTCCTAGTTTGTTCTGATCATAATTTTGTCCTAAAGATTTTTTCACTTTTCAAAGCCTGAAGAGAATTTAAGAGTAATGAAAATTCAGAATTGTTTCTTTTATAACTTTCTAAGAAGTTCTCAAATTCCTTTTTTTTTTATTTATCAACTCTGTTCTTGGCTATAGTTCAGGTTGTGTGCATTCATTTGGGTGTAGGCAGATAAATTATTTTGACAGTGGTGCGCTGTTTCTCAGGAGATGCGTGGGTCCCATTATTTGTGACATGAGAATTATTCATGTTGGTGTAGCATTGATCATTCATCATTTGGGAGGGAAAAGTGTGGCGTTACTTTAATGGGATGTGAAGCAGAGGTGGTTCACAGGTGATATGGAAGCCAAGAGTACATTGCTATAGACCATGAACTTCCCATTTGTGGCAGTGTTAAATCTACAAGACAGTATCTCAGTACCCTCATGTTCCACATGTATATTGAATATTTATCACCTTATCTTAAATACAGACAAGTGTTGCATTAGCACACATAAGTAGTACTAAAAGCATTAGGAAGACAACACAAATATTTAAGCCCTAGTTCTACTTGTTCAGTACATTTTTGAGGTTGGTCAGACTGTGTGTTTTTGTTCTACAGTGCTTGTTCAATTTCATCTCTGTTGTTTTGGGACAAAAAAAAAATGATTGTGTTGGGAAAGCCAGGGCTCACCAAGGGTCAGAGCTTGCCTGGGGTGTCATGGGCAATAAGAACTTTTACTCCTTCATCAGTAGTAACAGCTGGACAAAGCAGAGTAAGTGGAGCATGTGATTTAGTGACAGCAGATAAGGCTGGGATTGTGTTCTTCCCCTTGGTCTCACAGAGAGATCTCACATGTTGTTGTGAGAGTAAGAAGTAAGCTTAGAGTAAGAAGAGTGGCCAGCAACAGGTGAGGATTGGAGTCAGGGATTACTTGGGAGAATTCTCCTTGTTTGGAGTCAGGGATTACTTGGGAGAATTCTCCTTGTTCCATGGGACCACATGGGCTGCTTTTCCAAGGTTGCTCTGAGTCCTTGAAGGGTCATTCTAGCATCTTTAAAAGGTCATGGGGATACAGCTTAGGGGAGGTACTTGATGGCTGGAGAAATGCTGCAGCCACCTCTAGAAAAGGTCAGGAGCAGCTCATGGGGAAATGACTTTTTGAACTGTACATGTGGTGTGAAATGTAGTCACAGAATCATCCAGCCAAGGCCAGGATTTAGTGATATCCTTAATGTATTTTATCACTGTAAAGTCGGATTTGACAGATCCAAATGGAATATAATAAAGATGTGCATATTTTACTTACTTGTGGTTGAACAACTGCATGACTTTTGTGTTTACTTTTGTTAAGGTGTTGGATCCAGAACAAAATCACAGTTTCACCGATCACTACCTAAACGTAGCCTTTGACCTGTCCCAAGTGCTTTTCATAGCTACAGCCAACACTACAGCTACAATCCCACCCGCTCTGCTGGACAGAATGGAAGTTATCCAGGTGCCAGGTAACACTGCAGTACTTTCATTACAGTGGCTATTGCTGGTCCTTAAACAAGTTTGGGGTGTTTTTGCTGAAATGAAAGGCAGCTCCTTAAGGAAAGCCTGCCAGGAATCTGGAGTGCGTGGCCAGAATCATTAAAAGGGACAAGGCAGGATGCCTCTGTTGTGCCTCTGTCATGAATAGTATTTATATATGTAAATATTAAATATTTATATTTAATTATATATAGAATATTATAAATTATATAAGAATAATAAATTATATAATATTTGAATGGTATAATAAATTATATAATAATATTTAAATATTCCATATATTTAGCCTTGCTCTCAGGAAAATTTAGTTTCAGGTCTGTGGTGATACGTGGATACATTCTGTAATGATATTTTCCTTCACTGATTTTTTTGCATTCTAACTGTCTGTTGGCTGATGCATCCTTTTAAGATTTCAATGGAGAAAGGGATCTTTGAAACACTAAAATTCTGTTCTTGTTTGCGTGAAGTTGTGAATAATCACAAAGGATCATACCAACAGCCTTGTAAATTATAGCGGGGGGAGGGTTTTTGTTAAATTCAATCAGGTAGAATTGTAAAAGGTAAGAAATCTGATTATATTGTAGTGTCAAAGCAAAAAGATTGTTAATAAATACATGTTTGGTTTTTTTTTTTTTTTTGGAAGGATACACACAAGAAGAAAAAATTGAAATTGCACATAGACACTTGATTCCCAAACAGCTTGAACAACATGGTCTGACTCCACAGCAAATACAGATTCCCCAAGTAACCACTTTGGGCATAATTACCAGGTAAATCTGTTCAGTGCTTTCAGTTTAAATAACTTCTTTTTTGCAACTAGTAAATCAGTTTATAATGTGATAGCACAAACATGTCTTAGTATTGTCCTTAATAGCTTCAGCAGTTCAAACATTGGTAGTTTATAGAATTGCTCTTTCCTTAGCTCTTGTCTTCTCTACAGAATATCCTTTCTGTAGAGAATTCCTTGCTCCTGCACTCCAGGTGTGGCTCCTACTCAGTTGTGCTGACACAATTGCCAAGGCCCTGTGAATAAACAGGAACACCTGAGGCTCCTGTGGCTGCAGTGTGTGAAGCCGTGGCCTTGGCAGCAGACAACATTTAGTTTAAAGAACTGAGTTATATTTCAATCATTTTCGTACAAAAAATGGAAATTACCTTTCCTTTTTTTTTTTTTTGTGACTTGATGGGTGCATTTGTCTAAAATTTGGAATTAGGTTTAAAAAATTAAAATATGGGGTTTTTTAATAGCTTCTCTTCATTAGAACTAGGGTTTTTGTTCAACATGACAGCAAAAATATTGATCAGAACATCATTTGAACTTTAAACTAGCTCATTTCCAATGGAAAAAATGTATTGTGATTCAATGAATTGAAGTATTTTATGACCAGTGTTTTGGCTATTTTGCATAGTGTTAACTGCCTGGTGCTTCTTTTCAGTTCATAGACTAAAACAAAAAATTCTTTTACAGACAGTTCCTCAACTTCCGGTGAACTATATATTTTAAGTTTTAAAATAGTTCTTCCTTCTAATTTTTATGCATCCAAGAAGAGCTCAGAGCTATTGGACATTGTTTAGCATTTCATGAAAGTTTGGCACCAGGTGTTAGTCATGTCTTCCCACTCAGTAGTCTGTCTACAATTTTATCAGCAACCACAATTATTTTGATGAAAACAAATTATTGTATTCCTATTTATTAGAGTAGTCCAAGGTTTCAATGCCTTTCCCATCCCATTTTATTTGGCTGTGTGTTTAGTAGGAAAGTGTGTTTCTGTTGAAAAGAACTCCCTGTTGAAAAGGACAGCCCAGCATAGCCATTGTCTCTCACAGGTACACGAGGGAGGCAGGAGTCCGTGCCCTGGATCGGAAGCTGGGAGCCATTTGCAGAGCAGTGGCTGTGAAAGTGGCAGAAGGGCAGCACAAAGAAGCAAAGCCAGATCGTGCTGAAGTGGGGGAAGGAGAAGGTGTGTATCTTTAGCATGTTTTGTTAAAAAGGGAACTTCTAATGTAGTCACTAGGAAGCTAATTTAGCAACTTTTTCTCCTGTTTTATTCTTCATTAAGGGCTCTGTTTTCAAAAGCATGGCAGATAGCGTGACATTATTCTTATGTGCAGTTTTAGTGCTGAATTATGACTTAGGACATAAGTTGAGTAGTTTCAGCCTGCTGACTTGGTAATTGAGACGTTCAGTGCATCTGTTTCATATCTTAGGGATGCAGTTATGATTTGTGTATGTCTTCCTAGGCTATTTAATGCAAATCTTTCACTTCTTGTCTTTAATAAAAAACTAAGCATGACTGTAGTTCCTGTGAGCTCAGAACGCAATCTGATTATTTTGTTGTACACTAAAAAATTGTCTGCTTGAAGAGCTCTGAAATTAGAATTATTTTTATGTGCCTTTTAAGACTATACTTATTCAAAGTCTCTCAGAGCTTTGGTGACTTCTCAGCCTCAGTCCGGTCTTGTTTACCATGTGCACAGACAATATTTTGTCATTCCCAGTCATCCAACAGACTGAAAGAAAGCTAAACACAAAATTCTCAAACAGCAAAACTACTCAGGTAACTGCTTCACCAGTAAGGTAGGTCTCTTTCTAGTCTTGAAATAGAAGAGGGAAGGATGAAGTCAGGCCTATATCCAGGTCATGTGCATCATACAGCAGGTGACTGCTCCCTTTTTCATCCCCCCATGAGTGTTCTCTCTAATAAAAATGAACATTCCCACTGTGTTTGCTGAAAGATATGATGGAGGGTGTAGATGGCTGTGCTTTTGTTCCAGCCAGATGCTGGTGGAGGTTGTTCCTGTACACAGCAATTTCCTGTTGGAGCTCCACAGTGCTCATTGCAGCACTGGATGTCTGCAGGAGCCCTCAGTGTAAGGTAGGTTAGAAATGTGAAAGGACAAACCCCAAACCTCAGGTTGAACTTCTGGAATGTGGATAGCCCTTAATCTAATAAAATCTAGCAAGCAGGGTGTTGGGTGTTTCATTAGTTTGTTTTTTAAAGACTGAAATGAGTTCAGGTAACAAGAAATTCTGCCAGTCTGTCAGAGAACAACTGGGTGTCAGAGGATCCTGGAAACTGAAAACTGCAGAATGGCTGCTTGCTTTTGCTGCAGGATACTCGCAGACTTAAAATACTGAACAGGGCCCTGTTGGTTTGATGTTCTGAAATATTCCCCAATTGAGTTGATGTGGAAAAATCCTTTAGGTTCTAACATCTGTACATCTGGAATTGGTCTGGTCTGGATTGGAGGAGGACAAATGAGGAGACTCATTATCTGTTCCTTTAAAACAAGGCAGCAAACAGGTCTGAACAGTGCCTGCCCCTTTCAGAGAGTAAATCCCAGGGGAGGAAATATAAGGGATATTTTTACAAGTAGTGGCGATGATTAGAAGGGTGTTTGAAGAAGAGTTTTACTCACAGTAAAAGCTTACATAATTTGTCTCTGAGAATCTGTTTCTTGACAGTCTTTCAGCTTTACCTTGCCTTTTTTCCCTAGCTCAGTATTTCCTTTCTGAAAATTAAATCTTCTTTTACCTTGTTGAGTTTTCTAAGATCACCATAATGTCTGTGGAAACTGCAATATCAGAAGGTTGAATTTGGCTGTGTTTGCTTAAGCAGGCTCAGCTTGGTTTTCTCTGAATGTTTGGCGTAAAGGCAGTGAGCTCTCACAGTAGCAGTGACTGAATCCGTGAACGGTCCTGCAATTTAAATCATCCCATTTACATTAAAAGGCAGAGGTTTTAAGATTTATTTACCAATGCTTTCCTTTTACATCATGTGTGTGTTCTCTACCTTCTCTGCTCTGATGGACTTTGTGAAGTCAAACACTGACTTGTTGATGCTTCTGTGGTCTCTTTGTGAATGCAACCGCTGAGCCTTTGGGCTGTGCTGGCCCAGCTCACCAGCACCAGGCAGTATCGGGTGTCCTGGCTACTGCACCTTTTGGCTAGTAATTTTGACAAGTCATATTTTCAAAGTAGGTAGCTGTGTCTAGAATGTTTAAGATGTCTAATGCAATTGCTGAATAAAAAGAGATGTCATTCTGCTCTTCAAGCATTGACAAACGAGAGGTGGGTTCAGAGCACAACTCATGGCACTGTAAGAAGAAACACTATTATTAAGGCAAGTAACAAAAAGGAACTGTATTAGACATCTCAGTCCACTGAGAGAGTTATTTACCATGTTAAAATTAGCGCTGTGCTTGCGACTTAGGTATTTACGCTGTTAAAATTATACACTGTTAAAATTAGTACTGGACTTGCAACTTACCAAAGCTAAGTGAAAATAGCCAAGTGCTTCAAAAGGGGGAAAATGCTGGCATTACCCAGTTTGCAGTAAGAAAGACATGTGCTGTAAAGAGTTGCCTTTGTACTTCTGGAGTGAAAACTGTCCATAAGAAAAAGCTGTATTAATAAAAGGGAGTCTGAGGGACAGGTGTCTCTACAGTTAATTGCTGTTATGAAGACTTGGTACGGAATGGTGTGGTCTGCAAAGTGTATTTTATTTTGTACTAATACTGTGCTTGCACCCTGGTGTGTTTTTAGCAGAGTGTGTCATTTGCTGGGAGTGTATGTTAAGTCGGAGCCTTTTAAAAGACATTTTTATTTTCATTCTGTCTGTTGAAAACAACTAAGTGTTCAAAACAAAGCTTATAAATATCTCCAGACACTTGCAAGTTGATGCAAATAATGGGATTTGTAGCCTAAATTGATTTCTTCGGCATTTTTTTTTCCTGTTCATTAGTGGATGTTTGTGCAGTTGTGCATCATGATGATGAATTTTTATTTCATATAATGAATGACTCTGGAAGATTAGTTAATCAAGTTGTCATCCCTTAATAGTTTCACTTAGTATTATTTCTTGAATTTATTTTTCTTTATCTATCAAAAATACCTGGAATTCATTTTTGCTTTCTACATTTGTGGTGCTGATGTGAGATTGAGACTCTACAGTTAGTGCATTGGTATGCCTTGAGTTGTGTAGGAGAGGGCAGACTGCAGGCTTGCCTTGCTTGCTAAAACATAATTTATACCTGATTCATAGTATAGCCAAACAGTACCTTGGTGTCTGTTGTGTTTATTCAGCTGAATGCTTTCTGGCTGGTGGGTTGTAGTAAAATTTAAGGACGCTAGGTGGTAGAATCACAGAATTTCCACCATTACATTGATTAAATCAGATTATTAACTCCAAGGCGAGCACCTGTTTTCAAGGCTTTGTAAAGATCAGGCTTCTGACACTGTTTGGCAGTGGGCTCTAGGAAGGGAGGGTACTGCCTTAGCAGAGCTGGAGATTCTCTCTCAGCCTGGGTTTAGCACTTCCCAGAAATGCACCACTGAAATGCACTGGCAGCTTTGTGGTGCCTTCCTTGCTCCTCTGCCTCCTGAGCTTTCTGGAGAAGTTGGTGAGTGCAGGAGTGTTAGTTTGTGTCAGTTTTTCACTTCGCACAGGGAACTTCAGCAGAAGCAAATGCAGTCATTTTCAGAGCTCTCTGGGGAGTCATCCCTGTGTACAGTAATGCTATCTGGTATTTCACTGAAACACTATCTAAGATTTATGAGACACTCCTCAAGTCTTTTGACAATTAGAAGAAATTCTAGGAGTCACAAAAATATGTGAAACTCTCCTTCCTATTTTAGTGCAACTGCCTTGAGAATACAATGCAACAACTGTGCACTAAGGCATCGTATCATGGTACAACAGTTGAAACCCAGAGTGAAAAACAGTTTCTCTAATTCAGGCCCAAAGGAGGATTTAGGACAGGTAATATTTCATAACTAAAAGTGATGAAATGAGGATTGGATTTATGTTGAAACCAAGGCTTTGAACATACTTAAATATTTCCATACCCAGCAACACAGTGCATGAATTGTGGAAGAAACACTTGGTTTTAAATGAAATGCCAAGTTTGACTGCAGTTGTCAATGTGAGCTGACACATGAAATGTGATGACCATCAGTCCCAGGGTGGTGTGACTGCAGGTACTCAGCTCTGAGCTCAGCTCTGCTGACCTTAGAGAGCTTCCCAGCTCTCCAGGCTGCAGTGTGGGCTCTGTCTGAAAATTGCTTGGAATGACTTCTCTGTAGGAGGTCAAAAAGGCATAAATGTTCAGAGAGGTTGGGTTAATATACAAATTAAAGTGTTATTTTTTTTCCATGTTAATTTATCTAAATATTCCTGCAAGAACACCTCAAATTCAAGTGCTTCAAGTACACATTGTTTTTGTTTACATGATGGAATGTAATAATTTAGTGGAAAGAGAACCTTCTGATGCTGTGGGAAGAAATGCACAGAGCATTAAATTTAAGCATATAAGTAAGTGTTAACAGGATTAGGGTCCCAGGAAATTGTTTCCTTCCTAAAGAAAATCTTGTGGAAGTAACACTTCCTAAAAATTTGGTGCATAAGATTTGACAGTGGAATGTTGTTTTTAGGGTGCAGTTTCATGACTGGCTTTGAATGTGAACTGTTGTCAGCAAGAGCAATCCCATCCTTTTCTATCTAAATGCAGTTTTGGGAGGTTTTTTAGTTTGGAGCGGCTAAAAGAATTCAGAGTCTGTTGCCTGCTGAAGGATCTGCTGCTAAGTCAGATGAGAAAGAAAGGACATGTTCTTTTCCCTTTAATTGCCCACAAACCTGAAACCTTTCCTGTCATGCTGTGATGCCCTTTTTCATACTTCTTCATAGCAATTCAGCAAATAACAATGTGTTATGTTAAAAACTGCTTTAAAATGTTAGGCTTTTATTTTTCTGTCTTGGTCAGTAAGTATGGCTAGAAATCTTTGGGTTTAAGACTTGTGTTGCTAGTGGTTAATTTAAATCTGTTTTATGAGGAGATGAGAAATTGCTACATGTTGAGGAAGTTTTAGGCTTTTGTATTCTCTCATTTCCATTACATCTCTAGAAGAAAGTAGCATTCTTAATTTTTTAAATCTTTGTGCCATGGAATGTCTATTAAGATTAAATCTTTAATGATATTTAATAGTTCATTGTCGGTATGTTTACTTAGGAGTCAATTTTCTTAAAAATCCAGTATTTACATGTGAGACTTTGTTTTATTTTGGGAACTTGCAAAGGCAGATTCCTGAGGAACATTGAGATCTTTGAGTAGCTGCAGATTCTGCTTGGAAAATTTTACAAACATAATCTTTTTTTGGTTGGTTGTTTTTTGAACTTATTTTTGGTTACTTGGGGAGGGCTATGTGTTGTCGTTTATTTTTAGTATTACAATTTTTAAATGTTAAAACAACTCAATACCGTGCTGCTTTTGTGTCAGCAGACGTGTAATAGAGGAGCAGCAGGTGGTTCCTCGAGGGCTGTTTGGAGCTCTGCTAAGGGCACTTTTTGACCTTTTAGTTTATTTTGCCAACTTATCTCAAACTGCTTAAGCTGCTGTCCTAACCAGAAGTTCTGTTTCTGGAAACTTGAATTTACCTGTCTTGTTTTAGATAAATGTGTCATTTAGCTTGAACTGTGGTTTATGGCTATTAGTCTGGGGTAGGTAGAGAACACTCATTTGTCATTGTTAGTGGAAATCTTAATTACTTATGAATCTTTATAGATTCTTCATGGTCAGCACTTGTTTAAAGATGATAAACAAAGATGGCTTTTTCCTTCAAAGGAAAAGTTAGTGTTTGTAATTGCATTTTGGGACATCACTTTATGCTTTTATAGAAAATTAGATAATGCCAGAATTCAGGTTAACATTTTTAGAAAAAGTCTGGAGTTTGTTACTGTTACAGATTATAAAATGGCATCTACTCATTAGCTTAGATAAACTCAAGAGTTTCTGATTTTTTTAATAGGGCAGGTGTCCACAAATTCCCTGATTTGTATATGAGGAGTTTGTCTCTTCAGCTGTATACAGTTAGGTAAAATAAATATGTTTGTGTTTGTTAGGCAGTAAAATCTTGTAATAGAACAAAAGCAACTGGCTTTAAACTCAATTTTGTTTTGAAATATGAATTGTATCTCAGATTATCAAGTAGTGTTGAAATTGCAGTCTGAATTGCAAGAATAGCATGCATTGCAGCCTTATGTTTCCTAGACTTGCCAGTGTTTATGTCTTTGAATTTATTATGTACAAAAATAGTAGTTTAACAAAAACAGAGAGACATGCTGAAACAACAGGAGGCATCTGACTAAGGCAGTGTTTACAGTAAGGGAATGGGATTTAGCCATGGAGGAGTGAGTTGTACAATGGAAAGATTAGTGGCTGTTGGATAAGAACTGTTAGACTGGAGTCCTGAATAAAAGCTGAGTTGCTGTTGTCATTTTAATAGTGATGTAGAATGTTTTCCTTGGTACTCTATTAAGGCATTAGTGAGAATTGCGCTGTCACAAAATCATCTGTAAAAAGGCCTTTATGTATCAGGATTAATAATAGGATAGTTCTTCCTATTAATAATAGGAGACTTCCTCATTCATCCATTCTGAGAATTGCTATTGCACCACTGACCACCTCTTCACATTATAGTAAATAGATTAGATCAGTGATTTGTGTTTTTCTGTTTAAACTCTTGGATTTTCAGTTACTGTGCATGCATTGATGTGCAAAGGAAGATCCAGAAGTTTCTTTGTAAACTGCAGTTGGAAAGAATTCAAGGAAAGTAAGCAACCCATATTTGAGTCCAAAGCACAGTGCAGGAGTCTTGAAGCTCAGTGTACATTCCTGTATAATACAGACTTCAGATGTGTGTTAGGCTGCTGTTTGGGGTGGAAAGAAATGTCTTCACTCTGTGTGTGCCTGAGGGGCAGCCCCAGGGCAAGGAGGCACTGCCCTGAAACTGCCACAGAGCCTTAGAAACAGCTGGCTTGTCGAAGTAGTCTTCATTTCTGATACATGTTTCACTGAAACACTGCTTAGCGCTCTTGAGAAATGCTAATAAGCCTCTTGCACCTGGGCCACATTCTGTGGGGAAATGATTCCCTGTTTGAATTGTCCCTCTGATCCCAATCCCTTGGTAAAGGCACGGTTTTGGCCCCTGCAAGTGATGTGCAGGTTCTTGAGCTCAGTCATGCAAACAGCAGACTGGGTTTGAGAGTTCGACATTGACACGATTCCCATTATAGTTCAGTTTTGTACTGAAAGAGAAAACAGAAATTTGAAGGCAATTCTGCTAAGGAAGCCATTGAACAGGTAAAAAATCCAATCATGCTGTAAGTGAAGGAAGGGAAGAGCCCACTTCTGAACCCGTAACTATTGCTTTAATTGTGTGGTCCCTCCTAGGTGACGCTTGAGTATATTGCATTCAAAAGTGTCAGGCTGCTGGGGGTTTATAGCCCTTCCTGAAGAGTGTATCATGCCTGTAGGTATCTCTGAAAATGCCTGATAATTGGACCTTGGAGGAATTTTTTCTGCTACTGGCTATTGAGTGTGACACCTTAGCAATATCTCACTCAACAAAGAACAGAGCCCTCTGTGTGTGTGTGTGGTATTTAAAGACAAAAGCCACAGATCATTACACTGAAATTGTTTGAGGTTTTTCCACTGAACAAGGCCTGTAGGTGTTGTGTTCTGAGCTGCTGTTCGACAGACAGGAGACGTCAGTTTTGTGAGTTAAGCAGCCTGAGCAGGTGGAAGGTGTCCCTGCCTGTGATGGGGGTTGGACTAGATGATTTTTAAGGGTCCCTTGCAGTCCAAACCCTTCTATGACTGAGTAAAGCCATAAAAGTCATAGGAGACAAAAAGCAACATGAAAAGTGTCAC
Source organism: Corvus cornix cornix (assembly GCF_000738735.6). Classification (NCBI taxonomy): domain Eukaryota; kingdom Metazoa; phylum Chordata; class Aves; order Passeriformes; family Corvidae; genus Corvus; species Corvus cornix. The sequence goes on along the minus strand of NC_046341.1, from coordinate 13,571,974 downwards.
ATCAGAGTCTGTGCTGCAGGGCCTGCACTGGAGGTGGTCTCTGTGCTGGGGCACAGTTGTAAACACACATAAAAAGAACAGGAGTTACTGCACTGTCAGAATTGCTCTGTTCAGCTCCACGTTCTCTATTAACACTACATTGCACAGGATTCCTCCTGCAGGAATAAATCTTTCCCTGTGAGGATGGGGAGGCCCTGGCACAGGTTCCCAGAGAAGCTGCCCCGTCCCTTAAGAGTGTTCAAGACCAGGTTGGATGGGGCCTGGAGCAACCTGGGAAGGTGTCCCTGCAAGACCTTGAAGCAAGATCAGTTTTAAGGTCCTTTACAGCCCAAACCATTCTGATTCTATGAAATACTGGTTTTCTGCACAAATCTGGTGAAAAATGCAAAGTCTTAAATGAGCCTAATGTGTTTTGCTATTTGAATTAGTTTAAAATGCACTTAAGCTGATACGTTGCATCTCTGTCAGTGCTCTAGATTTAATTTTATCTTTGATGAACAGTTAGAACATATTTAGGCTTAATAATTAAATTTCATGCCATATTATCTTTAATTTGACAAGATTTTTGTGAAAGATGGTTTGAGCACATTTTCCTGAACTTTCTGAGCATTTCTTTGCATATTTTATTTTTCTCTGTCACGATTTTTTAAAAATTCCTCTGTCTAGGAAAGACTGTTACAAATCCTAAATTAGATTTTCTTCCCTTAGATTGCAAAGAACACGTCACAGAAGATGCCAAACCAGAATCCATCAGTGACACAGCTGACCTGGCTCTGCCACCTGAAATGCCGATTTTAATTGATTTCCATGCTCTGAAAGACATCCTGGGGCCACCCATGTATGACATGGAGGTAATACCCTCATTTGTTTCTGCTTGACTGCTGTTTCTGGCTGCCATGATTATTGCTATTGACTGAGTCTGTACTATGTTAACAACTTTAAAAAATATTAATAACAGCACTGTGTTCCTTCGTGTTCCACAAAGTGTGTTTTCACCTAAAGAAGTTTTTATTTCCTTTTAATTCAGGGTACATAAATAACAAAGTGCCCTGACTTTTCTGTTAGGAAAGGTTCCTGCAGCAGTGCTTAAGAATGTGGTGGTGTTTTTTCAGTTTGAAACAACTTTGCTTTTGTTTGGGGGATGTTTGGTAGTGTTGGGAAAGTAGCCAAAAGTAGAACCCAGGAATCCTGTTTCTGCAGCAGCTGTGCTAGGGACTGTCCCACATACCTCCTTAAAGCCAGGCAGCGTTTTTGGGTATTAAAATCACTTCAGTTTGCACCAGAAGTTCTCAGACATTCTTTAGGTTAATGTGACTCTTAGCTATTAAAATGCTTTATGATCAGTCAGGCACCTCCAGCTCTGTTCCTCAAGTAGGCATATTTCAGATTTTTTGCTTTCCCCCATCTGTATTTTGCTCCATTCTGTGGAAATGCCATCAGTTAAAGTAGTTTGTTAGTTTGGGATTCTCATTTCACCAGTGACATTGCAGCTGTGCTCTGTTTCTGAGAACTTTCCTCTTACAGTTCTTTTCTCCTAAATCAGAGGACCAGCCTTCCAGTGGGATTTGGAGAACAAAAAGGGGACAAGATGTATGGGGGAAGCAGGAGAAAATGGATGATTGTTAAGGAATGAGTCAGTTTCTAGACCTGAACTGAGTGAGGCATTTGGATATGAAGATTTTATCATGGAAGAGATTCTTAAAGAAGAGACAGAAATGAGAAAACAAACTGAAAGGAGACAGTGTCATTGTGACAGAGGATGGTGATGGGAACAGTGGGAGGGGGAATGGGAAGCAAGGAAGATAAATGACCAACAGGCCAGTGCCTGGTGACTGGGCTGAATTTACTCACATGGGTTCTTTGGTGATTTATTTCTTTTTACTTTCAGAAATTCGAAGAGTTTTCTCTTTAGGCAAATGACTTAATTGTCAGCAACTTTTTCCAGCTCTTAGAAGCCACTATACCCAACAGTAAGATCACACAAATTTAAAAGTTCAGTGCTAATATGGGACTTTTCTTAGGTGTTCTGCCTGGTTTCGATTTTGTTTCTGGAGTTGATTATTCATTTAAATTTGGTAATGTGGCTGCGTTGGAAAATAATTTCTGCTATTTTGTCTTTTTTCTACAGATTAAGTAGTACAAGTCAGATTTTTAAAGTGTGATTCTTAATTTCAAGTATAAAAATACAGGAGTGCTGGGGTGGGGATTTTCATTTGTGGGGTCCACCAATAGATGCCATAAATTTGCAGGTAAGCATTTCCTGGATCTGCTGGCCTGTGTAAACAGCAATAAGACTGATTGAAGCTTGTGACTTCTGCATCAAAAGGTTTTCTTAACATTTCTGTGTTTAGAAGGCAAATTTAGTGCATAAATAGAAGTAGAGATGAATCCACACAGATCAATTCCCCAAGCAGCCCAGGATTTATTTTCATGTACTATTTTCATGTACTATTTTCATGTACTATTTTCATGTACTATTTTCATGTACTATTTTCATGTACTATTTTCATGTACTATTTTCATGTACTATTTTCATGTACTATTTTCATGTACTATTTTCATGTACTATATTATTACTATTAATAAGTGAATATTTTTCAGTACACACTTTGTTTTTTTCCATGCAAATTGCTCAGATAACAACATAACTCCTGTTTTAAGGAATTTTCCCAACTAACTTGTTATTCCTTAGAATTTTCTCAAGTCCCCCCAAGATTCTTTCAAGCAGTACAGTTCCTGTGCCTGGCAGGTGTCTGAGCCTGGCTGCTGTGGGTTGCTGGTCCGTAGTCACAGGATGTGTCTCCTTTCTGTGTCTGGCCTGAGAGCTTCAGCCTGGGCCTGCATTTTGCCATTTATCAGCAGCTGAAAAAAAGACACAGAAGAGGCAGCCACTGTGTCAGTACCTGCATGAGGCTGAGCAAATGGAACTGAAAACATGACATGACTTAATTGATCTGTTATCCTTCAGGGAATTCCTTACACAGGGATTCATCTTTCACCTTTCCAGTGCATTGCTTGGCTATTGTCTCCACAGGTCTCCCAGCAGGAAGACATGACAGAATAATCAGCTCCTACTTGCTGGATTAATTCATTTTTCACAAATAAATAATCTTATGTGTCTCCCTACAGAACATGTTGGAATAAATCACATAGTGAGGCTTTGAAAGAATAAATCTCGACAGTTTGAAGTGTAAAAGATTTAATGAAATATTTCAGCCCAGCACACTTTTAGGGAAAAGGGTTTCTATCATATCCGGTGGGTTTATAACGAACTATTTGTATTTTAGTTTGGGTTTTGGGGGGTTTTTTAGCTTTTTTTTTTCTGTCAACCCTTAGTTCTGCTCAAGTAACAAAACATTATTGGCACCACAAGAAGGCCTATCAGGATTAGTTTATATCCTCATAGCTTGAGTGAAGTTGAAGGGACAGAAGCTGTAGGTCAGTGAAATTGCCTATTCTAGGAAATAAAAGTGCAGATGCCATAAAAGAATGGCTCTGTTTCATGGGACATGCACAAGTCTAATTAGGGGAAAAAATTAGGGTGTCTTTTGGAAGCAAAACCTTTCCAAAGCACAGGTTTAGATTGGCATTTTTATCGAAGAACTGTCAGTCTTGTGGTGATATTTCTGGGAAATCCTCCGCCCTCAGAGGGAAGCCACTGTTAGTGTGCTTTGTCAGCAGTGATTTGCCAGGGAATGAATCAGAAGAGTAGAAAAAAAGGTTTGTACAGTCAGGCTGGGAGAACCTGTGGAAGGAAAACAAGCATGCTAAAGGCCAGCAAGTGATTGAACTGGTTCTCATCTTCCCATTGTCAATCAGGGACTTAACAGCTCTTTGTCCATCACACTGGTTTAGTGTGGCTCCAAAACTGCAGATGATAACCTGAAATATTTTAAAATAAGTGACTGTGCTGAATGTAAAGACTTCAATTTTGCAGTGTCCAGACAGCTAAAATGCATCTGACAGGATGTTCATGTACTCAGGGTACAGCTAAATCCCAGCTGGGTCAGTCTCATCTACAAAAATTTTCAAACCCCAAGATTCCATGTAGGTCAGTGACACCTTCATCATCTAACAGACATGACCAGTCATCACCTGATTCGAATGGTCATTTTTAATTGAAGTTGTTTAGAAAATGCAAGAAAGGATTTTTTTCTAATTTAAATTCATCAGAGTTTTGGTTAGAAGAAATTATTCAGAGGTGTCAGGAGCGATTCAGTCTTGTGGAGTTCCCTGTAACACTTTGTGGGTGTCCAAAATGTAATACAATGTGCTTTCCTCTGAGTGTTGGGGGTTGTGTGGCTCTGGGTGTGTTTAGGGATTTTTCAAGGGGATTTTCTGTAGCCAGATCTCAAAGCTGCCAGGGCATTTGCCATGTTTGACTGTCAGCAGGCCTCAGTACAGGCTCAGCTGAGGAGGTTGCAGCAGGGGTGATCCAGTCTCTCTCCAGGACAGCAGGAGAGGTTGCTTGGCTTTGGAGGTACCAGCTAATGCAGGGAACAATGGTCCAAAGGTGATCAACATCTACTGCACATCCAGGTTCTCTTACCAGATCTCAACTGACTTGTGAAGGGAGGAGGAGGTACCTGCTTAGTCTGAGCATAGAGGAGGGAGCTTGTGCTAAGTGATGTGTCTTTAGAACCATTTGGGTTTTGATTTGTTGTCCCATTTGCTGTTTTCTGCCCGTGAGCTCTCAAACAGTCTCTAAACTGTTTTCAACTGATTCAGAGTCCAGTCCACAAAAACTGAAACAAAACCCCCAAACCAACAAACCTTGTTGATGGCTGCTTAGGACTGAGAGAGGGTGTGGGCATTTAATTTTGTTCATTATACCTGAAGTGTTTGAAACCATGGTGGTTTGCCAAAACACCATTGTCTCCAGTGCAAAGGGGAATGTTCCAGTGTTGTTGGATTTCAGTGTGACCAGGATGAACTGACTTTGTTGACCTGAGTTACTAAGCAGTTACTAAAATAATCAGAGTAAATCACTGTAACTAATAACACACAGGGAATGAATATAGAAACTGATGTTAGCAAAACTGAAAATGCTTGATGAAGTATTTTGATACCTTAAAAGTGAAACACACTATTCTGTGCAATTTTCTTAAATGCTAGAGAAAGAAAGAGCCTTTTTCGCTAAATCCTGCTAATGAAAGCAAATGGCAGGATGTTGATGCCAGTGCACAGGTAAGGGAGAGCCCCAAGAGAAGCAGGAGAAAGGGCTGTGTGGCTGCCTTGGCTTCAGCTGCCAGTGTCCCCTCTGCCTGGCCTGGGAACACATTTGTGCTTCTGCTATTCCAAAGTGTTTGTAAATGTCTGCAGGGAACAACACTGGGGGCTTGTCTGGCCACAGCTCAGGCAGTGCCACCACCTTTAAAAAGGCTTTTAGGGAACACTGGGGAGCAGAACTGGCTTTGTCACCAGAGCTACGGTCAGGGCAAACACACTGCAGCAGAGGGGTTAAGTCACATAAACATTCAGTCAGAAATGAGTGAATACTTGATCCTTTGAGGAAAAAGATTCTTACAGTGCGTTTGGGGGCAGGCAAGATTTCAAGAATGACATGCCCAGGTGTTTGCCATGGCCTTAAGCTAAGCTGCAACAGACAGCTCCTGTTGTGTAATTAGTGTTTACACATATCCAGAACTACTGCTGCATTAAATAATAAATTAAAAAATAAGAGATTAGACACTTGGCTTAACTTTTGTGGTGTTTTAATGGGTACAGTTGTTTTAAAGCCAACTATTGAATTGTTTTTGCGATGTCTTTTTTTATGGCGGTTTCCTAAACTGAGTCCTGTGTTTCCCTTCAGGTGTCTGAGCGCCTCAATCAGCCAGGAGTGGCCATAGGCCTGGCCTGGACCCCCCTGGGAGGCGAGATCATGTTTGTGGAAGCGAGCCGGATGGACGGGGAGGGCCAGCTCACCCTGACGGGGCAGCTGGGGGACGTCATGAAGGAGTCGGCTCACCTGGCCATCAGCTGGCTGCGCAGCAATGCCAAGAGATACCAGCTCACCAACGGTGGGGCAGCAGGGCCGCTGCAGGGCAGCTACAGCCCTGCAGCAGGGTGGGAGCAGTTCAGCACATTGTAACACTGCTGAGTAACGCTGTGAGTTACTCGCTGTGGAATTCAGTATCGCATTAACAGAGAAAGGGTTTCAGCCATCAGTGCTACAGTGAGGATGAGATCAGCTCCAGAGTGCCTTTGTGTAGTTCTTTCCCAGTTGATGCCAAGCCAAGGTGGTTGTGGCCTGGCAGAACACGAGTTGTGTCTCCCTGCCGTAGCCTGGAAGGTTGTGGACAGCTTCAGTGCCAAGGTGCTTCTCCTTGGTTGTGGCAGACACTGCCTCTGACTCATTGTTACACTCAAGCTTTCCAGCAGTACTTTTGTGATGGAGACGGATAGGGAAGTCTGTAGTTTTTCCTAACAGGTTCTGTTAAAAGGTTTTTGTAATAATGCTTAGTATTTTGAGGATGTTGGGTTTGTATGGCAGCTGTGGAACTGCAGTGCAATAGGACTCTGGACAAGAACATTTTAACTCTTTTTTGTTTGAACCTCCCAGGACTTGAGGAAATGTGCTTTCTAGATTGATCATCTGCTGATCAGGCGAACAACTGACCAGTATCTGTCACTGTTTCTGGAAGTTTTAGATAGGTTTAAAACCACAATGGAATTAATGTATGAAATGCTGCAGGCATTACCTGTGTGCATCTTTACCTCTCCGGTTTACACTCCATGTACTCCATTACAGGTGAAAGGACATAAATGGAAGTTTCATTTTATTGTAATTGTGGGTTTCTGTGGAGTGTTCTCTGAGCATTGACACTGGTGGTTTGGGATATAAAAATTCTATGTAGAAATTCCTTGGTTTCTACATTAATCCCTGCTCTGAATTTCCCAACACATGCAAATGCCAAGCTTATTGGTTATCATGTTACCATTTTTTTCTAGGAATATATATGTAGGAAAGCTCGTTGGGTGTTTTTTGTTGTTTTTTCCTTGGGCCTCTGCAATATTGTGTTGTTTTTTTCAGTCTACTGTTAATAAATAGTGCCAAGGCTTTTAGTTCTTGGTGGGCTTTTAGAATAAAGACAGGGAACAAAATGGGTTTAGATTTTTAACATTCAAACCATTCTTTTTTTCCTTAAGCTTCTGGAAGTTTTGATCTCCTTGACAACACTGACATCCATCTGCACTTCCCAGCTGGAGCTGTCACAAAAGATGGACCATCTGCTGGTGTTACCATAGTAACCTGTCTTGCTTCACTCTTCAGTGGGCGGCTGGTGTGCTCAGATGTAGCCATGACAGGAGAAATTACACTAAGAGGCCTTGTTCTTCCAGTAAGCATCGTTTGAGAAGAAAGCTAAATTGTATTAATTCTCCCTATTTTGGATATAATATCTGTTAATAGCCACTTAGAAAACCAGAGTCTTGCTGGATCATTCCTTAGTAGGAATGCAGTCTGCTGCTGCTGCAGTTGGAAGAGGCCAGTGGAGGCCAGGCTGCTGCAGGACTGCCCCACTGCTCTGCTTTGGTTTTCAAGCTAAAGCCAGCCTTGATGTGGCTTTTTGGGAAAATACATGAAAATGTCTAGTTGGAAAGGAAAGCTCAAAGTCTTAAAATGCAAGATGGCTCTAAAGTCTGTACTGCAATTTTTAAATGTGCTTCCTCAGACTGTTGGTACAGAACTACCCTCTGGTGTCTTTGAAAAGTTGTGTGTTAAAGCTCTCCAGTAACTGCACACAGGTTATTCCTGAATCCATGGATCTACTGTTAGGTTTCTCTTAAATGTTCTTTGTATATAGCTCAGCCAAATGCGGTTTCCATAAAGCTTTGTCAAAGCATGAGGGCAAAGAAGGTTTTCAAGCAGTTTAATTTAAAGTGTCAGTGGAGCCTGGCCCAGGTGCTGAAGCTGATATGGGAGTTACCATCTCATACCAAACGATGACAGAAGGAAGGATGAAGATGGAAATCAGGGACAGGATTTTGTTTCCTGCAGAGGAGACAGAACCAGAGGTGCCATGGTAAGGAGTGGCCTAAGAGGCTCTGGGGCCAGTGAGCCTGACACAACAGGCCATTGTCCAGGGTTGTAGAGCACCCTGCAGTAACTCTGGTGCAAGCCAGCTTAGCCCTGCAGCTAGGCTGTCCTTACTGCCCCAGGCAGTGACCACACTGTGCCTGCTGCTGAAGGTGCATGCAGAGGTAAGGTACCTATAAATATTAAACCACATTCTCCTCCTTCCCCAAGGTAGTCTGGAATCATGCTGTTATCAGTCACTGAATTCCCAGGAGCATGCCAGGGGCTGGCCCTGCAGCTGAGTGCACAGCACCGCCCAGACCCATGGGGTCACCCTGAGGATCAAAGTGCACTCCTGCCATGTGTCACAGCAGCCTGAGGTTTGCCCTTTGTGCTGTAATACAGGGCCTTCCTCTCCTCTAAAGCAGTGTAAAATTAAAAGTTTCTGCTCTGAGATAGTCCTTAGGAATAGAAAGGAGTTTGGGGGAAGAAGCTACAGCTGTAAGAAAAACTTAACCCCCCTGTTTACATCTCATTAGCAACTCCACCAGGAGGCTCAGTGGAGCAGTGGCTGGTGTAGCACAAAGCATCTCTCCACTGCTGGAACACAGATTTGCTTTGCTGTACATTTTCTGTAGTACAGCTCAAGTTTTTATGGGACATTGCTTCCTTAGGACTCTTTTCCCCCAAAATCTAACACTGCCTTTATCTGAAAAATCTTCTGTTCTAGTGCAGGTGCAGGATTTCAGCACATCATATAAAAAAAAATGGAGTGAAGGCCACTTTTGTTAAAAAAATTCTGGAAAAGCAATGACTTTTCCGCTATTGATTCTCTTGTACCTGCACTCCTAGATTTATTTTATTAGCTGTTACAGAAAGAATACTGTAGTATATGAACATATTTCCCTCATTAAGCACATAATGAGCTACAGCTGACTGCATTTTTAATTGCTTTCCTAAATGACTGAGGGAGGCAGAACCTTTCATCAGAATTTAACTCCTGATGTGATGTTACAATAATTACTTTATTCAATTAGTTCATTGTTTTTATATAAGTATTTCTTCTCCTTCTTAGGTTGGGGGAATTAAAGACAAAGTGCTGGCAGCACACCGAGCTGGACTGAAGAGAATTATCATTCCTCAAAGAAATGAGAAAGATCTTGAAGAGATTGCAGTGCACGTGCGGCAGGACCTGACCTTCGTGCTGGCCGGGTGCCTGGAAGAGGTGCTGAATGCAGCCTTCGACGGCGGCTTTGCAGTTAAGGCCAGGCTTGAGCATCTGAATAGCAAACTTTAGGCAGACAGGCCAAGGTTACCTCTCTCTCAAATCCTGTAGTTCTTGATCTCTTTCAGCTACAGTTAGGTATCAGGTACCACTATGAGCTAAATAGGATTGTTTAAATGGGGTGTTAGTGCCATCAAAAGGAAGGTGTTGCTGCAGCAGTTACCAACCTGAAACTGCATTTTACGGGCCTTTGCTGCTTTTTATCAGTAAAGAATCTTGAATCTCAAGTCAAGCATGAGAAAGAATTCCTTAGCCTGTCTGTTATCAATGTATGTACATGGCAGCAGCTGGTCACAGCCTTAAAGAGGGAATAACATGCAGCAGTAGAGGCTCATAGGCGGGGTTGTTATAAAAAGCAAATTGATTTAGTGCAAGTTTACTTATTTACAAAATATCTGTAATAATAATGAATAACAATGTGCTAAGGAACAGCAGTATCAGGGAAAATAAGGTTTTAGAAATCTAAAAAAATACTCTTAAGGGATCTGAAGAGAAGCACTGTGGTCTAAATGAAGTTACTAAGTTCTTTCAGCACTTGGTTCTAGTTTGTAGCAAGGCCACTGCAGGCACCATTTTTCAAACCCAGGAAGCAATGCCAGAAGAACTGAAATGTAAGAAGTGTTGTGTACGAAGGGCAAGAACACATCAGTTCACACCTGCACAGCTGTCCCTGCAGCAGCAGGGGGGGATGGAGCATGGCTGAAGCCTTAATGAAAAAACCCAGTAATATTTGGAGGGACAGAGTACACGTCCTTCATTCTTACTCACTACAAACTGACTTGATTCCTATGCTTGGATGCCTGTGCTTGGAGGTTCACCTATGGAAATTAAATCCATTTAAACAATGCCAAGAAACTTCTGAATCATTATTCGCTGTGAATAAGGTTCAGGAAGTCTGGCAGCATCCCTGTCCTTTGATAGCCTTGTCTCTTATCTCCCCTTGAACCTCAGTGGGAACTGCACTTCAGTGTGTGATCTGGGCTTTTGGCATTGTTTATTCTAGGGTTGTTGTTACATCCTTCTCTTGTTCAACATTTCCAAAGTGCTTATGAAAAACAAACTGTACCAGTGACAACAGCCTGTTCTAGAAGCTGCCTATAAATCAAAGTAAGAGTTTGCTTTGCTTTTGTTTCCATTGATAACAACGCTGATTTACCTGGAACATAACAGCACTGCTGGTAATCAATTCAGTGGGAATTTCAACACCTGTTTTATGAAAGATTTTACAACTTTGACAAAAGACTTAATCTAATAAAATGATAAAAATAAAACTGGCTTCTGTGTCAGTATTGTAAGAGCTCTACTCTTAGTCACTCACAAGCCAAGTTCTGAGACTATGGACAACACCCCCGGTCTCCAAACATGTTCTGCTTCACAAGAAGCATGCAGGGAAGAAGTGCAAAGAAACTTCCCCCTGGGTAAAACCCCAGCCTGGTAACTCTTGTGCTGCTGCTTTGCTTTTGATCAAACCAGGAGGGAAAAATTGTTTTCCAAACAGCTGGAGAAACAATCCTGCACTGCCCTGCACTGTGAGAGCACTGATATGCTCGGAATTCCAGCACTGTCTGTTTACACATGGACAAAACCAATCTGCGTTTTTTTAAAAGAGAATGAAGACAACTAAAAAAAAGTTTCCACCACAGCAAAAGAGGGAGCTGCTCCCCAGAAAAGTTAAAGGATGACTTTCTGTCTGACACATCACTCCAATTCCTAAGCCTTGTCTCCATGGTCTCCACCTGAAAGTGAGGGGGTGTAATGCCATTCTGAAGATAATACCAGGCATTTACTGCCAGCCTTTCCTGTCCCTGCTGCCAGAGCTGAAGATGTTCTGTTACTGTGTTGAGATTTTTTTTGAAGAAAACATAAGCATTATCCATTACAGCAGACACTACAGCCACATGTTGGTGCCTTTTGTTTTGCTTTCACTGAGCAGACTAATCCTGTGCAGCAGTGAGCCAGAGCAGTACAGAACTTCTGAAGGGATGGCAATACACTGGGGATCATCTGCTTAGGAACATTCGAACAGTTACATGGACCTGAGGTTAAATTGTGTCCCTCAGAAAAATAACCCAAGATAGCCAAAGCTTATCAAAGGTAAAGCAGTGGTAGCTCCTTTCCATCAACACTCTAAACTGCTACAGAGAGTAACTATCCCACGTGTGCAATTCCTGCTTTAATCACAGCAGCTTGGAAAAGACTGGATAAAACAACAGGACAGGCAGCAATACAAAACCATTCACCTGCTTTAATTTTAAAGCACTACTGCAAACAAGAGCTAGCAGGAACTGTCACAACAGAACCAAAATATTTACATCCGCGTTTGTCAAACATTTTAAGGCTTTTTTTTTTTTTTTTTAAAGGGCAATGAAAAACCACAGAGGTAGTGCTAGCAGACAAATGCAAAATCTACTGCTTTTCATCTTTTCGAGACAAATTGAATACTCCTTTCCCAATACAGCAAAGTAAAACAACACTTTCTAAAATAAATAGCTAATGTTAAGACAATACCAGGCTTTAATACAGCGTTTATTTTAGATAAGGTAGTAAACTGTACAGATTTCTAGCATGGTTTCTTTTTTCACATATAACAGTGTAGTTGACTTACCAGATCCTCACACTCTTTAGAGGAGATCCACTGAATTAGGCTTCTAATACTTTTGAGGATCTGGGCCGAAGGGTAATTTCATCATTCCATCTGATGATGGATAGCAAAGGTTTTATACAATTATTTAACACCAAATGGAGCAATACTAATTTACATTACAGTAAGTCAGCATACAGTAGTTATGCTACAGATCTTGTCCTCTGTGAAACATGAACCAACCTGTCTGAGCACACCAGGCAACTTTCTACAGCTCACTGCAAAGGCCCTTCCTGAAGGCCCCTTCCAGAGCACAGCCCTGACCTTCAGCCCACTGTACCTCAGTCGAATCACTGCGGCTCAGCACAAGGGTTCAAGGGAGACGGTGCTCCTGGGGACATGGCCCAAGCTGAACCCTCCCAAACAGAAGCAGCAGCAGTGACCAGCCCCACACAGCCCCAGCCTCTCAGGGCAGGGTCAGAGGCTCCACACAGCTTCTCCACTATGTTCCCTAAACAAAACCAGAGCTGGAATAGCCCAGCCAGCCAGGCACCAGCGAGCAAGGGAGATGTGGGCTCCTCTAAAAAGGGTATTTAGCCAACTTTCTGTTAAAGACAAACTAGAGGTAAATGCAGACAAGCTTAATTAGGTGAGAATAATTACTGAATTTAGAAAACTGCAAACAGTTGGCTGTATATTCAAAAGGAAAAAAATGCTAGATTGCAACGAGTTTCGGAAGCATTTATCTACTGCCACAAGGTACCAGTACATCTTTTAAATTACATCTGTGCACAGTTCAAACAGCCTAAGTATCAAATTTTAAGAGTGAAACTTTTATTACATGAAGCTATTTCTGTAGTATAATAATCCAGCCCAATGGATTTTATGTTCCTTACCTGTAGAACTACTTACCTCATCATGCATCAAAAATAAGAACTAGAGTTGTCTTAACAGATCAACTTCTGATAAGAAGGTTAAGACAGTGCACAGGAAATAAACTGTATTTTAATGTGTTACAAAAGTAGTTAATTGCCAGACCAACTCCCCAGCACATCTGCTACCACTCGGTTTGACAAAGATTTCCTTCCAACAGCTCAGGATGGAACAGCTTTGCCCCTGCTCGTCTGTGTCTGTTTTGTAACACAAATCCCGTTTACATTCGTGGTTCAGGTTTGCACATACAGCCCAGTATCCTTCCAAAGCCTTTAGGGCTGGTCAGTCACACCTGGAAGAGATTTATTTATCTGCATTGTCATGTGGATCATGTCACCAAAATGATATACAAAAGTCAGTTCCAGACAGTTACTTTAGTAACAACCAAAAGACATGAAGACAAGAAACTGAGCAAGAGCATCAATGTGTCAAACTTTGAGCTAAAGCAAAAAGCAGAAGTTGGCTGTTTTTTTTCATTTGCCAGGTAATCTTTTAATGACAAATATAAAAAGACTGAAAACATCTCACTCTGACTGCCTTTTTTTTTTTAAACAAATGGTCTGCTTTTATAATTACAAATACTGTGTAATACAAGACTTTCTTTGTACTGCAAACCAACAAATACAAGGATGCAATCAAATTTCTAAGCATCTCTAAATTTGAAATGTGAATTTTTTTTTAATTCGGAAAGTTCTTAATAATTGTTCACTTTTGTTAGAAGATAACTCAAAGTACAACAACATCTAGACCTGTTTTTAAAGGAGCTGTCTTTCCTGACATCTTTGAACATAAGCACTCCTTTCGAGTTCAGTACATTCACAAATAGCTCAATTAAGAACAGTATCACCAATGAATTGACTACTGGAAAGAGACAAAATTTACCAAACATACAGAAATATAAGTTTTACCATAGCAATTATGCATATCAAAAGATGACACCTGTAATTAATTTTAAAAAGATACAAAAAAGAGAAAAACCTGAATTACAGAAAAGAAAGTCATATTTATTTAATGAAAAACTAGAAGTTAATAAAAATTAGCAAATACACAAAAAATATACACAAACAGCAGCAATACTATGTAGTGACTTACAAAGGGGGCGTGGGGAGGAAGAAGGGAAGCAGCGGCCAGAGACCAGACCGCTCAACATGGCTTGTCAGTCAAAAGGGGAGGGAAAAAAACACAAACAAAAACACGAAACAGTATCCTTTTCAACAGTACAATCAATCTACAAACAAGTTTTTAGAATTATTTTACAACATTTCCTGTAGAATCAATTCTTAATACAAAAGATGCCCATTTTGGGTGTATATATATATTCAGTGGTTTACTGTTGACTTATTTTAAATATATTAGTTACTACATGCAACTGCTTCCTGTAATTTAACAGCCTTTCCTTTTATTTACCTTCATTTATGTCTACCCTCCATCTACCAAATAATTTGTCTGACAGTCAAAGATGGTTACCCTATTTCTGCTAAATTAAATGCAACGGTTTTAAACACTGGCCTGAAGAGGTTTGATTGCCATTTCAACACATGGATATAGTTACGTTGATGCCTAAATTGCCATTTTCTGCAAAGAGCTGTGCAATGCTGGTGTCAAAGACTAGACAGTCACTATTCATAATGGCTGTTGCAATTCCCTCATGAATGGATCGAGGAGTTGCTTCCCAAGTCAATCGCCGCCTATGCCCATTTAGCTCGAGTCGATAAGCAAAGTTTTCTGCTTGCTTGCGTGTTCCTATCAGCTGTACAATTGCAAAGAACTGCTGGTGACCATCATATTTTTCCTGTTTCTCCAACACTAGCATGAAATGAAAGCCAAAACAAGACTGCATCATAACCCAGTCAACAGCACCAGGAAGATTAATGTCCGTGGCCAGGAACACTATATCTTCTCCCTGCAGCGTTGTAATTGACTTATGCTGATGCATCAGGTGTGGCATTACAGCATCCAGAGAGCCTTGCCATTTACATGAAGCACCGGGACAGGGACAGGAGTAAGGCCTAAACTCACACAGCTCCTCATGGTCTGCTTTTTCTGTGTGTGGCAAAGTTATCTCGCAGCCAGAAGAGGCATATTTACATGGGAAGAGTACGGAATTGGCAACTTTCTCCATAGCCAGGTTACGGATGGAGCCCAGCGGGCCTCGGCAAGTGGGGCAGCACGTGAGTTTGGGGCGACAGTTGCTACAGACCAGATGGCCACTCTGACATTGCAGAATCGGTGGCAGCACATAGTCAAAGCACACAGGACACTCAAAGAGACTGGCCAAGTCATTGTTGGAAGCTGTGGTGCCCGTCAGCGCAGGCACCCTCTGTGATGGCGTGCACTTGGAAGTACCCGTGGGTAGTGCTGTAGCGGTCTGACGGCTCATTTCTGCAACAGAACAGAGGAAAAACAATTCAGATCTAACCATGTTTCATTGCCTCTGCACACAGGATTTCTTGACTTACAAAGAAGCTTCAAGAGAAAATAAGATACAAATGAAAGCAAAAAAAACCCCCATGTAATACAAACTGCATATATCTTATGAGTAGATCAGCTGTATGCATATGTACACTTGCACGACATGGAAACTGAACAAGTGAAGAAGTTCTACTCATTGTTCTGAAGTGGAATTTACCTACTGGAAGCTGCAAGGGAGAGGAGTAAAGAAAGACTAAAAATAGTAAGTTTTTTATTGCTGGTTTGTTTTTTTGAAATTGCAGTTATGAAATGCTTCATGCAGATCACTTCTGTGTATCAACTCTGTGTATAGAACAATTCTAAGCTGCTGTGTATGAGAAACGAGGCATTTTTGATGAAAAAAACTATCTTCTGGATAATGACCTTCTCAGTAATCATGTTTACAGTATAATTTTTTTTTTAAAAGCTGAAAAACACAGACAATTACTATACCCTGCTTTTTTCCCAGGATAGGACAGTGACTCTTCATTTTCATTACTCTGCTACTGAGGCCCACAGCTCGTAAAGCACATCCACTACTTCAGCTTTCTGAACCAAAACCGTTTGTGAGGTTACCAGAAAAAAACCCCAAAGCAATTATTTTATTTAATTTCCCAAATAAGACTAAAAATTCAAACTTCACTTGTTGAATTTGAGAATTCATTTTACCACGGAAATACTGAGGCATTTACAGTCTCTTGGAAAGGCTCTCTTGATGAAGTTCTATGTTCAGTGGAGCTCCCACTGAAGTTCTGTCCTTTCCAATGTCCCCAGACAAAGGTGACAGCTGTCCGACCAAACAGCTTACTCAAAGCATTCCACAGATGTGGTACAAGTACCATATTTCTTAACATGTTATGTTTTCCTGCACTCCTAACTGTCCTCCTTCTTGTGCAGAAGGAATTACGAGCACTATCTGAAAAAATAAACACAGTTTTGAAAAAATAAACCATACCTTTGTAGGTAAAGGGCAGTTAAATAAAATGCTATCCAAAATTGGCTTCTGTTACACAGTACAATTCTCAGCCACCCTAAGTGCCTCTCTGCAAGTACAACCAGCTCTGGAACTGTCACGTACGTATAAAGCTCTCAAAATAAACCTCATCTTTAATCTCCTTGCTATTTGACATGGGAATATTAGGCAATAGGCAAGCTTCCCATATTTAGCATCATTTCACCCACAAACTTACTCATACTTGGACCAGACAGCTCAGAGCAGCATACTGTGCATGCTTTTGCAAGACATGCACTGTTCAGGGCACAAAGCAGAGGAACTACGAGATTCCAACTTCCAAAATGACTTAGTCCTTGACATTCAAAAAGTAATGACAGACACGTCCAAATTCCTCTACAGAGGTACCTCTCCCCAGAGCTAGAAAAGCATGAGTGTCTAAGATTCGATATTCAGTCACTGATTTTATGAATCTCACAAGCCCACTGACAGCATTTTCTCAGCCCACCAAACGGTCTTACTCCATCACAGGCTTGGTGGTCTAGAAATACCCAATTCCCATCCTTGGGAAAAAGCCCCACGCAGCGGTTTTCAGTGCTGGGCCATAACTGATACCGTAGAGATATGACAAGAATGTTTGTGTCTTTTGGCTGCATCTTCCCACTGTGAGGCATTCCAGCTTAGATGAGAAGTTTAGGGTGTCTGTGACAAATCAAGCATGTGTCCTGGGGAAGTGATGCTGCACCACTGAGGGGATTCGAGCAGCAAGGCCTCTGCCAACTGCACTGCTCTGTGTCTCCAGCACCTGCACATGGGGGGGCACCCTCCAGTTCTGTGCTCCAGAACAAACCATCGGACAGGAGAACCAATGCTGATCACACTGTTCACTTGGGAAAAGCTTGGCAATCACAAGTATATTCATATGTAAAATTCTGAAAGTGTTTCCCTTTAAATATTGCAAACACACACGTTTCAAAAAAGTCTGTGTGTGCTTCCTCTTGCCTGACCCTATGCATCCTGATCCAGGGATCCCCCGTAACCTGCAGATAACGCTGGTGAAAACCACTGCGTCAGACCAGTTCCCTGGGCAGCCTGACGAGCTGGGTGAGCTCTGCTGTCTTTAATTACACCTCACTGAGCCCGTGCAACAGTTAAATGAAGCAACCTACAAACTCTGTGAAAGACCTTGCACACAGATGCCACTTCCCACTTGAGCTTTCTAAGCTATGGAAGCACTGGAGAACAGAACTGTGTTACCAGCACTCCTGTGTGCGCAGCCTTCACACACACCTTCCACAACACTCACAGGAGCAGGGAATGAAAACGAGCAGGAATCTCTGAACCAGACCACTGAGATCAGCATGCAAGAAAGAAACTGGATAAGGCTACAAACTGTAATTTACCAAGCCTAAACTTGCCCAAAGCCTACATTTTCATCACTCTTGTTAACACAAAGATGAATAATACATCTTTCGTGGCTATCACAAAAGTTACAAGTTAATCACAAGTAAAGGTTTTAACAGTGGAATACATGTAAACCACCAAACTATAAAAACTATACAATTACAAACCCAGGAAAACCAACTACAGAACTGGAAATAAAGTTTAAAGATATTTTTAGTTACAAACCCCTTACTACAGGTAAAACCCCCTATATGCAATATTTGCTATTACATTGTCTTTATTTGCACACACTAGGAACAAGTCTCTAAGCAACAGCGACAAACTAAGGAACACTAAGGTGTCATTTTCAAGTTCCTTTAACTCCAATTATCAAAAAGACGGTACGTATTTGAAAAAATTTAACCAACAGGAACAGTGAAAAGAGGAAAACGCATCTTAAGACTTCCTAGTTCTAAATCAAGGAAAACTGTTCTTGGTAACATCAGAACGCAGCGACCTGTTGCTAAAAGCATTCTCGACACTGTTCTGGGGAAGGTGACACGCACAGGCTACCGAGACCTCTCGCGGGACACGACTTAACAGCTCCTACAAGCCCAGCTTTAACTACTGTGCATAAAGCAATTTAAACGGCGCTACCTTTCCCCTTGCAGGTTTTACTCCCCGGCAAGCACGCAGACCAGACGCCCTTCCAGGAATACGGCCCGCTGGAGGCAGATCTGCCCGTCATGGGGCGCGGAGGAGCTCATGGCGTGTCCGCGCAGCACAGACGAGCTCTGGGTGCGAGGGGCGCAGGCCGGGCAGTGACCGCGCTGGAAGCCCCCGCGACCCACGGCGGGCCCCGCGCCGCGCCCGGATGTCACCGCCTCGGGCGGGGCCCACCGCCCCCATGTGCGGCCGCGCTCCGGCCCCGCGCCCCAAAATGGTACCCCGAGCTTCCCCCGCCACTGTCGGTCCGGGACGGCCCCGCCCCGCCCGCCTCCGGGGAGGGGCCGGCGCGGCCCCGCCCGTGGAACCGGGAACCGGCCCTGCCCTTCCCGCGGAACCGGGGATGCGGCCCCGCCCCACCATGGAACCGGGATCCGGCCCCTCCCGCCCGGCAGCGCCCCGGCCCGGCACGGCCGGCCCCCGCACACGCAGCTCCCGCCGCATGCCCGCAATCCGGAGGAGCAGCCGGCCGTGCCTCACACGTGCGCACGGGGAAAGCGCCCCGCTTCCCCCGAAATAACTGCTTTTAAAAAGCTATAGATTCCATTCAAAACTCTCCTGATACATGAAAATCACTTCCTCCTATTTCAAGGATATTCCTCAGATGAGCATTTTTCACTGTGGATCTATAAAGTCCTATTCAACGGGAATTTTCTCCATTTGTATAAAGATTATTCAATTAAGCAAAAGCATAATCTCAAGGAAAAGAAATGAACAACAGAACTAGAACAATGTGGCATATTTGATTACCTACTTGGACTATTAAAAAAGAATTAGGACAGTTAAAAGATAAAGCAGTTGGAAGCCAAGTCAACACATTTAGCTCAGAAAAGCTTAGACATTAAGGAAAGCTGATGTAATGACGATCATGGAAGTAAGTACAAGTTTCAGTGGAGGCAAAAGAACACCACACTGAGATAAACTGTTGTGGTAACATAAAAAGTAAGGCTACAGCATCTGTAAAGAAAATTATTTTAAAAAAATGCTTTCCTACTATTTGAAACCCAAGTCCTTTTCAAGGAAGACTTGTATCAGCACTGTAACACGTGCAAATAATGCCCGATCACTATGAACAAAAACTGCCCATTCGATACAAGCCTTCCTTCAGTCTCACCCCCAAACGTGCAAATATACAGCATCCCACCAGGTAAGAGTCAAGAAAACTTTCAAGCAGAACAGAAAAGCTGAAGAAAAACTGCACAGAAACAGCTTCTGAGAAACTAAGAGTGTGTTCTGAGGTGTGTGAAACATGCCCTAGGCTGCCCCTCCCGTGGCAGTGTCCCCAAAGCACACCCACGGGCCCTTGGACAGGTTACCGCTACTACTGCACGTGTGCTTTGCTGCGCTGAGGAGACCTCAGGGACAAAGCCTTTGGGACCCGGACACAGAACCAAAATACTGTGAGAATGGGAAGGCACAACCAATCCACTGTTTAAAAAGCTCTGCTGAGGCACGGGCATATGGAAAGCAGTTTCCAGAAGTTGAAAAAGATGGTGTACCTCATGTGCCAGAGAATTAACAACAGTAAGTAGGACTAGACTGATACTGTTTCAGATTCTCACCTTACCGAGGTGTTAGCTCCAGACACATTCTAGAAATCACATTTGCGCTTCACTGGAATACAGGGAACCTTTGACAAATTCAACCTAGCACCATCCACTTTTCTCGTATCAAATATCACATCTTCTCTCACATCTTCACCTATATCAAATAGATTAGACTTGAGTTTAACATTTTAGTTAGCTTTTGAAAGGGTAACTGAATATTAGTTTGGGGGAAAAAACCCACATAAAAGTTCTGTACAGTCATCTTAATGGCTGGAAGGGAAAAAGTCTCATAAGAGAGCAAGAAAAGGACAGAAAAAAATTTATTTATCCCCATTGTCTGTATGTGATGCAATAAAGTGTTTTTTCTATAACATTTCAAAACTAACTGAGTTCAGGGACTTCCATTCAAAATGCACTCTTGATGTATAACAGACACCAACAAAGAATAGAAAATCTTTCAATTTTTTTCAACTGTACAATCGTATTTGAGAATAAGGCTTTTTTACACACAGGACTGTTAGAGAACACTGGAAATGAGAACAGGATGAAGTTGTGAAAAACACTGACAAGTTAACTTTTTTCAAGGTGTGATGCAAGCCAAAGAATGTCAAAACCCAAAAGCTAAATGAAAGGTTGAAAATACTCATTAAACATAAAATATATCAGAAAAAATTACCCATATTTTTAAAGAAACTAGTATTTTTTATTTCTATTTCATTTAAAAGGCATTTTAGGGCCCAAGGTTTTGCCTTTTGCAGTCTTTCAGTTCCTCTTTCCCAGTTCTTGGGCGATGTTGCATCCCAAGGGCCTGGCATGGTTAGGATCAAATGCAGGCCTGGACAGACATGAGCACCCCTGCTCAGACACAGCCTCTGGACCTGTTGGCCTACTTCAGAAGTTTCAGAAAATAGTTCATGACATAAATTATTAATCAACTATATAATACAACTTAGTCTCTATACACTCTGTTTTTGACTAATGAATTACGATTTTTTCCAACCCTTCCAGACACTGTTTTCTTTGGTGCCCTTAACTATGCTATGTTATTTCAGACACCTCAAGGCTTCTCTTTTCCTGCATAACAAGCAAAAGCTAGATCAATCCAATGTAATAAAATATTATAAAATGAGACCAAAATAAATACACAAAATTGAGGCAAGACACATGATGATTTCCTTTGCAAAAATGTGATCTGTCCAGTTCATCTCTTTTTCATACACAATTAGAGCATTTCCCACTACCTTGCAGTGACCCACTCTTTCTGAAACTGCAGGTAACTTTTTTCTTGCACCTCAAGACATTCCCTACCAACCCCACTTCCCAATCATGAGTGAAATCTCAATGTACTTATATAACCAACCACAGAACTGTCTTTGTGGCCACCACTGCAGTGAGACCCCAGTCCTTGATGCCCCATGTTTCTGATGCGTCTCACATGTGGTTCCCTCATACCCCACACAATCACCAATGGAGCCATGGCAGTGCCCATCCAGACCTTCTCCGAGTTCAGCACACAATGTGTGGCACATGCACGCACAAACACAACCATGTAAACACCATCAATACTGTTACACCCACCAAACTAGAGTGACCTATTTCTAACTGATCGCAAAACTTTGAGTCTGGCCAGTGCTGTTTGACTTCTGCCTCATCACTACCACTCACCATTTCTCCTGTCAAGATATGCTGGAATACTCAACATCAACCCAGGAGAGGTTTGTTTCCTAGCTATTCAAGATTTTCTTTCCAACAACTTTATGATATAAAATTAAGAAGACTAAAACTATAGAAGACATACAATGACCACATCAAAATCACATTAGTAACCAACTACTGTGACTGAAGCGTTCAATTTTAAATGCAACAAAGAACTTCATCAATTCCAACAAGTGAATAACCTGTACTCCAGTCAGTGATTCAACATCCAACTTTGCACAGAATACTGGAGACCATGTGCTATGGTACGCCAACCTTGCGAAGAAAGACACACTGAGGAGCAAAGCTCTAAGAAAATACCTGATAAACCCCCAAATTCTGTTCCAAAGGAAAACTAAAAATGTCTGATCAATAGCCAAAACATGAGTTTGGACCACTTACTCTGTACTCTATAGTTGGAGAACATGCCAGCTTTCACATCTTATATGCAGAATTAAATTAGAAAGCAGGTTTCCTTGTAAATTTAGACCACGTACAAATTATAAACCAAAACAGGACATTTATCTCTCCCTGTCTTTTGAGCTTGGAAGGAAAAGGAAGGAGGACAGAAAGCAAAAGCTACAGGAACTATCAAGGAAATTCCTGAAAATGTAAGCTATATTAAAACCAACTAATCAAATGCCACTGTGAAAAAAGAAAATGTAGTAATACATTAAATAAATTGGTATAAGCAACAAAATAAAAATTATTGGTATTTGGTAATCTAATGTAATAAAAGGGAATAAAGCCACAAACTAGCTAGTGAAACTATACACAGCTAAACAAAAATACAGAGAAAAATCACTCTTTAAATACAAATCAAAACCAAACACTTGCATTAAAAAGATCATGGACCACTTCCAAATTGGACGTGACCATTTTTTTCCTTTTTAAAAACAAGCAAGTAACTTATCTTGCTGTGACACTGCCAAATCCCACCTAGCAGAAAGGTGTGAAGATGGTGACAGAGAAACACTGCTCCAGGTTGTATCCTTCACACTCCTGCACTGCACCTGGTGGTGCTGTCTGACAAGAGCCTTCTCTTCCCTTCGTTCCCCAGCTCTGTATCCCCAGTGGCAGGATCAGCAGGCAGCCAATTGCCAGAGCCCTCCTTACCACAGGACACCCAGACCTGCCCTCACCCTGCAGCACCATAAACCATGGGATGGACCCAAACCAGCACCTATACCCCAGGAGCCTTCTGAGGTACCAAATGGAGCGTGCCTGTCTGCAGCCTGCTGTGGTCTGGGCACAAGTCTCGAAATTACAATGGCAGAAACCACAGAATCTAAGAAAATAAAAAAAACCTTCATATGAAAATACAGATAACTCTATGCAAACTAAGTAACAGGGAAAATATTTTTATTTTTAGTAATAGCTAGTTTCTGTACACTGCGCACAGTGCACACTGAATTGAGCTGCATCAGAATCATCCTCCAACAATTCAACCCAGTAATATCTACAGACACAGGGAGACAACTACGTTTTTTAAAGTTCTAGACATACAAAACTGCAACAAAAAGTAAAGCAGGCATACAGAAGGATCAGCTACAGAGTGAATTAGTAACAGCAGCAGCAGAAAAGAGAAAAGCAAGTTATTTTTCATGTTCTAACACATACTGCCATTCAGAAGTATCTAAACAGGAAACACTCAATTGTTCTGCAAGGCATCATAGATGGGCTCTGTATACAGTTACACTCCATTAGTATTTAAAAAAAAAAAAGAAAAAGGAAAAAAAATAACCAATCCCCTCTGTAAACATTAACAGCAAATCCTACCACGTGAGACAATTTGGGGGCTGTGTCTTTCCTCAGTCTGATTTTGCAAACCCTATACTCTTCAGTGCATGCTGTAATTGCCACGCAATATTGCATCACCATTCCTGTGTCTGTGGCAGACACAGGGAGGAGGGTGTGGCATGGAAGCACCTACCTTAATTCAGTCAGGCTTAACCAAAAGAAGTACCTGTACTTTGATGTGTCTTCACTTACAAAGTCTTTCTGTGATACCTATTCCAATTCAAATTCAAGACCTATTTTATGTTAAATATTTTCCTGCATAACTTAACAGTAGTAGGGAGCAGACCATCAAAATAACCAGACCTAATCAAGGAGACCTACAAATAAAGACTGCCCTACAGGAGACGACTGTGACACAGAAAGCCCCTCTGTAGGAAGTCAGGACAGGATGACATCCATTGACTACTTTTATAAAGATATTTGCATCTTGTTCATTGCTTAGGTTCATATGTATTTCCATTTTAAATAATCATTTGTTCTTGGGATTCTTCATTTGTTCTGTATTCCTGTACACAGTCTTGATGACAGTAGAGCCTCTGTAAAGTATGGCAATCTAAACTCAGGAGAGCAAATATGTAGGGGAGGGCTTGGAGAATCAAGATACTTATTCCAGAGTACAGACCTTGGTGCCACAAAGTATGTCAGGTATGGATCCTACACATAAATACCTCCAGCATCACATAACACATGTTAGTGGCACTGGAAGCCTAACTCTTAACTCCTCAGAAATTATTAATTTTTCAGAACTTCTAGTACTAAACTACACAGAATCTCTAATCAATCTGAGTGAGTTTTTACAAATCCGGAGGTTTTTTAAAAATTATTTTAATCTTCAAAAACAAGAACATTTAGAAGAATGTCTGGTAAAGAGAATGTCTTTATCACAGACACACACCACAAGGAGAATAAAACACACAACATTTAAAAGTAAAAGATCGAGTCTGCATTTTTAAAATGGAAATTTCTGCATTTTGGAAGTAAATTTTTCCTACTATGCATACTAATTCAAAAGGAAAGCTGTGGAAATCTAAGGTGGGCCACAGGTTTTTGTATTTTGTTGATATACCACAGATAGAAATCAGAAAGCACTAAACTTAGACTCTAAGCAGTGTAAGACCTTAGTAAAAGAAGTACAAAATTACAATGGGATTTGCATTTCTGATGGTTTCACACTTTTCAGTACTTCAATTCTTTAAACTCACATTTTCTGCATACCTTTTGTTTCTAGAACCTATTCTTTGAAGCCCGTGTGCCTTCATTAAAACCTATTCTGTTTTATTTCAGTGACTTAACTTTTCCCCACTCATCAATTCTGAATCAACTACTTCTGTAATACTGTTGCCTGAGGATTCAATTGCCACAATAATAAATATTTTTAAATCATTATTAAAATGTTAATCAAATTCTCAAATGCCTCTGCTGAAAACTCTGCTGCCAAGCCTGGTTACACTGCTGCAGAGAGCAACAGCTCCACAGCTTCTCATCAAACCCTCAGGTTTAAAATGTAGCTTTAGCTCACAAACAAGAGCAGTCTCCAAGAAAGTGTTCAACCTGAGCAGACACCAGAAATGGGTGGAGCTGCTGACATCACAGACCACCATGTTGCATGAAAAGACTGAGCATTCCTTGAAACCTTAAAAAAAAAAAAACACCCAAACCCACGATTAGTGGTGCTAGAGCAAAAGTCTGGGGCAGGGGAGACCTGGGGTTAGTTCCTGTTTTGTCATGAGCTTCTGAGTCATAAAAGGCAAGTACTTCCCTGCCTTTTACAGGTTTTAAACTACCACAAGTAGCTGTGAGTCTCACACATTAATGCAAAATGGAATGAAATGACTTGATAAGGATACGAAGTTAACCCTGTTAGGCCCTATTCAAATTTACTTCAGGTTAGTAATAACTAAGTATCATTAAACACTAAAAGACACTGTTAAATTATTTAACATCTCAGTTTTTATAGTCAGCAATCATCAGACTTCAATCACAGTTTACATTAAAACTCCTGCTCACATATGGATAACTGCCCTTTACTCGTCCCAGTATTTTGTACACAGGAGACAAATTATGGAGACATTGGCAACAACCTTCTCACTACTTCTATTGTATCTAATCTGAAGGTCCTCCCAACTTTATGAAAAGTCAAGTCACCTTTCTTTAGAGGGATCCTTGTATTACCAAAAAAAAATCCCTCAGCCTTCTTTGTGAAGCTCCAAGTACCCAGATTTTCAAGCAAGTGATTTAAGTTCAGCAGAAAAAGAAAGCTCTTGGGCAAGAGGACTACATGTTCTTTTATTGCCATTAAATTCTGATCAGGTACATCTCAAATGCCAAGTAAAATGCACGCACTATTTCACTTATTTGTATTGCTTGGGAATTGCTTCATGGCATACAAAATTAAAATTCTACCATAATCACTCTGAAGACAGACCTGAGTCTGCAGCAGAAATTAAAACACAAGATACTATAAATGGTTTGGAAATGACAGGAGTAGACATATCTTTCTGCTACTTCATGTTCTCTTTATCTGCACTTTCTAAATTCAAGACCTATCACTTTCTCTGCAAAATATTGTCCTCTCTTCTGTTATGTATTCAAAATCAAAACTTGAGTCTCTTGCAGTGCTGAATCTCAAACATCAAATCTTAGCCATGAATCACTGTCTAAAGCACAGTTGTAAAATTCAGTACTTTTTAACCTTTTTCTTTTACATGAGTATTACAAAAATAGAATAGGTTGGAGAATCAAGCATTCAAAAAACAGGAAATAAAAAATTTAATGTTTCATAGGCAACCTTAAGCCTACTTCTTCATATGCACATTAAAGAACAGCCTCCAATGACATCATCTTTTTCCCTACACTCAACTCCATTAGTAGATGAGCACGTGTACGTCCATGGAAGAACTATTATTGTAGAAGGAAGAACAACTTTTGCTTAAACAGAACACCTTATTTTAAAACAAAACTGTTATAGGTTAGCAGCTGGTTTTAATAGACACAAAAGCGCTCTTAAAATTACTGCTTTACAGGTGCTGTTTTGGAAGAATGTCCATCTCAGCTTCTATTATGGAATGCTTATTTTTTATCTGTAAAATTTCCTTTCTAATAATTAGACGTGACCCCGCACAAAGCCACACTAAAATTCCACAGTACACCATCAACATCTGCCAGCCAAATGATTCCCCAGTCACACCTGTGCAACTAGTCTCCAAATTACATCCTTAATGCACTTGTGCAATCACACAGATATCAGCCACAGAGAGATGAACCCTACACTGACTCCCAACTGTGTTGATGCCTCCATGACAAAAAGGGGGAAAATTCCTGTGAATGAAAGTCATTTTGTGACTCTAAAGACTTTTATATAAATACATGTGCATATACATTTAAAAATAAACATTCAGAAACAAAAATATTCGTTGAGCAGAGCATTTTCACAACTTTTACAAGACAACTGCACATGCACCTTGTGAAACAGAAAGGAGCAACACTTAAGGCTCAAATATAGGCCAAGATCCACTTTAGAGGAATTTATAAACTAGCTTTAGTTAAACACGAGAAGTTTCTGTTTTATACCTTAAAGTGGAGTCATATATGTATCAACACAAAAATGCATATCAAAGCATGTTTAACACATGATTCCCAAAACAACATTAGGTAATTTAGGAAGATTAAAATATAAAACTGTAGCAGACCCATGCTGATTTAAAAAAAAAAAAAAAAGACAGAAGGTAATGAGGTTTCAAAAAAAAAAAAAAATCAGAGTCCATTTTTACAGAAACGAGTTAAGGTCATTACCTTTAAAAGTACTAACATGCCATGTTTTAAAGGTTCTTAAATATTTTAATAGCATTTCTAAGAAAACTGCTCAGTTACAGTATTTCTTAAGAGCTTTCACATACCACTACAAGAAAATGGTTTATCTATAGCACGAAGAATGACCCACCAGATACAGGCTCCATGACACCAGGCATACACACAGAGGATGCTGGAGTGTGATTCCACCATTTCTGCAACAAACAAAAGCAGGCTGCCACCAAAATGAGTGGTTGTGCTGTCTGCTTTTTACCCACTGGTTTTCTCTTTCAGGTAATGTATTCAACAAGACCAGTCTTGCACAAGTACCTAGCACTTCCCCTGGCACCCCAGGAAGCCACCAAACCCAAGAGGCAATGGAGGGCCTTGGCCATCCTTTTTTAGCTCTAAGCCTGCCCTAACATCACCCACAGTGATGGAGGTGACACCTCCTGCAGCAGTGCTGAACCTCCCGGTTCCATGCTGCAAGCTGCCCTGGGAAGGGAACCGGGGAAGTTACCCTCTCCTCACAGGTGGGGAGTTTTCAACTGAACGTGGGACTGAAACTGCTCCGTTTCACATTCACGCTGGTGGCAACAACACTGCAACACTGGCAGCCCAACAGACACTGTACCTTGGATGTGCCACAGCCTGTGCAGTGCTACATCTTCTATTATTTCTCCTTTCCTAACACTGACGTGTTAACAACAACTAACCACATATTTTCAGAATAACGCTGACTTTTAAAAGAATCATAGGAAAAAAATAACTTTTAAACCCCACTTCAAATTAATACCTACATCACATTTCAGCATGAAGCAACTTGTACTAAGATTTACAAAATAACTTAGGAACCTTGTATTGCAGTTGTCCCCCCCTTGTAAAATATAGAAGACATGTAACTTTCCCTTATGAAAGATCTGTAACACAGAGCAAACAGAAACAACAAGGATAAACCTTTCAACTCATGTACATTTCTAAGCTAGACACCACATCTAGACATTTTTAAGCAATTTATTTTCAAGCTTTCCTTCCTGCTGTTTAACACCAAATTGTTTTAAAATACTCCTACTCCAGTTAAAACCTTTGGACAATCCACATATCAGCCAACTTTAACAAACAATTTTACTTTGACATACTTCATCTGAACATGTATTTGAAAGTAACTCTTAAAAGTGTGGCATTTTAAATGCTCCTCCTTGACTAAAAAAAAAAACCTTGAAAAGTGACTGTGGTCTTTCATTAAAGACTAAATTACTTTTTGCTCTGTTCAGTACCCTGTGCAAGAATTCTAGAAAAGAACCTTAAAATACTTAAAGACTTCATGCCACTGTGCTGGTTTTGCTTTGGGTAGAGTTCATTTTCTTTGCAGTGGCTGGGACAGGGCTGTGTTTTGGGCTTGTGCTGGAAGCAGTGTTGATAAATACAGATGGTTTTGCTATTGCTGAGCAGCACTTGCACAGAGTCATGGCCTTTCCTGCTTCTCACACCACGCCAGCAGTGGGGAGGCTGGGGGTAAATAACACACTGGGAGGGGACACAGCCGGGACAGGTGCCCCCAGCTGACCAAAGGGATATTCTAGACCATCTGGCATCATGCTCAGCATGTAAAGCTGGGGGGATGTTTGGAGTGATGGCATTTGTCTCCCCAAGTAACCACCAAGCAGGATGGAGGCCTGCTTTGCTGGGGATGGCTGAACACCCATGGGAAGTGGTGAAAGAATTCCTTGGTTTGCTTTGCTTGTGCGTCCAGCTCCTCGTTTACCTATTACACTGTCTTTATCTCAATCCACAAGTTTTTTTCACTTTTACTCTTGCAATTCTATCCTTGATCCCGCAGGTGGGGAAGTGAGAGAGATGCTGCATGGTACTGAGCTGCCAGCTGGGCTTAAACCGCCCCAGCCACACAAACCACACTTCAAAGAACTTCTCTTTCACTTTTAAGGAGTGGATGAGTAATTTTTTAAGCAGCCAAAGTTATCATTACGCTCTCCTTGTTTTTCTTCATGTCCAGCAAAGTCATCAATTGTTACAAAAAAAGATCAAAATGTGTTTCTGGATAAGGCAAACCAAAAAGGAAAAGGTCAGCAACTGTCTGTAGAGCAATTTACTGCTCTTCTTATATCAACTGCCCTAGAATATATCCATTGTAATTTTATAATTCGTTTCCAGGTGCAAGAGAACAAATACAGATTTTATCATTTAGGTAACATTTTACTTCCTCCCTGAAAACACAGCCAACCTCACTTTTCATATTCAGCTTCTATAAAGAAAAACAAGTCAAAATCAGAAATGGACCATTTGGTTAGCTGTAATTATCTAGCACTTTATCTGATTAAAGTACTGTGGAATTAGTAACCAAATCTCTCATTATTCCTATGATAACACAAAGAATCACCATTTTATACAGTCACTCAGGCATATATTTTTAATAGTTGTCCTGGGCATTACAGAAACATGGAATGCAGTTTGGATCAGAATTAGAATCTCTCTCTCTAGTGCCATAAAACTTAAAGACTATTAAATGGGGCATTAATGCTGGGGTTTGTCTTCCTTTACTCCCTTGTACAATTAACAGCTGAACGTACCCTGGCATGATATCAAACAACCCCAAGTCACTAACTTAGGAAGATCTTTGCTTACATGCATTTAAGTGCTAACAGCGAAATCTCAGGTAAACCTGAAGTAACAGCTCATGGTAACAACACAGTATCTACGTGTATCTCCCAATTTCTAGTCCACAATGTGATACTGTACACAGAAAACACACATCAAAATTGCATTTTTATCATGACATGGAACGTTTAGGAAGGGAACAGTACGTACACTTTGAAAAAGAGTAATCCACTTACAACAAATTTTTCTTATTAATGAAACGTTCTTGTTACTGAAAACATTTTATTAAGGCAACAATACGTCTCTGTTGTGTATTTTGTCAAAGTAAAAAAAAAACCAACCAAACAAAAACCTCTTACTATTTTTTCAATCACAATTAGTTTTCACTTTTAAAGCTGATTTCCCTTCAAAAATCAAAGCAACAGAAAAGCAAAAAAATCCAGAAAAAAAAAATCTGCATCTACAATGTTCATGACGTTTAAGACTGTAAACTTTGGAGCTGAGATCCTAAGCTTCAGACACCACGTGATGGTGGAGATGAACTAGAGCCTGGCAGCATCCTCATTTCACTGCTGCTGCTTTCTGCAGTAGGTAGCACCAACAGCACTGACCAGGACTTCAGGTAACCAGTCAGCAGCTGCAAACACAGTGCACACTTTGGCTTTCTGCAGACTGGCTACATGCGCTACAACTGCAGAACTGAGTTCTTGATATGTCAAGAGTTCAAAATATAATTGATTTACCTTGACTACTCTGCTTTAGTTTAGCTCCTAAAAATAAGATAATCGCTAAAGCAAAAAAGACACTAATAATCCATTTGGCAAAACTCAGTCCAGCTTTTAAAGATGACAATTGCAAGACTACAAGCACTATTACAGAAGAAAAATAAAGCAAAGTGATTCTAACTTAAAGTTAAGAACATCATATTTCTAATAGCACTTGCACACACAGTCTTCCAGAAAGTTTCCTCTGAAGACCATCGTTCATAAACCTGTCCTACTTGATTTCTTTGAATTTTCAGACCAAAGAGTTGCTTTTCACATGAACATGCTCATGCTCCCCTTTTTCACATTAGAGGCAGGTGTCTGACACTTAAGTAGGATTTCTTTCTCAATTCACACTAAGCAAAGAGCAGCAACTCTACTCAAACCTAACTATGAAAAGTACTCATGTTATTTAAAGTATTTACTTTCCTTAGTTCACACCTACTTAGCTGGAGCCACTGAATTTCTGAGCTAGCTCCTCTACTACAGTCTAATTAGACGACAGCATTAAAACCTTATCAATAGAAATGACATAGTAACAGTTAAGCTACTTCATCTGGACATGCATTTTCAGGTCAAAAATGCCCTTTGTTCCATCAGGTTCAGAATTCTTGGGTCACAACAGATTTCTAAAACTGTATCACTGATGGAGAGGTCTTATCATTGTGCTTTTCTCTATGATTTTTCACTGCAGTGAAAAGGGCTAAGGCTATTTAAGAACATCAGTTTCCACCGAAATTACCATAATTTTTAGCACTCAATTTTTACTTTAGTTATATTCCCCAAAGTTATTTTCTGCAACTAATTACTAGTCCAGAGAGCCATGCTTTATCCTAAAACCCTCTGTATTAGTGTACCTATACTCCAATACCTCAAGTCATCATGCAGACCAGCTTGATTAAATGAGGGTTGAGAAGAGTCCCTTCCATTTTCCCTCCCCCTCTGGAATGCACCGTGTTAGTCTCAGTTTAGAAAGGAGATAAACAGACAACTGAAACTATGTCCCGAGCGTGGAATATCCCACGTCCTTCATGACCTAGTCCAATTAGCTATGAGCTTCCTAAAAGACACTCGTCTGCCACGTTAAACAAATTAAATCACTTTATCTATTTATTTGCACTATGAGTAGACTGCTCATTACAGAGACAAGGCAATATTCACCCACGCTGGTTGAAAAAGAGGGTGCAAAGAGAATATTGGAGAAATATTGTATTAATATGAGCATAAAAGTGCCACCAGCTCGCCACCGGAAAAGAAACTTGGTTCTTCTCCTGAAGAAATACTTAGGATGCTTTGCCTTTCACTACAAACGCTGTTGTCTCCCGTCCTTTTAAACCGTGGAGAAGGGGAAAGCATGATGGTCTTCAGCCTTTCAATTTTTACGGGGAAGCCGTAGCAGGAGCAAGAATCTCCCTCCCTCTTTGCTCTCACGGGATTAGGTAAGAGACAGCAGCCCTCCCGGGAACGTCAGCGAGGGGCACCCAGCGGCCCATTTACCCCGGCAGCCCGTTCCTGCAGCGGCCGGGCCCACCGGGAGCTCGCAGGGGCCAGGCCGCCTCCTCGGGCCGCGCCGAGCCCGCGGCGCTCCCCGAGCACAAAGCGCGGCGGGGCCGAGGCCGAGGCCGAGACCACAAAGGGGCAGCCCCGGGCCGGGCGGCGCAGACCCGGGCCGGGCCACCGCCTCCGCCTGCACACAATAGCCCGGCGGAAGGGCTCGGGGCCGCCGCTCCCCGCAGGCCCCGCCGCGCCCCGCTCCCCCGAGCCGCGGCCGCCACACAACACCGCCTGCCCGGGCCGCGCTTAGGCCGCGTAGGGGCCTTGTCCCGAGGCCGCCCCGCGGCCGCGCCGGGGCCTCCCGCGGGCGGCGGCGGGGCCCGGGCGGGGGCTGAGGGCCGCGCCGGACGAGCCGCTCCCGCTGCCCCTCGCGCTCCCCACAGCACTCACCTGTGGGCGCCGGGCAGGGCGGGACCCGCTGAGGCGGCCTTGGCTCCCCCGATGGCGGCTCCGTGCGGGCCGACTGCGCTGCACCGCTCCGGCCGAGACGCTCCGTGCGCGGCCCGAGCCCACCGCGCGCTCCCTCCCTCGCTCGCTCGCTCGCTCCCTGAGCCGCGGGCACGCGCCGGCTGCTCCCGAGCGATCCTGCCGCCGCCTCCGCGCGCGCGCGCTCCACGGGCGCGCTCCCGCCAGCGCCCCCTCCCGCGCACGCGTACCCGCGGGCCGCGCTCTGCCCCGCGCCCGGCCGGGAACAAAGGCCGCGCTTCCCTTCCGCGGCTCCCCCGGGATCGCTCCCGTGCCCCGGCCCCGCTCCCGTGCCCCGGCCCGGCAGAGCCGCCTCTCACCTGAGCCGCCGCAGGGCCGCACGGGCCCCTCTAAGCTGGAGAGCCCCGGGCGCTGCCGCGGCCCCGCGGTCGTGGCGGCCCCTCCGTGCCCGGGCAGCGGGAGCGCCCCTGCGCTGGCAGCGAGGATCGGGCACCGCGGCATCCGCAGGCTCCGCGCCGGCGGGGCCACGCGGGGGCTGTCACAAGGGCTCGGAATTGTGTTTTAAAAAATGAAGGAGCCCGCAAAGTGGCCTCTCGCAGAGAGGCCGGGAACGTCCAGCACGGGGGCATTCTGGTGGTTTTAATGGACTGCTAAAAACAAACCCCTCCTCCAGTCTCTGCTCAAAGACTTTGCATAATTCAGGTTAGGTCCCCATCCAGCAATGCCCTAAATACAAATGTAACTTTCAGCACATAAACTGGATGAAATAAATGTAATTACCATTGTGCTTACATATGCTTTGTTGGATTAGGACCATGCTCATCTACTGAAGTTATTCAGAGGTTTGCCAGAGGAGAGATACTGTTTATTTTATTTCCAGTAAAATATTTAAAAATATGTATTTGTGATCTTATTTCCATTTTTTGAATGACTGAAGCATTTTCTTGGCCAGTTTAATTGATTATCCAGATGGTTCTCAATATCCTCCTCATTCTTTTTGATGACCAGTAAAGCACTTCTTTTTGTATAACATTCCTACGTTCAATCTGCCAAGTCTGCTCCTATTCAGAGAACTTTGTGATTAATTTTAAGGCAGATTCTCAGAAATACATCACTGTAGTGATACAGTGCAATATGTACAAAATGCACTCTTTAAGAATCCTCCCAAGTATAGATAATATCAATTATTTGTTGTCAAAGGATGACCAGCTACAGGAGTTTAACTTCTTTGCACATAATTTCTCCCTGCACCGTGTAGCTATGCAGTGGTTATTAAGCCTTTTGCTTTAAGTATTCATGAGGAGTGATACACATGGCAGCGACTGCCAACTCATAGTTGGGCTGACTTACTGCATACTTAAAGAGATATGATAAAGTATTATTTTTATCCTGGATAGAAATGACACGATCCTGAAACAACATATTTCCAATAATACATTTTTTTCCCTACCTTCGATTTTAGTTCAGAGTAGGGCTAATCATTTGATGTATTTTTAAACATGTGGAGGTCTATTCAGCAGTGGTAACTTCTGAAAAAGGTGCTATCCTATAGAGAACAAGGAAAAAAGCAGCTGTAATAGTAGTAGCAGTTAGTATTTTTAGAGATGAGAACCACAGTGCTTATCAGTTCCGGTAATCTGTGTGGTTTTGTACAAAGTATCTCTGTGGTTAACACTTTGATCCTGGAAACACACACTTTTGCTAAAAAAAGACAAGTTGACAGTCTCACAGTCCTGTACCAGATCGATGCATTGCTGGGTAGTCAGTATCAAACAACTGAGTGTAAACAAGCCCTTGCTTTTCCCTGAGTGAAACTAGTTTTTTGAGTAGTGAAAGTAATTAACCTACGGGCTTTTCTTCTCTGACCTTGGCACAGGAACCTCCCAATTCATTCCCATGGTCCTGCTACCGTAGCCCTGCAATGCCTCCAGCTTGCCCACCTGCCTTAACCCCAGTGGCATCACAGCTCACTCATGCCTGTGACTGGAGGTGCTCCAGGTGGAACATCCCATGCAGCTGCTGTGCTTATACCACTGCTCCCTCACGCAGCTCCCACCTTCCTGCTCTTCCAACACGCCAGTCACCATCAGCACCACCACTTAGCTCAGTTTTCCTCCACTGTTCATCAGTACAATTTGCAAGGAGTCACAGGAACTTCAGAGTCTTTGAGTCTTGTTCCTACCTCAAACTGGGGTGTCACTAGCCCACAGGGTGAAGAGTTAGTAGTGAGGGCTGGCTGGAACAGACCCCATGGCAGTGTGGCACAGGCTTCATCACTGTAGGAAAAGAGGGCTAAAAGGGCTCAAAGATGCATCATCTACTCCATGCTCCTGCTCCAAGGTAGGATCAGCTATGCCTTTGTTGTTCCTACCAGATGTTTGTTTAAACAGCTCATAAAAGTCCTCCTACGGCAGAAATGTTTAAACCTCTTTTGATGTTTGCCTGTCCTTACCATTACATTGGTTCTCCACATGATATTTATTTAATCTAAATCTCCCATTATAATTTCAGCTCATTCTTAAAACACTTCTGTGAACACTGAAATATTTTTTTTTCACTCTCCTGGTTTTGAATGCTTTCCTCTTCAGTACGTTGCATAAATTCCTTTCCATCTATAGATCAACACTGCAAGGCCTCTGATTATTCTTGGTTTTGCTGTCTGCATACTCTGTAACTGCTTCTTTCATTGTTTTTGACTATAGCTCTGGCAACTGGGCACAACACTCCATCTGAGGCCCTTTTAAATGTTGAGTAATAAAGGCTGATTCTATGGAAAACCATTAATTTAGCAGTATCTGTTAATATAATAATTTCAAACTGAATTCAGTAGTTTTAACATCAAGTTTTACTAATTATTTATTAATTGACATTACTTTTGTATGCATTTTTTACTAGAAAAAGTACCTACTGTCAGTGTGGAAATGTGTGATACCTCCTGTCCTTGAAGTTATATGGGTATGAAGGCCTTTAGTTTAATGGTATGTTTCCTTGCTTGACAATAACATCTGTAAGCCTTTAGTTTCATTTTATGTAATAAAATTCTATTTTTCTCCTTTAAATTTTAGACAGTATCCTCATTCTTAAAAGTCCTATTATTTCACATTCATTTAGTAAAAGGGATAAACTGGTTCACACTACTTATACAAGTTACTGTAGCATTTTACTAAGTTCATACATTATTATAGTATACATTAATTTTTATGTGAAAAGTCATTGGTGATTATTTTATGCTTCTGTAAAACCCATTTTTGTTTCATGAATGAAGAAAGTATGAGCAACACATAGCAGCATTCTCTTGAGATGAAAAATGATTATCAGTGAATAAATTGGCTGCTCAAATTTTGTATCTGGATTTGATTTCTTAGACAGAAACACTGCTTCTGATCAGTCAGAGTAACACTCAATCCTGGGAGCTAAATGCCTATGCCCTAAGCAAAGCACCCAAACAAACTCATTTCTAAGCTTGTCTGTAACACTGAAGTGAGGAAAAATACACATGCTTAAGTGATTTTTCTACTACAGCTTTTCAAAGTCTCTTAGAGTAATGAACTCATTTTTACCCAGTATCCTATTCTAACTATTTTTTTATTATATATCAAAATGAGAACATTGAAGCCATTAAGAAAACTGAGTACAGTGTGTCCAACAAAACACACTTATTTTTGAGACTTGCCTAATTGAAGTACCCAAAGGTAACAGTACACTAATTAAAAATTAGTTATTACACATATTACAAAAGGACATCTAAGATCTCTACTGATCTCTTCATTCTGCGGTGGGATGACTTTGGGGTTTTTAATTTATATTATTCACTGCCCTGGCTGCAAAGCATCACTATTCCCAAACAGTTTATTTAGGGACCTTCTGACAGCAAGAAAGTGAAAGAATAGCATGACTACTTAAAGGAATTCATTAAAAAAGAAACTTATTTTTTCAGAAAAACATTGATAGCTCTTTCATATGTGTGCTTGAACTGCATATTTTGCATAGTAATAAAATTCTGAGCTAACAAGAACTCCACAAAAAAGCAATTTTGGATATTCTGAATACATTCTTGTATAAACTGTTGAACTAAACCTAGTTTGTAAGAAGGTAATGTAATGAACTTCTATGAAACATGTGCGGTATCCCACTCTCACAGGATTGTTGTCTCCATTGATTTTATTGATAAATACTTCACGTGACAAAAGTCTTGAGGATTTTTTCCTGCAATGCTGCCTCTAACATCTGCAGTATTCAAGCAATTCCCTCAAATTTGGTTTCCACTAAAATCAGTGAACAAGCAAAACTTTCAAAGGTAAGAGCTAAAGTTTCAGAAGGCAAATAGAATCCCAGTCTTAGTATTTTAAATAATAAATGTTTCATTTTGAAGCTCATGTTTTGTTAGACTGGTTGGGTTTGATGGTCCTGATGTATCAGCTGAGGTTATTGAGCTCCACCGAAATATTTGTGATCAACTTATTTCTAGGCAATTATTACCTTGGAGTTTTAGGAGGGAAGCAAGTGACTGTGTGCCAGTATGGGTGACATAATTAATATAAATTCTGTTTTAAAACACGCTCTGATTTTTCAAGGCAGCAGGAGTACGCTCTTAGCCACAGAAAGAGCCAGCCACAGTATTGTCCTCCTGAGGATCAGTATGAATCCAAGGAGAGGCTTAGGACCATCAAGTTATTTTGCAAAAAATCTATAACTAGTCACTAGACAAAATAAAATTTCAATCAGCCCTGATCTATTTTTTAGATTCCAGATAACTAAGTTTAAAAGCCTTTAAAACCAATTGAAATCTCCCAAATCATCTGGGTCTTACTATGTAAATATGCAGTCTTCATGTAAATTCTTCTGAGTGAAAAATGAGATGTGTAATTACATAGCATTATATAGTGTTGGAGAAATTCTGTGGTCACGTAGCACATGATAATGTGTAGAAATTGGTTCATAACTACATGTCAATTCATTAAGCCAACTACGGGATGGAAAACTGATTTTAAAATAGTGTGAAACATGTATAATAACTTTTCCAGTTTTGAAATTTTAATGTCTGTAAGGTTGAACAAGGGTTTTTGAGGATTTTCTTTTGGTAAGCTTCTTGGGAGGTTATGGCTGGGTGGAAGAAATTAGTCTTGCACCATGCCATGAAGAACAATACTGGCAAGTCATATGTAATTAGAAACAATAGAAAGTAGTAAGTCATCCATTAAACAGGTTGGTTTTTTGGTGGATTTTTTTTGTTGTTGTTTTAAGTCTGGGACTGTTACCAGATGTGAATTACTTTGACAGATGATATCTATATACAAATAATCAGGTGCCAGCTAAAGCCTAAACATTATATAAAAAGTCCTGTACCAGACTCAGTACATCTTTCATTTAATACAGAAACAAACAGCAAACAGTGTATGGAAACACCTGTAGCTGGCACAAATAAGTTAGTTTGCTGAGGTATAGTCCTATACCAAGCACATTGAAGGTAGTTTTTCTCTAAATTCTTACACGTTGTTTCATTATACTGTTACTCATTGTTCAGGCAAAGAGCCAACATTTTGAGCCTTCCTAAAATGAGAGACCCATATAGGATTTAGGTATGTCTTTGTCATAAGCCTATTTATGAAATATGCCATGAACATACTGGAGAGAAAAAGGAAGTGTCATGGCTTTCCTTGCTTACAAATCCCATTTTTGCTTTTGTGAAATACCTCTGACAGAGGCCAATGGCTCCTCTTCAAGTTTTCTGATGAGAAAACATGCACTAATCCCCCTTTTCTGTACTTGCAACGAATCTCCCAAGGCACATGATTAACACCTTGCTCAGATCCTGCCACGTCTACCAGCTCCTACTGGTTCTAGTTCTCTCAGTACACATAAATGTTTCATTGTTCTCCTGTTCAGCCTTTACTTACTGACTGTACTCAGGCCCGTGACTGAGCACAGGCACAAACATTTGCCAGAAAAGGAGCATTTTGAGAACACCTCCAAAGAAAATGGTCATGCTTCCACTCTTTCTCCTCTTTTCTTCCTCTCTCCCTACAAACAGGGACAAAAAGTCTCCTGGTTTTCATTTTCTGTATGAATCAGTAAGAATGGGAGCACTACCATGGGGAGGCCTGGACAAAGAAGAAAGGTTTGCATTCAGCTTTCATTGAAGGGTGATTGGAGAGTTTTGAATTTTCCTGTTAGTAATTTTTCAGCAAAGTTCTCATGGTCACCAAGATACAAATGCAGCAAGATCATACAGTACAGTAAGGGTCAACTTTATTCCCATTCCTATTTCTGTTTAAAATAGGTCTTAAAAGCATTATCAATGTCAAAGACTTGTCACCAGAAATATATCAGCAAATTATGTACTGGATAAATATAACACCTTACATTAGGTGTTTTGGGAACAGTGCAAAATAAGGATATTTATTGTCAGGTATCCTTTGCCATTCAACATTCCTGTTAATTTTACTGGGAGATAGTCCCAGCAGACACCACAGAGCATAATGAGGATTATAAAATCAGAGTGGGTGAAGCACTGAAGAAGCTGTCAGCCTCAAAGAAATCTGATTACATGCATTATCCCTGACACTTCTGATTTACCAGAGAAGGGGGAAAATTACAAGAGATAACATTCTGGTTTTCACACCTGAGTACAGAGAAAGCTCGAGGCATTATAATGTTCTTTGATATAAATGCCTAATTCATTCTGCACGCATATTTTTTCCTTCCTACTGTCATATCATTTACCATTGTGGCACCTCTGTTTCCAGCCTCCCTATAGATTGCTGGTGCTACACAGGAAAGCTTTTGAGGTACAGGCTTCTTTTTATTCAGTAAGGATGTTTTAACAGTGTTGTAAGAAAAAGGGAAAAAATAATTAAAACAGTCTGGTTTGCAACAGCATGATTAAAAAAAATGTAATATGACAAGAAAAGGTTCACCATCCTAATTAGAATGGTGACACTAACCATCAATAATGTCACCATAGTTTTCCCTACTGAAAATACTGGGGTTTTAACTCCTGTTATTTCTTGTTGGTTTGGGTTTTGGGGATGGGTTTTTTTTCTCTCAGTTGTCTGGAGAGGACAGCTCCCTGGCCAAGGTGAAAGGCTTTTGTAACATTATTAGACTTGATTCATTAAAGATTAGTCATTTACACCAAAGTAAGCCCAAAACTGAATGTAAAATCTCTGAGGTAGTTATAAATAAATCCATACTTCTTTTGATTATTTTGCACATTTGCTTAAAATGAAAAGCTCTTGGGAAGATCACACATTTGCAGAGCTGCCTGAGAGAAAATTTATAGCTTGTCAGCTGCATAAAGATATCATCTTCCAAAGTATTTTTGGGTGACATGGTAACAACATTCAATAAGATATTAAACAGAAATCCTTTGCAAGCTGTGCCTGTGTTCACTGTGATACTGCTAAAAAGTTTATTTCTCTCTAAATGGAAGAAAGCAAGTACATCATTTGAACATCTGCACAGTGAAACACACGTCCTTTTTCATAATTATGGAGCAGATTCTGTCCTGGCTGGCCCAGCAGGGATAAGGTGAAGCACTGCACAGTGCGTTTGTTACCACAGGGATCCTGCAGACAGGATTGGATTCCAACAGGCACACCCCAGGGAGGCACTTTAAGACATGATAAAATACTACAGCCCTGTCTGCCTGTTTGGCCTTATATACAGTGCCAGGGAAACCTGCAGTAATGCCATCTTCTTTCTTTGACTAATGTGCCACTGAAGCTATCATATCAAGTGGAGATCTGCAGTCTCAATCTTCCTATTTCTTAATATATTGTTTTAACACATGCTTCCTTAAAAATTCTGAAAAGAGTGCTAATGCAAAAATCCCTGGTTTGTTTAGACGAGCTTAAGCTCCAGGACATGGGAATTTCTTGCTGCAGAGCTATTCTTGCTGTTGGCCATCCTACACATTCAGAAAGTTTGAATGGGTGGCAGGGAAATCTACTGCCATGGCAATAAAATCAATCCTCTCCGTATGTATTCTAAACTACACTATTCAGGGACAATTCTCAAACAAAGTGACTCCAATAGTTTCAACAAACACGTCCCTTTAGTCATCACATCATAGATAATAATTTTCACAATCAATAAATTTCATCCATGAGCTTCCAATAAATGGTCCTTAGAAGAGTATTACAATGGGGAGGTCTGGAATGTGACTATCCTGGTAACTAACCAAAGCAGAATCTTCCCCAGCTGCACATCGAAGCAGCTGTAAAACTGCTTTTAGCAAGGAATTAGAGTTAATTCAGAAAATACAACTATGACCCTATCAATTTTCTCCTCATTGTTGACTGTACAGTTCCTACAGGGCTGCATCCAAAATTTTGGGGTTTTGTTGTGGAGGGTTTTTTTTTGAGGCAGAGATAAATTTTAGCATATTCCTGGAAAACAGGAATTAACTTCTTGATTCCTATTACTAAATCTGCCACCTCTCCTCCTTTCCAATTTCATTTTGACAACAATGGCTGCTCTCTTTTCAACTGTTTTATTCCACTATTCAGGTTCAGATTTTTGAATTGGGCATTGTGCTTTTCACAGTTGCAAATCTTCCTTTTTCTTTTTAGTTGTGAAGTCCATTAAGAAACTACTTTAAGCCATGTCCACTCTTCACCTTTTTCCTCCTTTTTTAACCGGTGTTTACCATAAGCTCTCAGTTTTATTGTCACCTTCCTGATTGCCGTCTACCAATTAGACATTGAAAAGCAAAAGGGTGTCTGGAGTTTCCATCAAGGAGAAGGTACCCCCTGGGAATGAAAAACAACCCCTGGCTGCTGCATCTGCTGAATTCTAATGGAAATGAATTTAATCTGGTTAGAGGATAGACACTGGGGCTTATTAGTGCCAGAGGCCCTCTGAACTGTGTATATGCTTATCATAAATCCTCACGAACTATTTTAAATTTCATTTATCTTTGGAGCTTTCTAGTTCTATAACTTTGTTATAACGTGGTGCTTAATGAAACCATAACCCTTCTTACTATGCAAAACCTCTTTCAACATGATTTTATTAGAGTATAAACTAAAACCAACACAAGTAGGAACAGGGTGGTGGGGAGGTACCTGTTTATGTCAGTACCACTAAATACATGGTCCCAGCAGCCTAAGCTTGTATCTGACAAGCCCATAACCATGTTTAAAATACTGTTCCCAAAACCCACTTATCCCAAAGAGGGTGGTGACAGGACTGTATCCTAGGAAGGAGATAAATCTCTACACATTAACAATACAAATTAAGCAGGGAGGTTATCAATCACATCTCTTGTGCTGATGGAGGAAAAAGCAACCAATTCTTGGTGTGAGACCCTTTTCTAAGCCATTCCCAATTTTTCACATTTTTACTTTGAGTTTTGAACTGCAGTTGCAGTGATGTCAAGATGTAAAGATGTGATCTGACTTAACACACTTAAAACACTAAGCAACTAACTAATTTCAGCCAGTAGGCAAAGAAATTCTGGTTTCTCTGTCTTTCAAATTAGTTGCTGTATGATGGGGTTTTTTTGGTTCACCCGCAGACACTAGCTTAGACCAAGTGCTGTAATACATATTATTACTTGTATAGACAAGTTACAAGGCTAATCTAAAAAAAATATCATTTGCTGTTTTGGAGATCTGACATGTTATTTCCTAGATCAAAAAGATTATGTTATCTACAACAAACTATGAGTTATGTATGCATTACACTCTTTTAGCAGTCTACCAAGTTTCAACTAGACAAGTGTAACCTGGGAATGCTCTGATACATCTCCTTTTGCACATATTTAATAAAACATTACCTGTCTTCCATATTCTAGGATACCCCAAATTCAGACAATTAACAAGAAAAGCAAAATAGGGCCTGAGATCCTATGTCTCTATTTCCATTAGCAGATTCCGTGTGGCCTGGAGGAAGTTGGAATAGCCACTGCAGTTCCCAATTGTAATTTTTGTCTCCGTGTGTGTGTTAAAATAAAGAC
This sequence comes from Corvus cornix cornix, assembly GCF_000738735.6. Taxonomy (NCBI): domain Eukaryota; kingdom Metazoa; phylum Chordata; class Aves; order Passeriformes; family Corvidae; genus Corvus; species Corvus cornix. The sequence goes on along the minus strand of NC_046341.1, from coordinate 13,529,494 downwards.
TGATATGTTTGATTTGCTCTCCTTGCAGTACCTACAAAAGGACTATGAAAAATCTAACTCTTCATGACCATAATTCATGGAATAACCCTTCTGAACAGCCAGGACATTAGAATATTGATGGACACTTATCCTTCTGATGTCACAGAAGTTACCTGCAAAAAAACCCCCTGACTAAGATGTACATACTCAGCCCACACAGCCCTCAGCTTTTGTGATGGAAGACTGAATTTAGTTCTTTCTACTATACAGACTGCTACTGGCTACTTCTTCAAATTACAAAACCCTAAAATGTATTAGGTAAAAATATGTGGTTGGATTTTCAGATGCCTTTGATCATAGACACCTTTAGGTAGCATTAACAGTATCAATTCCAGTTTTGCACCAGCCTAAATTAGATAGGCAATGCTTTGTTTATTAAATGCACCACGCCTATGGATCCTAATCACGTGCCTGGGCTTCAGTGTGCCAGTTGTTCAATGAATATAAAGTTAGGAGGACACTTCATGTCCTACATATACTTTCATATAAGATGGGAGAGTGAAAAGAGAATACAGAAGAAAGTGGCAGGACCAAAAAAGCAAGCAATATAGGAAGTAGTACAGTATATGACATCCTGATATTTATCTTTTGTTTTCTAGGCATGACAAAAAAAAAAACAAACCAAACAAAAAAGGACAAAAGGTTTGCTGGGATGTGAATGAAACCAACAGTTTTGCAGGTTTGCAAACCCTCATTCGAAGCATGAGGAGGTGCATAAGAAAAACATAAACATTTGAATTGAGTAACTAAAAAGGCATCGATCCTACTGTGTTGAGGTTATTGGAAAAAGGATTTAACCATTCAGTACCACTGAGAGTTGACAGACATTAACGGAGGGGCTGTGAATGGATCTAAGAAGGAGCATGGTTTGTTTGCTTGGTGCAATATGCAGAACAGAAGCATATGATCTCAGAAAGGGACTATGTTCTCAAAGTCACTGTCTGGGAAGAAAATCCCAACTTTAGCAAGACAGGCGTCAGCAGAGAGAAGTATCAGAATGTTCATATATAAACATTTACTATGTTCATTCATGTTAATTTACTATGAAGCACAGATATAGAATCTTAGAAATACAGCGGGTTTTTTTTTCTTCCTGACCTACCGTATTTGTTGAGAAGTCCTGAATTACAGTACTAAGAATCAATCCTCAGTGCAGTTTTGGAAAACATTTCACATTTGACAGCTACAAGTTCAAACAGAGGAATCCCCTGGCATCACCACTGGCTTACACACTCTCCATTTTTCATGAGGTACCCACATCAGCCACATAACATCAGTTACAGAGAAACCTTACTGGGTCTTCTCCACTGTTTTTCACTAAGATAAGGCTTCTGTTTCCTCTGGGTTCTACCATTTCCTCTTCGTTACTTTCTATTCAGAGACACACAAGAATATCTGCTGCCTTCATTGCATTCCTGGGCTGGCTGGAAGGAGTAATTTTCATGCTTGGTGTATGAAAGACCTTCCTTAAGAGAGACCCATTTTAGCAGGAAGATCTCTCTCTGTTTTGGGAAAAGATTAGGATATTTCTTCTGGTGTATCTCTGGCCTCATGAAGAAACTGTGAGACCTTGCCCATTTCCTGAAAGTCTTAGCCCGAGTTTTGTCTTTTAGGAAGCAGACCTTCATATGCCTCATGCTTCTGTATAAACAGAATTACATACATGAAGAATGTATGTAACTTATAAAAGCTTGTAAAACTTGTAATAGGCCCCCAAATTCCCATGCTATTAGAATTATGTGAATGGCAGGAAAGATTTGCACTGTTTGTGCTGTGGGAGCACAAGACAGCCCTTTACTGTCTACACACCAGACAAGCAGAAAGATTTGGGGATTGAACATGAAGAGCTGAGCTATAGCCAGCTGGATCTCCCAGGCTAATTCATTCAATGCATTTAAAATTAATGGTTATGTCCCTCTGATAGGAGTGCCTTGGTAGAGAAAAAGCTGCATGGATACTCTGCATGAATTTACAATTTCATGGAGGGAGTGGAAACTATTGCCATAATTCTTTTGTACATATCTTCCAGCATTCTGAGCTATAATTCATGAAAAATCTCCCATAGGTTTCAATAGTTGGTAGAGGAGGGCTGAAAGTGTTAAGCTATTTTACAATTTTTCTCAGTAGTTTTGGGCATTGACCCTGTTTGTCCTCCATCAACACAGGTGCAATTTGTCAGGCATCAGATCTTCAAGGAACTCCCCTGGTACTTGTTGACAGTTCTCAGGAAAAACTGTATTGTATTATATTCCTTTAGTGAAACATGGGCAAGGTGACTGCTTCAAACCTTTTCCATTTTCTGAAAAATTTCTAACAAAGCCTGTGTTAGAATCTCCACAGCTTTAGTGATTTGAGCCTAACTGGCAGACTAATTGCTCAAGCCTTTGAATTTCTCAACTGGAAAGAGATTGCTACCTGTAATTTAATTGATTAACTGTGCACATACCCTTAATTCTCTACAGGAATGAAATAAATGATAAGAAATGGAATAATATAATTTAAAGCCATACATTTAAGTGGCTATGAATTAATTTGCTCAGTTACTGCATAATCCATCATATTTTTCTTCTCTTCCTCAGCATTTTACTGATGAGCCTGACTAAATAAAAGTGAAACAAGGAGAACTTGTGAAGAAATAGAAAGGACAATTGACACATATAGCTGGATATCACAGCAGGAACTGAACATCATCAAGAACATCCAGGCATTCACTTTATCTGACTAATCTTATATGGCAAGTTCCAGTTTGGAGACTTGTGAATGAGAATCTACACAGTCAGAAGGGACTTTCTAAACTGAAGCAGGACATGCTACAGGACAGAATGGAGAGAGTGCCTGGTCTAAGACCTCTGTTCAAGGTGATGCAAATCTGCATTAGGTTCATCTCTTGAGGAACGGAGAGCAGTGAGAGCATCTGCACCTCTTGCCTAGAGCATAACTTAAATGGGAAAGTAATACCTTTAAAAACACAATTGAAGAACTTACAAATGATTAAATAATAAGGTTTTGGACTTCATATAACCTGAATGTGGTCTCCTTTCCAGTGACCCCAATCTAATTTCATCCACAATAAGATCTGAAATAATGTCATTATTAGAGATGTAAATTACATTGCACATCTGCAAATTAATCATGGGGGACGGAGGGAATGTTTTATATAGCTCACACAGGAAGATGAGATTATGGTAAATGTAATCACTTCCCACTCTAGTGAACAGATTCGCCATTTTAACTGATCCAGGGCTTTCTGATTCCACTGTGGAACAATGGGACAGCTCACAATACAAACAAGTAACTTCTTGGATAACAACTCAGTGATGTTTCAAAGAACATGTCTGTCATACCAACAAATTCATCCTGTACACTACAGCCATAACATAAATCTTCAAATATAAGTCAGAGATTTCCCATACAGGAACAAAAGACATCCTCTCTTAAGCCTTCAAGGGAGCATGGGGGCAGCATCTATCCTGACAAAGACTTTGTGAGCATTATATTCCTTGCTATCCTCTTTGTCCGCATCGATTTGTTATAATCAACATCCTTCTCTCTCCCTCAGTAGTCAAGTGATATGTGAACATCTCATATCCTGTGATTAATATATCGCTCTATAGTAGAAATTTGTAAGATTGCCAACGTTTTTATTACAATCCAGAGTACAAAAAATGCCTACAAGTCAACTTGCTCTGCCCACTTCTCATCAAAATCTCTGAATCACTTCTCATAGTTCTGATTTTCCCCCAAAATACAACTTGTACGTCTCCTGTATTTTTCCAGCATTCTTTTCTCAAGGGGCAGGGAGTGTCAAGGGTTCAAACTGTAAGCCAGGATAGATCCAAGTCTGCCATGCAGGAACACCTAATCTCACATCATCGTACAAAGCAGAAATATTCAGCTGTGTTATGATACAGATAACCTTTCCCATTGTTTCCCACAGAAAGTAAAAGTGTTTGTTTAACCCAAATATTAAAATATCAGAAGCTTTTTTCTATGCTTTACATGTTAGACTGAAGAATATCAAAATAATAACAATAAAAATGTTCAAGGTAAAAGGTAATTGAATTTTAAAATGTATTTCATGTACTTTGACATGATCTAGGAAATTAACCATAATAAAAGAACTAAATAGGTTTATTTACACAGCGATACGCTGCCAACAAGTATTGGATATGAAGGCCAGAAGTCAAGTTCCAATCTTCTGAGTCAAATCCACAATGGAAAACAATGTCACCACTTCACATTTTCTGGAAACATTGTCTGTCATTTTTGCAACCCATTTGTCAGCACTCCATCAAGCTCCTGCCACACCATAATGAACTACTAGCTACCTTGGATTATTCGCTATTATTTTTGTAAGATCTTGCACTATTCAGCTAGGTATTTTTGAAGCCTCATTAGCAAAGATTACATCATTAGTGAAGATTTAGCCCTGGAAAGGCTAGGTCCATTAAGAAAGAAGGGCTGAGCTGTTACACTGTGTAGTAACTTGCAAGTTATATTAGCTATACTTCTACACTTAGTACAAATAAGATTGGATATTTCAGTGGTATGACAAGAAAATTGATTACCAACAAACATGCACTCTATGAGCAGTGAAACCAATCAAGTCCAGCCTCTGGACTGGATTGGAATTTAAGCATTTGTGCCATCTGATCACTTACTGCCACAAATACAATAAGAAAAAATCCTACCTTCACCACTTCACTAGAAACTGGACAGTGTGAGAAAGCTGACAACTTGAGCAGCAGGTGAAAGAGGGCAGGATCTTATAAAACTCATTTAACTGGAAAGAGAAGCAGAGTAAATACCAAGTCCTAATGTAGGTTATTACACCATCAGGATATTGTATTGTGAATCAGGATTTAAGAAGAGCAATGATATTTATCAACCTGGATATTAAATACTTTCTAGCAAGTATGAAAACAATAGAAGCTAAAAGTTGATGAGATTGAACATGTTAACATAAAATGCTTCATAAGTAAATATATTCAATACATTCTGCTTGTATCACCAACTGCAGACAGCTGTATAATGTGATACACACAGGATAAAAATGAGAACGATGAGAATGCCTGCTATCTTTAACACCCTCTGCTTCTACAGACTACTGCAGAGGAAGCTTAAAACCTAGAGTTTAATTAGATTTATTTTTCAGAGATTTTAGGATTTCCAGATGTTGCCAGAGCACCTTTAATTTCTCTTGAAATATGTATGCCAACTGTGCGTCCGTTGCTGCGTTATGGTTTCCACCATTCTTCCCCTGCTGGCATTGCACTCCCCCCTCAGAGAACCTGAGCTTAGCATGCTGCAGCCATTAAACTTATTTTGACCCATGGCATGGGCCAGAAAAACTGAATACACAGGCTACTTTAATTTCTTTATGCTCAGCTTGTGTAAAAGGTCAGTATGCAGAGTATGGGTGGGTCAAAGCCCACTGGCATGGACAGAAATGTTATGCAGGTGCACAGGGATGGGAGTTTGCACAGGAAGTTGCAATTCCAGTTTATGTATCAGGGAAAGGTCACACACAGCAGAAGTCCCTACCATTGATTTGGTTGACCCTAAGGGATAGATTGGTTAAAAGATGGTAGAACCACACCTACTTTCTTCCTCCACTTTGCTTTCAAGAGCAACATGGTGTAGGAACAGAGACAACCTGGGCATTGGGATCACCTGTCAGCATGGCCACACACACCATGCTGCATTTTGCTTTAAGCTAAATTCCATCCCAAATCACAGCAAAGCTCTGTCCATCCCACTCACCATCTTGTCTGAGTAGATCCTACTCTATATGTACATCCTACTCTATACATTTTACCTTCAGAAGTTTAAAATTTATTTCAGCCACATTCCTTCTCCTCGGCATTTGGTCCAGGGAACATCAGTACTGTTTGCTTAAAAGAAGGGTTATTTATATGGTGCCTAATAAATGGTATATAACATTAGGGTTCTTCCCAATACATTCCTTCTCAGGAACTGATAGATCTCCCTTTATTTCTCATTTTGAAGAACTGCAGAATAGGTCCTGCCCTCTCTAGTATATGCATTTATTAATATTTCCTTTTGAACTCACATACTCAGGAGGGAGTTTCCCAAAAGAAGGCCTTTCAAATAGTGTTCCATGTCAACTTATGACCCTGAAGCAAACCAGTTGACATGACAGTATCTTCCAAGGGTGACATATCTATTCCCCTGATATATGAGCACCTTGAACTCAATGTCATGTAGTCCAAATTGCAGAGGTAACTAGATCATGATGCAGTTCTGCTGATTTACTGGGATTGCATAGAAGGGTATTTGGTTTATGGAACTCAGTGATGTTTTAATCTCTATTTTGAAAGTGGATTGAAGAAAGACAACACCCCAAAGACTGTCTGATTAGTTCCATGTCTTTTTTCCCCACTGCCAGTACTCTGAGAGATGTTAGATTTAAAAACAAAAACATGCAGCATGTCATGTAGATACTACCCCTTCAAAGGGATATGTTTCTTAAACTCTCGTTTGTAATACTACTGCTATCTTCTAAATACCTGCTTTACTCTGAAATGATAACCCTTTCCTCCTCCTCCTGATTTTACCTCAAACTGACTTCCTAAGTTACATAGATAAGGACAGAATACAATTACAGTACAGGTGTTACAATCTAGCCTTTTATATATACAGCACTAATGGATAACATCAATATTCAGTAATATCATCTCCTGAGGAATTCAGTAGCACACTTGCAGACCCACCAAAGTCAGTGAACATGTAGGAAAACAGCATTTGTCCCATAGCAGAAATGTCCCCACTATGCATAATCATTCTTCCAAGAGCCACTCAGCTTTCTTCAAATAAACTTTAGTAGGATTTACTGGTTCTCCAGAAGACTTACAGGTACTGTACAAAACTTTCCCTACTGCCAAGTGGTAGAAAAGGTAAAGAAAATTCTTATATCAGAGAAGAATTAAAAGGAGTGCTTTATAGGAAGGAAGGAGGAGCCATTAATGTTTCATTTCAGAAAGCAAAAGATATAATGGTATAGACTTGCAAAAATTTTTCCCCACTAGCATGAATTGTAAACATAAAGCAGTCAGTGGGGAAGGACCATCAGTATCCCAGCTTTGCTGTCACAGCAGTAGAGGAAATAACTGATTTTGACTGGTGAGTGATAAAACTAAGAGCACGAGGATCAGAATGTAGAATTTAATTTCCTCTGTATTCACTTGAATTTTTTGAATTAAGTCTCTGCTGCAGCAACAGTTAAAAACTTGGTTGAGATTAAATTTAGGAAGAGAAGTGTGTATGTGCATATTTATATTTCTGAGCAATTTTCATGGGGTAATATAAAACAGCTGAAAGTGGGAATTTCTGTGTGAGGCACACATTCCTATCATTGGTGGTTAAAAACCCAAATCTCATTGGGGCTTTCCTCTGCTGAATTCAAAACACTGTCACTGATGACCCCACTGTTCCTCACCATGGACCAAAAGTCACACACAAATAGGGTTTTAACACGCTCTGCTGGCCAGGTCAAACCCTTTGCAAAAGCATTATGGTATTAGTCTGTCAATTGTTCCTGTATTATTTGTCCAATTTCTGTTAATGCTGCATGAGTACAGAGAAGGGAGAGGACAAGGAAGTGTGACCAGAGCTGGTGCATCTGGAGCCCCCCATTTTCACAGAAACTCTGAAAATATTTAAGCTTTTGTATGAAAGACATGCTGCCTTATTCTTGTGATAAAACCAGCACCAAATGCAGCAGCTTTGCTGAGTCACAGAAACAGAAGAACTTGGGTCCAATCCCCTGCTCAGTTTGATCTGGTGGAACTGGTCTTTACCCGGTCCAGTTTTCCAAGGACAAAGACCCCATGACTTCTCAAGTAATCTGTTCCAGTGTTTGAGCACCCTCACAGTGAAAACATTTCCTATGTAACTATACTTTCCTATTAAACAGATGAAGAGAGCAATAAGACTTCCCCTTTCCCAGGCTCAAATAACCAAGTTCTCTCAGCCTCTCCTTGTGTACGGTGTACTTCAATCCCCTGGTTATCTTAGTGGTCTTTTGCTGAATTAACTCCAATATGAAAATGTCTTTCTGGTGCTAGAGAGCCACTAAGAACTGCTCATGAACCAGACAGATGCATCCCAGTTAAACGATTGTAAAGGTTTGAAACTCTTTCAAAAGTAACCATAAAATGTTTTACAAGTGGATCATAAACTGTCATTCTTTTGCATTTCATCTCCTCCATACTGCACAAAGCTTTTACACGCTACAATATACATGATTTAATATATATCAATACCAGAAGCTGTCAAACTTCTGTTTTCTAAAGTTTTTCTGCTGGAATTAGGAATTGGAAACTAGGACACTTCCTGCGTAAGCTTTACCTTCACTCGGAGCACAAAGAAATATTAACAAGGACATTGGGACTTTGAAGAGTGTCACAGCTTCACTGTCCTAGATTTGAAAAGGAAATAGCAATGCAGTGTCTGCTACATCGAGACTGACTCCTGGGAGCCAGAGGGAAAGCAGATGAAAAGCAACTTTTTTTTTTTTTTTTTTTTTTTAATGACAGCACAGGTTTCTAAATTTAAACCTCCAAACAGCGAGATCTTGCAAAGATCTTAAAGTGATACCTTAACCCACTTTTAGAAACGATTTTTTTCAAAGTGCTGCTCTTATATAGAAAAACAACAGCATTAGGGATTACATCACCTCAAAAATACTTAAGAGGATAGAGGATAATCAAGGATTCTGTGCTTCAAAAAGAAAGTTGGTGCAAAGATGGGCCTTCTCTGGGTTAATATTGACAAAAGCCAAATGAACGAACTTTCTCCTGCTCCCAGCAAACCTGGCAAAGCACAATTCCAAAGGGGCACCTGCCAAAAGAGGGAGAGAGGCTTCACCAGCCTCACGTGAGCCAGTGGCTGGAGCAAACACTGCTTCATCCCAAGAAAACACTGCACAGATCCCTGTGTAGTCCTGCATCTGCCTGAAACTAGCAGAATGCCTGACATTTTCTCCAGCTGATTTCCTGCAGCACTCAGAGTATCTCCATAGCTCCAGCAGCCAGCCAGGTCACACACAGTAAGTAAATCAGGAGTCTGCTAAAATGTGCACTCAGCCAGAAATAGAGCTTTCAAACAGTTTTGTGGGTTTCTTTGTTTTGGTTTTTTTTAAAACCAATGGATACCTGGAGGCAACTTGGGGACTGAAGACCTCTCCTAAATCCCTTATCAAATTGATGACTAGATTCCTCAGATGTATTAGCCTGCATTGTACACAAGCCACATAGTCTTTGACCTCATTTAAGCTACTGAAAAAGCAGACACACAAAAATGGCAGTGAAAAACGTATTTAAAATTAGACACTGAGCTACTCAGACATCATGTACTAAATACTGTTTTATTCACTGTCAGGGAGGGAGTGCTGGAATCAGGAAGTTCCATAAGACCTGAAAATGACAGTGGCTTGTGTAGTGAGAAGGAAGCGAGAACTAATCCAGTGAGCTCCTCAGTTTGTCTATGGGCAACAAAATTCTTTATGTTTGGTTTTTTGCAAGATTCTGCTCAGAGTTTGAGCTCACATGTAAGATTCCCAGCCCCTGGCAGAGCACCAAGGCTACAAGTTTACAGTGACAAGACTCACAGAACTCCAGCAAACTCCTTGTATGAAAAAGCTACAGCTTGGGTAGAAGCATCTGACCTTTGTTGAAAGTCAAAGCAATGTAAACAGAAGTGTTGTCTTTCCATAACAAGTACTTGCATGACTCGGGCAATCCCCTGAACTGAGGAATTCAAGTACCTTTGCAAAATACAGGGAAGCAAGACTATAGCTGGAAATGACTTGACTTGCAAAGAATCTCTGGCCGTTGGTTCTTTTTCCATTTGTACTTAAGGAAACAATCAGAAAGGCTGTAATTTACACCATTTTGTGCAGTGGTTCAAAAACAACCAGCTCTCCTGATTTTCTTTGTTACCAATAATGTTGTAGAGTTTTCTGCCGTGGTATTGCCAGGCAGCTGTCACATTCAAATCTCACTATTGTAGCAGTTGGTGTTGGTTTTTTTAGCTTATATTTAGTTCTTGTTTGCATTTTCTTTTTCTACCCTTAACTTTTGGGAAATAATATGTTAGTAGCATATGTAGTATTCCAGACTTTTGCTATGCTGATCAATATGATTGGTGGAGCTTCTATACCATATAATGGGAAAATTAGTGAAAAAAGGGGTACACTACTTTGGAAACTTAGCCCATTATACCTCTGAATAACCTGAAAAAGGCTTAGAAATAAAAATACTGAAATGAATTCATAGGAGGAAATGGGCAGGGAAGAATCTGTTCCTTTTCAATACAACATTTAGGAAGAGACAAAATAAATACAGCACAATCTCAGTCATTTAGATGCCAAGAAAAAGGACCAACTATGTTTAAAATAAGTGATTTATTATGGTTTATATAGGGCATGTATGCACCCACATGCCCCCCCAGGACCGGGATACCAAAGTTTCATGGACCTTCACCTACTACAAACTGGGAAGCAGGCCAAGAACAACCTTTCTTGCTTGCTTTGATGGCTGTTTTTTCTATCAAGCCATGGAAAATTGCAGAGGAAAAGTCAAAAAGTGAATGTATTTCTATGCTTCAAAAATCTGGACTGATTATTTTTGTAAACAAAATCTCAAGGAAAACCCCTCATAAGATCCATGGCAAGGGATATTCATACAGTTGGTGCACATGGAATGGGTATCGTATCCATGTTCTGCACACCCATATTGCTGTACCATAAAATCTTTAAAGATATTGTAAAAAAACCCAATATGAAGCTCTTTGGATTAATATTTAGTGTTTGATTTCTGAGCATTTTTATATTTTCTCTTTCTTGCCAGTTAGAAAATGTTCTACAATTCCCCCTAATGCTGGAACTTTTGAAGTGAAAGTGAGACAGCACACCTGAGCAAGAGTGTTAGAGGTTGGCCTGATCTACCAGCTGGCTCTGAAGGATCCCTCTGGCCTTCTGAGATAGTTCAGGCATAGGGTCTTAGGACCACACCTATAGCATTTAGTATTTAGAAAGATTTTGAAACATATACTGCTTCAGATTATTATAAATTTTATGTAGATTTAACAGAGAACACGGAGTATCTGTGCCTGATGAATGGGAAGCCAGAGTAGAAGTGAAATATCTTAAATCATCACAATGACAACGGGCATTTATGTTTTGACAACTGACTAATGCCAAATATGCAGTTCCAAACCCCAGGGGAAGTAGGTGAGAGCATGCAGGATTTGAGCCCCAAGCCTAAGCAGCTGCACTGTACGAACTGCACACCTTCCAAGGATGTAACTGTGCTTAATCAAACCTGCAGTAACCCTTTCTGCAACTGGAAAATTTACAGAGTTAATCTTTATAACCTGTAAGATATTGGCATGTGGTAATTTTACAAATTGAAATGCAAAATTGCAAGGAATCAGGATAGAAAATTTATGCTCAAAGCCAGAGAAGGTGAATGCAGGCTGGAGTGCATGTGCTCAGTTAGAGCTCTCCCCACCCACCTCCTTGCTCCCCCAAAGGCTTTTATTACACATGGGAACAGTTTCCCATGTTGTTTATAAATTGCAAAATAAATCTGACTTGACCATGTAACTTAAATTCAATCAAGAAGGCCCATCACTTTGAAGTTACACCTATATCTCAGGAATTAAATTTGTTCACTAACTTATCAACAATATTGATGTCCTTCAGGGTTACTAATGCTTATAGACAGAACCATAAATATTTTAATTATCAAGGGATTTTTTTTTTCATGGATTCATGACTGTGTTGCTGTTTGATGTAGAATTTGGTACCTCAAAAGGAGATGCTTGGTACTTCTTTGGTTTGGTTGTAAAGGTCCAAATTAATTTACTCTTGAAGAAAATAAATCAGACATTTTTGAAAGGCTAGCAAAGCAGCTTAACGTATTTCTGTTATTATATCAAATGGCAAAACCCAAAAATCAATTCAGAGTGAAAACTTCCACTACTCTGAATTAAAAATTATTTTACTGCCATATCTTTGCAAAGTGATTCCTGAAAAGGTTTTGTACACCTCTCTTGCAAATCCTATGATTATTACACTGCAGCAGCATTCTGCACGTGAACTTGAATTTAATTTTCGATTTTTTTAATGATTCTTAGCATTAAAGGGCACTTACTGGGTCTCAATTAGTTGGATTGATGCTAATTTTTATCTCATAAGAGTAATGCAAACGAAGTATTCAAACCTCCAGACACCTATTGCAGTGCATTGGAGAGAGGCCAGCTTTCACTCACAGGGTTCTTTGACTAAATTGAATCCATATGTTTACGTGGAATAAAATATTACAAATGTCTCCCAGGGGCAGCCAATCATTATTGAGTGCTTTAATAACCTAAACCAAAAATTCTTTAAGGTGACAACTAACCTTTAGCCAGAAAGATACTTTTGTTTATTTTACTTTTTAAAATTTTTTTTTAAATAATGCAGGGTGTATTATCCTAATTTAATTCCAACTTGTCATCAACAAAATACTTATCTGGGATAATTCTGAGAAAGCTGTACAACAAACCATTTGTGAAAGCAGTAATAATTTAGTTCTAAACATATGGTTCCAATTTTGTTTTTCCTTTCCCCCCCCCATAAATGTAACTTGGTTGTTGTAGTTTTACTTTTGCAACACATAAATCTAATATCTTTGAGAGAGAGATCTAGACATAAAAGAAAAGCTATGTTTACATTTTAAAACAGCTTTAGTTGCCCACCATTTTGTCCCCATAACAATATAGCCCTATTCAACAGGGTACCAGCTCTTGAAGTTTAAATTCATAGAGAGGCTACTATTTAACAGGAAATTCCTGGAAAGACATTTCATCTTTACATTTCTTGGGAAAATTACTTGACACTGTCTAAACAGAGTTTGCTTGTGTCTGCAGCTCGTACACATACAAATCTAAATTCTAGATTTCATAGAAGTCAGTGTGAAGTTCACCTGTGAGAACTCAACAGCGGGTCAAGAAACTAATATTAATTTTCAATATATTCAAACATACAGCAATGTAGTGTGAGATTCCCACTTGGATTTCAGCTTCCTTCTTGATTTACTTTCTTAGGAACTTGCAGCATGCAGGAAGTAAACATTGTTCATTTTGGTACTAGAAAGTATTTTGATGATTAAAAATGTATGTTAAATATTCTTACAGATTTTATTTTTATTTCCATTTCTTAAATGCACTTACCAACTTGTATCTACCCTGGTCCAAATACAGGCCAGGTTCCTGTCCTTGAAGGCTGAGAATGCCCATTCCTCTCCTATGCAGAAGTCTATCCTGAAGTGCCACTGGGTGTTTAGTCAGGAAAACTCCTTTATTACTAAGATTCTATGCACGAATTTCTTTCTTCCTCAAAACTTCTCTCTGACAAAGCTCATCCCCCTTCTCCGTCTCAGCCTTTGCAACCATTTTGCATGCAAGGAATCTCCTGCCTCCCAGTTTACCAGGCATATTTACCACATAAAAGTGATGAAATGTGGCTTTATCTTAGAGTAGAAGCATATCCCAGAGACTTCAAGAGAAAGTAGTTTTGTAACCAGGAAAACTGTTTACATTACATGTCTGTTAAAATGCAACATATAGATAGAAAAGCTGAAATTCTACGTAAGGCACAGACATTTCTGGAGCATCTTTGTCCAAAAATGCTGTGAGGAGCTATGTTCAAAGAATGCTCAATGACATCAGATAGACTGGAGAGTTTTACCATCCTGTTTTATACTTCCCTAAAACAAGAGATGGAAATATCTGGGACTTGTTAAAGGCTTTCAGTGCAGTTGTTATGTGAAGAGACAATGGAACATACAAAAATGCCCCAGCTAAGGCTCTTAAAAACTATCCAGAGAGAAATACTTGTGAGACTAACCCACCAGACATGCGACGAGCAAGCCAACACAAACACAGATGGTGAAGCCCTTTTCAGACCCTATCTGGTGTCAAAGGCAGGAGAAGGTATCAAATTAATTTTGCAACCTAAAAGTACGTGAGGAATCCAAATTCCCCGATCTCCTCTGCAGCAGCATTTAAGCACACTAAAACAGACAATGATGAAAGAGGCAGACTTTCTAGTCTCACTTTTGGGTTTGCTAGCAAGGACTTCCCTCAGAACCCTCCCAGGGTAAGAGGCTGACAAACCTGCTGGCCCACAGTCACACACATGGCTGTGCTCCCTCCTCTTCTACTTGAATTTCATATCAGTTACTGAAATGAGATACTGAGCATGTCAACACAAAAATGTCCAGTGTTATACTAACATATGGAAGAGATGTCGCAGAGAGGATTCTTCCCTCCTCTACGCTGACGGGTGGTGTCACCCAAAGTATTCCACGTTTATACCATTTGGAGACAAGATGTAGGCCTACATTTTATTTTGAAGCCAGACTTGTGACTCTTACTGGCTGACGGAAAAGCAGCAGGAAGGTATTCTGGCACTACAGAGAGACCTGCAGTACACAAATCTATAAAAACTGGATTACAGTTCACTCCTTCCAGGCCCCTCGCCTCCCTTGAGGATCCTAGCCCATTAGTTTAAGGGGGTTATGCACTCAGGTTCCCAATGTATTTCCACGGAAGCTTCTAGTTATTTTAGACCTGTTGCAAAACTGTAGTCAGAGAGAGATAGTACCACTCCTTTTAAATTGCAGCTATTGCTTGCTTCCAAATTATCTAATCTGGTTTCAAATGCCATATCTTTTAAATAAAGTAACTGTCCTATCATTTTTTTCCCCAATAGTTTCACATTGTAAAGCAATCACAGGAAGGGTGCTTAAAGCATGAGGCATCCATGCCAAACCTTGGTGTTTAATTAATTTTCATTCATATTTAGTTCCAGAGACTAGTTTATAGCATCTTTGAAGTATTTCACTTTGGGACTTAGATAATGGACAGTTGCAAAGGAATAAGGTACTGACTATACTTAGGGTCTGCAAGTGCTACAGAATAAAAGTAACAGGATTGTAGCACACACATACCTGCACTTCTACACGTGAAAAATTTTTACAGCTACTCACAACTGAACTGAAAATATGTAATAAATTGTAAAAAGGGAAAAGCAGACAATTTCTGACTTTGCTAGTAATGACATTCCTCTATATGACAGACAAAAAGTAGTTGGAATTAAAATATTCACCTACGATCTGACATCTGTGCTTTTGCTGATTCACATCATATAACACTTATATTTTCTGTTTATTCTGGATTTGTCTATATCTATGCAGGTGCTTTAGTAGGAAAAAGAGCTTAATCTTTTTAGACCAAAATATCTTATCCTGACCATTAATTCTTGATACCTTTAATCCTGAGGGAGACAAGAAAAGAGAGCTTAGTTTAGCTTTTCAATATAGATAAGCACTTGCAGCCTGTAAAAAAAACAAGAACAGTAAATGACCCAATAATTTAAAAGTAATCTTTAAGGAACAGACATTAAACAAAATTCCTGATAACTTCAGAGGTTCTTGGTCTGTCCAAGTAGGAAAAGAGGAATTCCCAGCCATCCCTTCACTGTGGGCTCAGGCCACAACAATTAACCAGCAAGGATGACCAAGGGCCAGTCCCTGAATCTGTGGCCTGGTCTGCCTTAGTTTGCTTGGACGGACCAAAACCCAGTCTATTTTCTTTCCCCCTATAGCCTATATTTTCTTTTACATATTTTAGGACATTTTCAGTCAGCTCAGACATCCTCCTCCTGCCATGGAAATTTACTTCACAAAAAAAGCAACAGTTGGTAGCCTCCTCCTTAGATTTTACTTGAAAACATTCTTGTAGCTGTAAACTTCTGCATTCCTTTTAGCTGGAGCTCTTTTGGGGTTATTGTTATGCCTAGTACTTCTTGGAGAGCATATTTTCCAGCTGTCACTAAGGAAAAAATATCTAGAGGTTAGACCAGCTAGCAGTGTTTTCATTACCACACTGAAACTAGGGGGAAAAAGCAAAGAATTTATTTAAAAAAAAAAAAAGAAGATGGCAGATTTGGGCACACACTTGCATGCAAATTAAATATGAAAATGCTGATACCACCAGAAAATCAGCTTTACCACTAGGACCCTTAGGCTTAGATAAAATTTAAGAATATCAGATTGATTTGGCTGTAAAACCCAAAGTTCTGATTTCCAGAATGGTTTGCAATCTTTGCAGGGTCAGATCCTGAAACAGCCGAACAGCTGTGATTTTCTTAGGACCTCTGAGCATATTTGCTCTGCGTTTATCTACCATGAAAGTGTCTGAATCTTTTCTATGTTAGAATTAGTAAAGACCAAAGCATATCCCATACAAATCTTTGCCATGTCTCTGTCTTGAGAAACCAAATGTTTGAGACACCTTTACTTTAAAAATATAATTTTTTTCCCCTCAAAATAATTATTTGGTGCTGTCTGGGTTTTCTTGGGCTGAAGCTGGTATCCAGAAGTAATTACAAGAGTAAGAGGAGTTTTTCCATGAAGATAATTTGCAGAAGTTCCCAAAGATGTTCAGTGCCTGGGTTTAATCTGCCCTGGAAGCATGTTTCTAAGCCAGAACCAGTTAAATGAAAACATTTTATCCAGGACTTTGTGATCTACATTGTCCCATGGGATTGCAGCTGTTGTCTTAGCATTTCAGAGACTGAAATTCCATCCTCAGTGTAGCTGTGGTTTGATCTATTAACTACTGTGCCTTGTCACCAAATTAATGAAAAAACCTTGGAAGACAGTATGTTATGTAAATTTAATCCATGTGAGAGCAACACTATTTAGCCAAGCATTACCACTGGAGAAATCCATATTTCACTAAGTGTGGCTGCCACAATATATGGAGTTCTGAACTTGGCTCAGAAACAATCCGAGCAGCCCCATCAGTTATATAAGACACGATAAAGAACAATTCAAGCACAGGACTGATGACAGAAAACACATCTAGAGAATATGTTTAGTGTGTACAGTCCTCTTGAGAAGGAACTCATGCTGGTGAATAACAACCACACAAGAGGCAAACTTCCTGTTGGTAAAGAGCAGAGATGCCACAAGGGAGGAATCAATGTCACAGTCAGTTTGAACTTAAAATAACAAAGTGTGTTAAAAAGAAGAGGAAACAAGTTCAGATGCAAATACTCCTACTCAGTGAGTGCTTCACGGCCTTAACAAAGAACACGGCTTTAAGGTCCCTACAAGTCTCTAATCAAATCACTGGAACTTATCTTCAAAGTTCTCCCAGATGGGAGATGGGCTTGGCAGCCCAGTAGCTGCCTCAGTGACAGGAGCGATAAGGCTCAGTCACTGTTAAGATAACTGGGCAGCTAAGGGAGCATGTCACCGGTTGGGAATTCCCTGCAGGATTTCCGTGAGCCAGTTAAACGTCAGATACTATCAGTGTACAAAAGGGGCCAGATGTGCTGGGATGGGCGTAGGGGCTTCCTGGGAGACACAGGAAATGGAAGTCCTCCCAGAACCCCAAACAAAGGAGAAGCAGGTAGTTACAGAAAAAGAATTTTCAGAATATGCATATTTATTAGTGGTCCTTTATATAAAGCCTCATGAACAGAAACAGAGACTCATTCAGTGTGAGAATAGC
The DNA here is from genome assembly GCF_000738735.6 of Corvus cornix cornix. Lineage (NCBI taxonomy): Eukaryota > Metazoa > Chordata > Aves > Passeriformes > Corvidae > Corvus > Corvus cornix. The sequence goes on along the minus strand of NC_046341.1, from coordinate 13,511,863 downwards.
TCAAGGAAAATACACTCTACATCCACTCCGTTCAGAGAGGAAGCAAAAAATCCCCCTAAACTCAGGCCAATAATTTACACCCTATTTCCCTAAGCTAAGCACTTGAAATGGCTATTAAAAGTTTCTATGCACCATTTTTTAGTGAGGAAAGACCTCTGACTTTCCTCAAAACCTCCTCTTCTGCCTGTTACCACTTCTCACAGCATTGATTTTGTGTTAACTCACAGGCTCCTTTAAGGCATGTTCTGTTCCTATCACACACTGTTTAGCTCCCAGTAGGCTGCTATGGATAAACGTTGGCACACTCCTGAAACACCCCAAAATCTGATTCCCATAGTGATCACATGAGGATTTCCTGAGCATGAACAGACTGTTATAAACTTTATCCAACCATTTGATAAGAATCTGAGAGTAAAATTCAAATGAATATTGGCTTTTACAGAATTTCATGGAGACGGAATTATGCAATTTTAAAGTTTCATTCTAATGAGGTAGTGATTACTCAAATGAGGAAATGGTGTAAACGCATATTGAGGGAAAAGTAGTTTCTAATACCAAGATTGTGTGGTAGAAAGAAAATCTCCAGAACTTTCATCTATCAAAATCAAAATATTTAGAAATACCATAATTAACATCTTGTATTTCCTACTACCACATCATTTAATATGTTGTATTTTGAATTTCAAAATTTAGAGCTAAACTGAAGCTACTCCATCATTAAAACCAAAACTGAATTTACCCAAGTCAAAGTTTTAGAATTTAACCCACGAAGAATCATCTTTATGTATGAAAATTCTGTGAAGACTTACTTGCTTGGTAGCATAAGGGGAAAAAAATTCCCAGTAAATTTAATACATTTTGGAAAATTTCTTTCGAAGGCTTCCTAATTGAATTTGCTTTGGCTCACAAGTATTTTTTTTAATGGCATGCAAACATTTGAAAGCCAATAGGAACAAGGTGTCTCTGTACATTTTACTTCTTCAGCATCAGCAACAATACCTATTGAAAAGACAGTTTTGTTTCTGATTTAGAAGTAGCGCCTTTTAAAATAGTACTCTTACAAAAGCAAACCAAAACACAACTTGATTTCTTGTTCAACCACTTTCAGAAAGCCTGCAGAGCCCACATAGAAAAGGTTCTAAGTCTTAGAGAAGGTGTTTTTAATCCTTTTAATGAGGCAGCAGTAATTGCCTTCGGGGTTCTCTTCAAATCAGCAATATGCTAACACGCTTGCTGCTCTGCTGGGAAGCTGTGAAGTGTATCCTTCCTTCTTCCAGGGCCTTAATTATTGCTTCCTCTGGTGGCCACAGCCCATTCTGATTTTCATTAGAGAGCGTTACAGGGTGGGATCCTCTTCCACACACAGTGCCCTGTGCAGCTGAAGTGCCAACACTGTGTTGGGAGAGGTCTTTGGAGCCTACAGTGGGCGCTTGAAACGGCGAGATAGCGACTGCTGCTGCCCACAAAAGCTTAATCACCTGTAAATTCAGCAACGGTTTTACACATCCAAAGCTAAACAATGAGTAACTATTCAGAGAACACAAAGGCTGTAAATCCATGCTAGAACTGTAAATTCCCTGATGTCTTCCCTGCCCTGGCTCCACAAGCCCAGAATTAGAAAGACAGGAGGTCAGTTTTGAGTGAGTCAACGCAGCTTTTTCTCACTCAAAACTAGGCCATCTACTTGCGCTGGATGAAAATTTTTTAAATAAGCCCACTCCTGTGCAACTTACTCTAGACACTTCTGTTAAGTCCCAGACGTTTCTAAGCAGTAAGAACTGCATACCAAATCCTGTTTCAAAATAAATCAGATCAGCCCTGTACTGACAATGCTGTGCACAGTGTTAACTAGATCTGAACTTTCCTAGAACAGAGAGATCTTTGAAATCACTTTTGGCATTTGTCTCAGAAATGAGAATATTTGCACGAACAATCATTTTGGAGCTGCCACTGCAATGTATTAACTGGAGAAACTACTCTTACCATATCCAACTCTGCAACCCTACACACTGACCTTTCCAGCAAAGAAATAATACAGAAAGTATAAAACCAGACTGAGCTGGCCAAGAATTGCACAGAAGTGTTTTCAGAAACTCACAGCTTTTGTCATCTCTGACAACCAAGTACTGTGCAAGTTAGCTGAGCAGATTCAAAACCTAGTGGACTTGTGCAGTCCAGCCCTCTCAGGGAGTTTTCTCCTTCCTCAGGCTAGGAATGTGACTTTAAACAAAACTACATAGCTGAGTTGTGCTCCCGCATCACCATTTAAAAATAAACTTATAACTGACTTCTGGTAAACTGGTTTTCAAAACTTTTCTGTTGATTTGTATGTATTAATCCCTCAGATAAATACTGTTCTCAGATTATAACCATTTACATAATTATTCATAATTAGCAGGGCTATCTGTGTACTACTTGTTATCTAGGACTTTCTGTTGATTACATGTACGCTACAAAGTGGATCTCAAAAATAGAAGCTTCCATTTAATCTCCTCTGCATTACACAGAAATATTTGGCACTTGTTCATAATACATTAGCTTCTAAGTAACATAATAATAGAGCTAGCTGTCTGACTCAGGGCTATTTCTGAAGCTGCTAATTTGATTTTTTTCCAATAAACAGAAAATTTTCCCCATTATGTTGCTTTTCTGCTTGCAATGAATTATCCCAGATTGCTACATAAGTAGATAACCTGATCAGACAAATTTTGTTTGTTTCACATAATCTTCATTCAAAGCATCCAATACATACCACGATGAATGTAAAGTGATTTTTTAATAAACATACTTTATACTTTTGACTGATTTATACAGCAGTAATACATCTTAGGTAGCAAAGGAGGAGGTGTGTATGTGCAGGGGGCTGCACTAACACAAATCTACAGCCAGGGCATGCTGGCAGCTGGGCAGCTGAACGCTCAGGGACATGTTCATGTGAGCTCATTGTACGGCTGTAGCTGTTCTAGATTAATATTACTTTTACAGATATATTTACTCAGTCTACAGAAAGACTTTTACCCCATAGCTAAGGAAAAAAAATTCCAATTTCGTAGTCATCAATATTGGTGTCCATAAAAAAATGCTGGTACAGCATATAAATATTCTAATATAAATTATGTGTTTCTAGCTTAATTCACAGCTGTAAGATAATTCTAGAGCTACACACATTCTGTTCCCTTCTGGCCTTGCTCCTGAGCTCAATGGAACAGTTTCATGGAGAGATGAACGGAAATTTTTTTGGTTTATGCTTAAAGAGCCAGACAAACAGAAATGAAGGCTTTTAAAGGAGTAAAACTGAAAGTTCTCTTGTTCAGTAAGTCTTGTCCATGGAAACTTATTTGACATTTCACAATTTCAAATATAGGTTTTGGTTTCATCATTAGCCTTTCCAGAGTCTTTCAGAACATGAAAGGCTGATTTTAGAATTGAATTCATATAACTTTACTTATTTTTACTGTAAGAACTGGACTAGCAATCATACACAATTTAGTGAATGTGTTGCTATACAACAGACTTGACCCCACACTTCTCTCAGTTAAAAACTCTGAAATTAATGTGGATTTTGCCAGTAAGAATGCAACTTTACCTCCCATCCCCACCCCTAAACTGTCAAAGATCAAATAACTCTAGAGTCAGTAGTTCATTAAATAACATAGATTGCATAAACAGAATGTTTGATTGGTTCCAGTTTCTCACAGATGAAACTCCAGGGCTGCTTAGTGGAGACCAGCCAGATTGTGTGCAGAGACTCATATTTTGCCTTTTAGGTGGCCCCAAATTATAAATGTGCAGTTCCTCATAAAATATTTAATTGTTATTAATAATCTCGAAACATACTTCCTGATTTATATTCAGCTGATATTATGAATGCATTTCAATAATAAAATCAAAAATAATCTGAGAATTTACTTCAATTTGCCTATCCCACATCTCAGGGGTTTTTTTGCTACAATGAAACTGACTTTCAAAATATGAACGTGAACAATTCCTGCTGGAGGTTTAATGTTATTTTTGTCAGCCCCTTAGGGAGTTGAGAGAAGAGGATTCTGAAGATAGTTTTCCTGCCATTCACATCCAAACTGAACATACTTAGTGAATCCAAGAGACGTAAATTAAAATATTCTAGTACTGTGACTGATCCAATAATCATCTCTTTGGGTGTCAGAGAATCCACTAGGCAAAAACAGCAGCCTGTCTGATTACCACCTCATTGGGCACAATCCAGATATTGGGAAAGGAGTAAAAAAATGTTCCGTGGTTTGTGTAATAAAACAGCAGAATAATTGTGACAACGGTAGTGGCAGCAGAGAAACAATGGAGAGAATAGGACTTGAAAAAGAGTTTTCCTGCCATGAACACTTTCCAATAAAAGCCTCTCCCTGTTAATATTGCTGGCAGAGTCCAGTTCCTGAGGACAGTGGGTTAAAAATGCATAAATATATGGCAGCTCATATTTGTGAAACAGTTACAAAGCTTTCAGTTCTGCTGTCCATACTGCTCCTTTTGTGAATGAACTTCAGCAATCAGATTTAGAATTCTTAGTAATTTACTCCAAAAACTTAAACTAGCAGTATTTAAATAAACACCTTTCTTAGTTTTACCTTTCATATCTGATTTCTTAGAAGGAAAGCAAGTAATGACTGCTACAGACGTCTTAGCAGCAGATTTCATGTGATTTTACGTAAGTCATTCTGATTGCTGTTGTCTGAAATAGTAGTATCACATCTTCATCCCCAAAGTTATTTTCAGAAAGACCAATCATCTGCAATTACAACTGACAATGATGTGAGATGCATATGTAACTTCAGCTCTTTCCAAGTCACCAGTTCATAACTGATGAGTACCCAGAGAACCTCCACGTTTGTAACAAGCTGAGAACATTTTTCTTGCTGGGCATGAGGATTCAGTGGGGCACTTCAGTGACAGGAGGGAAAGAGTATTAGATTGCCCACTTCCAGTTCCCAAAGACTTCATTTACACATTTTTTTCCTAAATTTCTGATTTTTGTCCTAGAAATCGCAAGATAAGGTAGTAATATAGACATTTATGTCAGCTTATGCTGCATGAGTCCTCATCCTGACCCTGAGGACCCTACATATAAATTTCCCCAGACAGGCCACAAAGCAGGGGAGGACCCAGATTGCAACACACAAATACCACCCATCAGCTGCCCCGGAATTCTCACCAGGCTGACAGGGAGATCCATACATTTCTGTGAGGACAGAAACATGCACACAGCAATCAAGCATCTGGATACTGGTAGCATATGTAATGAAGGGAGGAGAAGAATAATAGATGGAAGTTTCTTGTTAGAGCAAGAAGAATGTGTGCCCCTAGGCTGCAATAAAGGACAAGACATCCCAATTCCCATTGTCCTTAAGTAACCACTGCAGCCATCTCCACAGACAACATCTTTGTGGCATTAATGTCATGCTACGCAGACCTCCCTCTCCCAGCTACACAGGCTAAACCTTCTAGCTGCAGGTTTGGTCACCTATGATTTCATATATAGGTCATGTAAGAAAAATGAAGCTCTCAGAAACCAGCCTATTTGTGCTCAGACCTCCAAGAAATGCTTAGTTGGCATAATTAAATTTCTTCAGTGTTGTATCAACAAGAATTCTGCTAATAAAATACAAAGTAGCCTTCATGGTATTAAAAAAAGGGAACTTATAAGTGATTCATTATTTTTCTCAAAGTGCCTATATACAGAAAGGTCAGGTCCAAAAAAATCTCTTGTAGAATGTTGGGGTTTTGTTTTTTTTTTGTTTTTTTTTTTTTTTTAAGAGTCAGGGTACCATTATTTCAGCAGTTGTGTAGAAATCTGGAAGCAGTTTTTTGTTGTAGAAAATGCCTTATAAAAAAAGTCTTTTCAGGCTGGGAAGGGAGTGCTGGATTACAAGCCATGTTATGCAAGCCTGCTGCTCCAGAAGCCAAAACCCTGCCCCATTAATTGCATAACCAGCTCCAAGGGAGATCTTTACGGAGGAGCTTCGATGGAAATTCAGCAAGTTACCAGCCTTCCACAGGCAATAAACAAGGCATCTACTGTCTCTTGGCATTTACTGGAACCAGTTGTGCACAATTTGATTTTTTTCCCCCTTCTCATTTCACAGCGTAAACAAAGAAACAACTCACAAAAAACCTGACACTGGGCAGACTGTCTCCTGTTGACACCATTCTGATCTGGGAATCATATTGCCCCTTTGAAATGCTGAACAAGCCTGTAGGCTGCTGGTACAATTCTGAAAGGAAGTGGGAGAGGCAAAAGCAAAACAAGATGCTCTGCAATGGAATGCACTAAAGAAAACCAAATATTCCAACCAATATTTAAATTCCTCAAATGTGGGATAAAACCAACTGATCTCACTCTTAGCAACTGAAGCCACTACAAAAAAACCCCCACTAGGGCTGATCTATGTAGACATGAAAAAAATGTCGTGCTCCCCTACAGATCAAGGGACACCTCACACATTCAGTTACCATGTTTCTGCTGTACTATGGTATTCTCCTTAGATTGTAGCTCTCAGCCCTGTTACCAGGCATGCCATGCTTTTGCCAGGTTTATACAGAGTAATAGAGCTGAAAAAACAGCACAACTTCCATTTCCCACATAAACCTGCTCTGTCTTGGGTATTTTATTTTTCTTCCTCATTTGTCAGTACTGCACTCCCAGAGCCTTCTGCACATGTACTGTTCTCATCTTTACTGGTCTGTGCACTGCTTTAACATGCAGGATGCTTCACTGTTGCTTTTCCTTATAGTAAAAGGCAAAAGGAGAAAGAAAGATCCAAAGTCTAAGTCTTGAGAGCCCATTGGGCAAGTCTGGTCAAGGGATTGCATTTCCCATAGCCAAAACCACAAAAAGGACACGTATGAATATTGTAGTTTCTAAACACTTCCCCTTCTTCCTTATTTCTTTTGCATTTGTCCTTTTAGTATCATTCAGCTTGGAAGGATGACTGGAGGTTTCACTCAGACCTCAGGCTGTGGTTATTCTTAAGAAATACAGTTTTGTCAATAATTTTCCTGCAAATCGTTCAGCAGAGCCGAAACACCTGAAAAAAGACACGAGTTACACTTCCTTTACAAAAACACTAAGGTATAGGAAAACTCATACCCATGTCTGAAGAAAGCAGCTGCAGTCATCCAAAAGAAAGATTTACTCACCATTCTCACACCATTACGTGTCACATTTGATATGACAAAATCAGCCACCATGCAAAAGACCCTACCCAAATACTTCCAAGTCTCTGTAAGCAATTAACTGCGAAATGCAAAGCAATGTTGCAGTTTGTAGTACAGAACTCAGAAATCAAAGACCTTTGCTCTAACAGGAAAAGCTCAAAAAAGGGCCTTTATGTTTTTGGTTTCTAGGATTCCCTATATTCATAACATTAAAACTGATGAAGTTCACAATCAGCACAAATTCCCCTTTCTCCCTTCAATCGGATTGCACAACACAAATTATCGAGCAACCTGTCCTAGACACCTTTAAGATTCCTTCAATTATCCTGGTCATGGCTCAATGTATACTTTATTATAAACAACAAGATAACCAAATACAAATATAAAAAATATGAGATTAATGATGAATTAAAAGAAGCAGTATTACACGTGGTACACAAGGCACAAGCCAACTACAAGAACTGTCATGTCTGAGTATCTACGATGCAAATAAACTCAGAACTTTTTCCCCTTCACAATTAATTTTCCTATTAAATTAATAAACATTAGTCAGAGCATCATGATCTTACCTTGGGCACACATAGACCTCCCTTTACTTCGCAATTTTGTTGACTACTCTCATTTCTTCCCAGTTGCTTAAAATCCAGCTGCTTTGTTTTGAGATGTTAAAATTCCCCCTGAAAGACCATTTTGACCATACATGTTCCCATAGCATTCACAAAGCCTGTTTAAACACTAACAAAATTAAGTAATGCATGGTGGACCTTAGCAAAGTAAGGCCAATTTAGCCATCACCTTGGCCCTCACATTGTTTTCTAATTAGTGACTGTTTGAACCTGTGCCAAACAACACACCCTTAGCTAAGCATCCGTTAAAGCAGTAAATTAGTCAAGTTGTGCAATCCCTTTTAACTCTGTCAAGCCAAATAAATACTGCCTTGACATTAAGGAGACACTTCGGGTAACCACACTGAAATGTGCTCATAATATACAACATGAACTGTTTTCAATTAATAACAAAAGCTTCTGGCAGAGGGGTGGTGGTCCACAAGCACTTGTTTTCCTTTGACATCAATAGGAAGGAGCCAATTAGGTACTTCTGAAAATTCCATTAGGTATGTATCTGAATATTCAGTTACCAGAAATGTATTTATAGCCAGAATTTTCAATGAACTTGAGTGGTCTGGATAAATTGCATATTTACAATCCACTGTGGTAGCTAATGCTGTGGATTACACTTTTAGGAAGAGACATGCATCTTCTGAAGCAAAGGATACCCAGATGTATTCTCTGTATGACTTTTAAAAAAGTCAGTAGAGATTGTCTTAGTGTAACATATAAATTACTCATGTTTTTGATAAAAAATATTGCATTCCCAGGAAAAAGAAGACATCAGGGCACATATATATACAGATAGAGCACAGTCAGGCTACACCATAAATAAGGAACCTGTGGATCTTATTTTTAATCTGAGATATGACTTTCCACCTAATTATCTCCACAAGCTCAACTACATCAGATGAGTTTATTTTCCATCCAGGAACTTCCAGTGAAACAAAATAAGTTACAGCTGCATCTACTTACAGACAGGATTTGCTTAATGGTTACAGCCCAAGTCAACTTCTCAAGATTTAGTTATTTATTATTAAATAGATATTAATGAATGATTGCAAATATAGGGTTTTTTTAAGCTTAAATATGTTTTTAATGAACTCTGGCAGTGATTAAGGAGCTGTTTGAATTAGATAGATTAATCATAGTTACAAGCTCCTAAGAGCAGATAGCAGGGAAAATTTGTGAGAGAACATTGTGTGCTTGTCACCAGCTACTACTTATTTTGATGCCAGTGCTGCTAGTCTTCACAAAACCCTGACAGTGTCAGTTTTCCATTCAGGTATAAAGATTAGACCATGAGAAATAAGTTTGTGTAATTTATAGGGGACAATAGCAGTGGTTAAGGCAACTGTATTTTACCCCACGTGTACAAGAGCATTTCATTTATTATATATACAAATACATATGTCATATATACAGTCTATATATATAACATACTCTGTTTGGAATAAGGGCACTACTGTTAAATACTAATAAAAGGACTGAAAGCAGGCCAACAATAGATTTTTAAACATAACTCCCAACACCTGCAGGTTACCAGGTGATCCATTCTTGGATCATGCCATTTATACTTGTGTAGGCAATCAAAACGGTTGTGCAAAATCTGTACTGTCAGTGACTTCGTGGGATGGCAAGTTACAATAATGATGTTAAACACAAGGTTCCATGATCATATTGAATATTCATAACACTGACTGCATTACAAGATATATAGGAAAGAAGAAGGAAGGACACAAAAATGTATGGTTAAAATGGAAGCCATCCTGAAAAGGAGCAATTCACAGGAAGACCTGAGGGTCATTGCAATTAACACAGTTCAGCTCTTTGTGCAGCCTTGTAATACAAAGGGTCTGCAGTACCCACATTAATAATTTTATTACTTCAGCAGTTCTTTACAATGGATTTTTGCATATTTGTAAACAAGAATATCAAGTAGAAACATAACACTCGATATCTGCAAATGTTTGGAAAGACAGCTACTCTCAACTACAAAAATATTTTGGAAAGCTTACGGCACAACAGTGACACGGCAGGAAGAAGGTTAACAAACCTCAGTTTCGTCAAAGAAAATGTTGATAGGTGACAATTTCTAGGCATAGGTATTTACACATTAGAAAAAGTGCTTTTCAGTTCTGCTGAAAAACAGAAACAGATGCAAGAAGAAATCAGTATTTCCTGCCAGTGAGGTTCCACTGGTTTTGATAACATTTTTATCAGCATGGTGGCAGAAGGGTCCCTCACCTAGCCACTTACTCATCATTAGATGGGTCACCATGGCATTCTCTCTCCTAATTCTCTATCTGTAGCATTTAATCTCCCAGCACGCAAAAAGCTGAACCCCAGGACAACCAACCACATCATTAGGTGAACTACAATTGCCTGCCATCCACATGTCAGGCTGTACGATCTACTGGCTGCTTGGCTATAAACTCTATGAAAGTGCAATATAATTCTATTTATTCACTACACAACAGCATGAGAACTAATTATGAACACAGCAGAATGCTCGTGGCTTCTGCAGAAGCAGACGCAGAGGTTCCTTGAATAGCAAACATTAAGTATTTAAAAAGGTATTACTTATTTACAATTAAGTGCACATAATGAAGAAGCCAGAGTCAAAAAAAGAAGTCAGAAATTTGCTTGGTATTCAGTAATAACAATTAACTTGTTATATCAAGGCATTATTTTGCCTCAGGATATATATGAAATAATAGTACTTATACACACAATAGCAATATACATCCTAAACCAACTTACAACATATGGACCCAATGAATATAAATATTACATCCTTTCCTTCTCCATATTCATTAGGCATGTAGTACTATGTCCATGACTTTGCCAAGAAAATCTTCTGTATTTAATGGTAAAGAATACACACTGAATAAGGTCTAACAAATGAATACCAATATCTCTACCAGGTTCAGACAGAATTGACCAAGAAGTTATGAAACTACTTATTTGCAGTTCTTGTTTCACTTGCAGTTTCAAAGCTGCAAAATTCAAGCCCATTCATGCTTTCAGTGGGTTTATTTACATTTCTTAACATGATCTACATAGAAAGGCTAGTGTGATCAAGATTGATCTGTTAAATTTAATATTTTGCATAAGGAAATGCATGGCATACCATTTCCTATAAATCCCAAATGTGGAGAACTATAGATATAATAGGTTAAGATTTGTTGACATCACCTGCAAAATAAGGATATTTCCAAGATGTATTTGTCTTAAATTCTCTTTGTTTAGACCAACAGTAGCACATTCAAGCACAATTTTTTAATAAAGCAACACATTATATTATTAAACTGCCAGACCAGACTTTCAGCAGATGGAGTTAATTAACAAATGTAGTGCACTTCGACAGGCAAAGAATGTCTAAAAAAGTCAGAGTTAAAAGCAAAATGGTAATACATGGAACATTGATCAATTCCACACCATTTGCTAATTCTGTTAGTGTTAAGCAGATCTTGTCTTCCCCAGATTTACCTTGATGACTAAACAAGCGTATAATCTGTGAAATTTATACTCACTGTGCTAAGAAACCCCAATGGCTTTCTGTTGGAAGCCTTTTCATGGGCTATTTCCTGTTGACTTGTTCTGCTTAGGTATCTAGCTAGTTTTCCTTGGCAGGATTTTCTGTTGCCAAAAGACTGGAATGCTGAGGCTTTTACACTGACATTCAGGTTTTCTATGTGTGTGATCTCCCCGTTTTACACATCCTGGCTGTTCTGAAAATGCCAAATGAAATTGAAATGCTGCAGAGGAAGATTATTTCCTTTCCACAAAATGTATGAGAGACGCTTTGTGTCTGCAACTGTGTGTACCAACTAATGTACCCACAGAAAAACAACATGCAAAGACGATCCTACCAAAACCTGCTGTGGTTTAATTGTTCCTTCACAGAAACATGTCACACTTCTCAACCCAAGTTTTGCTCCACTAACTTTAACTTCCTTAAAGAGTTTCAGAAAGCATTTCCACGATCACATCCAAACATGCAGTTCCATAGACTAAAATCATAATGAGAAAGCTCTTCAGTATTTTCAAATTTATTAGAAGCTTAGCTTAAAAAATTTTAACTTGACTTCCCCCCCTCCCCCCCAGATTTGCAGCTTAGTTGTGTGTCTAAACTGGGGGTAACCAGTCAAGAGACTTACATTCATCCAGAGGGACTTAAGACAGGCTGGTGGCTTGAGTCAGCAGGAAACTTCTGAAATTCAACAAGGATGAGAGCAGGGTCCTGCATGTGGGATGAAACAACCCTGTGGAAGAACACAAAGTGAGGAGCTGTGAGCAGCTGTGCTGGGAAGGAGCTGGATCCTGGTCCCCAACAAGCCAAACACAAACCCACAGTGTGCTCCAGCAGCCAGGATGGCCCCAGCACCCTTAGCTGTGCTGACAGGAACAGGCCTGTAGATCTGGGGAGGGGATTGTCCTCCCTGAACCTGGCACTAATTAAACCAGAGGAAAGAGCCCTGACACAGGTGGGAGAAGCAAGGCCTTTGGGAAGATTGGGTAGCAATTCCCCAGCACTTACAGGGAGCTTATCGAGGAGACAGGAACAGGCTTCTCACAGCAATGTGTGGTGCAAGGATGAGAGATAAAAGACAAATTGAATCAAGAGAGAGGCAGATTGATTCAAGGACAGAAATCTTTGGGTCATGAGCACAGCCAGGCAGTGGAACAAGGGACCTCATCTCAGTGCTTGGAGGTTTTCAAGAGCTGGCAGGGTAAGGCTCTGAGCAGGCTCATCACTTAGCTGACCCTGCTTTCAATAAGAGCCTGGACTAGGTGATGTCTTGAGGTACTTTCTGACTCAAATTAATCTGGGATTATATTGCCTTAGTAAGCAAAATTGGGCCCTATCTTGCACTAATTGTTAACCAAATGCAACAGCAGGGACAATAAAAGAAATTTAAGATCTTTCATTAAACATACTTAGAATTCACAAAAGGATTCGCTACAGAGCATGTAAGGAACACGAGTACTGATAAAGCCAAAGCAAATGAAAAAAACCCCCACTAATATTTCTTTTTTTTTTTTAAAGGAGGAATGAGCATAGTAGGTGCTGACTTTGCTACTTTGAAAAGAGGAGCATTTAGACATGATACTATGATACTCATGGAAACAAGAATTTTCATATCAGAATTCTTGTGTCTATACATGAGGAATTACTTTTCTCCTATCCCTCTTATCAAAAGAATATTCTGGAAAATTATCTTGGGGTCTGCAAGACAAGCTTGGAGTCCTGTTTTTGCTTCAATAACAGTAGATTTTCACAGTTACTGTGTCTATGGGGAATCCTGAATCTTAATTTTCACATATACAGCTACAAAATCTACCAATATAGAAGGATCTCTAAGGCCACGCTGCATTTTATTTACATAGATACATCACTATTCAAGGACTCTGCATAAGCATTTCAAGTTAAGAAATGTAAGTTACAGTAGATGGGGACAAGAAATATCTGAGTAATTTTTCTTTTATGCTTAGAACTTTACAAGCACTGCAAACCCATGGATCTTTAGATGGCTGCCTTGGTTCTACAAATGAAATTCTATTCTATTTTCTAATTCAAAACCTTATGTTTGCCATTGAGTAGGCAAACAGTGAGACAAACAGAACTAATGTACAGAATCACAGCAAACATCATCAGCCTCTTCAATAATACATTTAGTGGAAAAAGTTCAGCCACAGAGACAATTTTCTCCCAACTTTAAAAAACCAAACAAACATGTAGTCCTATTAAGGTCAGCTGAATAACATCTGTGGAACTGGAAAGATGGTCTATGATATTCAAGTATAATTTTAGAGTATTTAATAGACATTGTTAATGAAATTCATAAGTCTATAAGCTTCCTAAACAGCAATTTCACTGTCATATGTATTATTTCCAAAGACTTTCTTTGTGCCAGCATTTTTCTTTAATTCCTGAGCTATTTTTTGAGGGAAAACAGTTCCAGTAAATAGAATGCAATGGGAACTGAGCATCATGGCTCAAATAATGAAATTTGATACTAACTCCCCAGGTAACGTGCAGTTTTCCCCAATGAACCCTTCATTTTACGCCATAGACAAAGCACCTGGGAAGGTTCTGGGGCACTACAATGAATGACTTCTTCCAGACCATATGCTCCTTGCAAGACCATATGTCCTTTATGACAGTCCCAGATTAACCCAGTTTGTGGGAATTCAAACCCCACACATGGCACCTTTGTAGGCAATAGGAATAACAAAGAGTCCCCTTCTCTCTCAAAGAAAAAAAACCCCCATGATAACAAAACCCCCCCGCCAAAACCCCCAAACCTACCCGCTCCAAAATGCACCTGCCACCAAAAAATAAGACATACCCACCCAAAAAGTAACCTCACACAAAACTTTTATTTTTTTTTTAAGTATAACATACTTTCATTGCAAAGAGAAGGTAAGACATTTACTTTTTTTTTTGTCCAGGTGAAGCAGAGTCAAGAGTGGATTTTCTAGAAGGATTTGCTTTATTAAACTAGCTAAAACATAGACCCCCAGATTAGGACATTTACAAATTAAACCCAAACTATAGACCAGTTATGATGCCCATCTACAAGTCTTTTCATCTTCAGATCCACAAGCAGTTTTGTTCCATGAATGAAATAAGTGGTATGTTCAATATTCCATTTGTGAGTGCATTGGCTCTTGCAACTTTAATTAAATGCCTCACTAACTTCACACACCCAAACATTTCTGTATGGCTACCTCATATTAAACAACTCACAAGAAACAGAAAACATCACAAAACACTTCTGTAATCAGATATGGCATTGTACTATAAATTATTCTCATGTTATAGAATCTGTGCTAATAAATATAGAGGCAGCTGGTAGAGAAGCCTTTATGGTTAAATGGACCATCATCTCTTTATCACTGGTTAAGCAGAGGGGAATTCCTAAGGAGACAAACACTTGAAAGGAGCTTACTTCCCAACTGACAGGCCAAGCAGATTAACAGCATTGTCAGTCACACCAAATCACCATGACTGTTCCCTCACTTTTATGCAAGCATTCTGTTGCTTGCTACTTCTGTATTTTAAAACCACAACGGCTTATTCTAGTGGAAGGAGTTCCCATCCATGGCAGGGGGCTGGAGGTGGATGATCTTTGTGGCCCTTCCAACCCTAACCCTTCTATGATATATTTACAAAAAAAACAAACAAACAAAAAAAAGCCTCATCAAAAAACCCCCCAACAACAAAACCCCTCTCCAAAAAACCTGCTTGCATACAAATGTTTCAAGTAAGCAACATAAACATTTATTATGCTAACTTTTGTATTGAACAGCAGGTGCAAGAGTTATGGTGGAGGATGAACTATGAGCCTGGAAACCACCAGCAAAAGAAAAGCTCATGAGGGAGAGGGAGATAGAGCTTCTTGATGAGCTCCCTTTCAGGCCAAGAGGATTCTGACTTCACATTAATGTGTGATCAAAGCATCAATACATTTAATGTGCCAAAGACATTCGGAATGGCTCTGGCATACTTCAGATGGAAATGCTCTTTCTGCTTTGGAAAAGTATCATCCTGTGCCAGGTTTGGACAAAAACAGACACTTAGATGCACACTGAAGTTCCTATGAAAGCATTTCAAGGTCGGCCTCTGTAACAAGATCCTGAACCCACCACCTTTAATGCCAGCAAGTGACAACTACTGGTCCTGATGCTCGGTATCTCAGGACTCACAACTTTCTTAGAGGCTCATTTATTTAAGCACCAAACACATTGATGAACCCTCTAAACACAATCTCTGCCCGCACCAACAATTGTAATGAGACCAGTGCAGCCTTCCCCACATACTCCAAAATTCTGAGTGCTCGTTCCCATGCAGCTGCTTCAGTGCAACAGCTTCATGTTTATACCTCCAGCTTTGAGCTTCTCTCCTGAGACCTTTTCCATCTTCATGGAAGCAGTTTAACAGTGATCAGAACTGGAACTGCACCCAGCTTAGCAAGTCCACAGTTTCACGGTTTTCCCCACTCTCAGAGTTCCATAGATCTTGGAACAAACTGTAGCCACCTTTGGGGCAGTTTACGTGGAAATGCTGCACAGCACGTGGCTGCAGTTGTGCATTTCCTGTGGCATATGACACACTGCTCCAGATGGTGCTAATGGCATGGGACCTAAAATACCTTTACCTCCCACTGCAAATCTACATCTGATTTCCTTTCTGGCGGTATCACATTTTAGTGATATTCTATGAAGACAAAATATGGGCTTTTCAAAAATGTAAGTGCTTAAGTGCTGAAGCCACACTTTACCTGAAGCACTGTGGTCTTTCAGAAGTATTTATGTACCTATGCATTTCTGAAAATGCCACAGAGCTCCTTTCTGTATCTTTAGGCCCCTAAGTGCCTTGTAAAGCTCTGAGTATCTTCTTGAACAAAACCTGCCCTGTTAAACCAAGAAAAAAAGCCCAAAACATGACTCTCTTTCACTCTGGATTTGTAGATCATGTGGCATAGCAGAAGCTTAATTCAGGTGGGTCTGTCAGGTGTTTCCATAATATCAGTTACCCATCATTCCAGTATATATTCTGTTCACCTGGGAGCTAAATGACCTTGTCCTGCAGAGCCTTGCTTTGAGAGTCCAGGGGGAGTGGGGTATCACAGATGTCTTCAATATAGCAACCTGGTTGAAAGGGGAACACAGGAGAACACACTGCAGCCATGACAGTGTGTGCCATATACACACACACGTATATATACATATATCTTATTTCCTCCAAGATACACCTAACAGAAAATGTGCACCTATTTCCAAGACTGTTCAGTAGCCTAGAGTGTCAAATCACTTAGTAGAATACAGAACTCTCAGAAAGGCTCTTAATTCAGATCGAATGTTAGAAAGTGTAAAATTTTAAGTCTGTTGAACTTCTACTTTACAGTAGGATATGACTCAATACCCAGCCCTTTCCACAATTGGAGTCTGCACAGAGTGATGCAGTAACACTGCCTGTGGTACTTTAGTAAGTTGTTATAACTCACAGAGTCTTTTCTGAAATATAAACACAGTTTTCAAATAGACTGTCAGTTTTTTACTCATGATATTGAACTTGCTCCCTACACCCACCCAGTGTGTTTCAGAGGCTCTGAATGTTGCTGATCATATTCCCTACCCTTCTGCACACCGATATCTGATCAGCCCTCCTGCATTCACTAACCGTGAGATAGCCTGAAACAAGATTCTAATGGACAGATTTGTGCTTGTTTCACCCAGCAAGAAACTGGAAACCAATGTCCATAACTTCTATTTTTCATACTTAGAAAGAACCCCACTTTCATAGCAGGGTGCAGGACCATTGACTTTATTGTGTCAGAACAGCACGCAGCCTCTCCTGTTTGATACCAAACAAGGCTGCTTCTTGCCCACCAGCCTGCCCTCTTTAATTTAGGGAAATTCATCTTGCCTGTGTTTCTGTATGTTTACAGCATTAGGGGAGATCATGCTAATGAAACATTTTCAAAGTAAAGCTACTCCTTATTTTATAGGAGGAAGACAATATGTGCATGCAGCACTAGTATTTAATCCATAACCACCACAGCTAAACAGGAGTCCTATTAACAAGAAGGTGTCACATATACTTTAGATAGGGGAAAAAAGAACAGACTCTATTTCTGTCTCCACTCCTGCAGCACTGATTAACCAGTGGACAGATATTCACAATTTAAGGCAGACTCCCATTCAATCCTTTTCACTATGCATCACTCACCATTGGTGCATTATGAGACAAATAAAAGACAAGCAAGAGCCCATCAGTGAGGAAAGAAAGAAAAGGTTATAATATTTTTACAGAAACATTACAAAGTTATTTAAGCTGCTTTATTATTTGTATATAATTAAATATTATATTAAAAGAAATTATAAGCTCCCTTCTCAAATAGCTCCTCAAGCAGCAATTACATTCACCTCCTACCAGAAACATTTGAATAATGTCCCTGAAAGGCCCTGAGACTAAACCCACCAGATGGGATAGATGAGATATCCTGGGCTTTTGCATGAATTATTTCAATCCATCATCATTTGGAAGACTCATAGCTGCTGTAATATTGGAAAGCTTAATTTGATTTCCATTTACAAAGTAGGGCTTTGATGGATGCTATAAAACAAAGGATAACAATCCAGCTACTATATCTTTATCTTCTCTGCATTTTTGTTGACAGCAGAGAACTGAGGGCTCAGACTTGTGACCTACAAGAGTTTAAACCACTGTGCCAGCTGTGACAACAGAGAAACCAGCACAGAGCATCCAGCAAGGGCAGCTGCAATGAATCTCCTGCAATCACCCCCAATAACATTTTAGGCCACTACAACGTCTACTGCTTATGAATCAGAGCCCTAAATAATTTTTAGTCAAAATTAATGCATTGAATGGTTTAAACAAAAATAATCATGTGCACACAGTGAATTGATATAGACTCTGCAAATTAATTTCATGATCAGCCTAGCATTGTCTTAAACTGTTTCATTTCTAGTGCTACCTCCTTATTCATTTACCCAAAAGTCTGTTCCTGGTTCAAGTCTGGAAGGAAAACAAGTTTGAACATTGGGAAGCTGTGTGTTGATACTATATGTTTCACAATAAGTTACATTCAGCTCAGGAAATTTCTCTTTAGATTAGGTATGAGCAGCTGATAGACTTACAGGCCAAGAGCATAAAAATTTGGTTAAAAGTTAAAATATGGCAAGTTCTTTTTTTCCTAATGTAGAGAATCCTTGGATAGCTACAACTGTGACAGAAAACATTAATTTATTCCCAATGAATGCCAAATATTACTATTTTAATGCCCCTTCACTTCAGAATGTCAAGAATGCCCTTATCCATATTCTTGGTGTTCCGCCAGTAGATCTGGCAAAAGACTCTGATGTGCCTCTTTTAATTCAAGGCCCTCTGCTGTGAAGATCTCCCACACAAAGTATTTATAAACCACAATGTACCTCCTCCTTCTCCTCACAGAAAATATTCCCAGACATTCATGCTCTGCCTTTTAGATATTCCCAATTTCCTTCTCTGCAAAACACACCATTGAGCTGGGTGTGTTTGGATTCAGGTTGCAGAAATGCTCCTCACAGAAAAGGAGTCACCCTGCGAGTGGTTTCAGTATCGTTCAGTGCTGTGCGCTCCCAGGTCACTGCCCCAGTGAAAGGGCTGGTCCTGCCTCTGTCCTTGCATCCTGCTTTGCCCCTCACCAAGTGCTCGGCAGCCAGCTCTGCCCTCATGCGCTGATGGGAGGCTCTGTGATGCCTTCTCTGATTTTTAATAAAACCTCTGAACATCCGAATTTATCTTATTTATTTGTTTTTAGAATATAATTTCTCGTGCGCCGATATCTTAACTCCTGGAGATCAGAACTGTTCACTCCTGGAGATCAGAATTGTTCACACAGCAGACTTTCAGCCGCAGTTCTGAATTCAAGGAAGTCATATCAAGGGTAAATATATTACCACCAATTGCACTTGCCTATCAAACATAAACTGCCAGCAAACCAAAGGAAAGTCCCTGAGCCGGGAAGCAAACGGAACCTACCACACAGCAGTGAGGACACCAATAAAACACCGGGAGGAAAAACCCGAGCGAAGCTGTGCCCTCAGCCAGGGCCGGAGCACGCTCGGGCCGGGCCCATCGCGCAGCCGGGCGGGGCGCGGCCGGCGGCGCCACCTCCTGTCACCGCGGGGACCCTGCCCGGACCTGGACCATCCACACAATCCCAAAAAATTAGACAACCGAAGCGCAAACTGAGTTTGGATTCACCTTTAACGTTCTTTCTAAGAAG
Organism: Corvus cornix cornix; assembly: GCF_000738735.6. Lineage (NCBI taxonomy): Eukaryota > Metazoa > Chordata > Aves > Passeriformes > Corvidae > Corvus > Corvus cornix. Next base: position 13,492,263 of record NC_046341.1, on the reverse strand, counting down.
GGAGAGTGTGTGTGTTTGTATATCAAACACATGCAAGCCAGCCTTTTATTTTTGATGAATAGACTCTTAATATTTAGCTCAGCAAAGTTTTATCTTAAAATTAACAATACTAAGACTCAATATCTTGAATATCACATGCTCATTCAATAACCAGGGAGAAAAATTATACGACTTCGGATTTGAATCAAAATTATTCCTATATTTAGTGACAAATGATAATGAAATAAAAATTGATATATTTCAGCAGAACTCTGATGTCTTTGGACTGTTGTTTCCATTTAATTAAAAATATGTAATATTTTAGTTCTCTTATGTACACTTAAAATATAATTCCTGAAACAGTTAAAAATACTTAAGTGGAGACTGAAAAGAGGATCCAATGCATTCAAACCCAATTTCTTAAAAAATGCTTCCTTTGAATTAGCCATTTAAAATTATATAATGTAATCTGACAGAATTTAGCAAGCCACAAGGCAGACAGCAAAAACTTGGGATTGTCATACACAGTTCAGCGGAGTTTGAACAGTACAATGGAACCACATTCTAAACAAATGCATAAAATACACAGGTAAAAAATGTACAAATTTAAAATCCATCTGATTTTTAAAAGTCATCAATTGTCTACACCATCTTCTTGAGCACTGCAGTATTTCCACTGTATTCCCAGAGCTACAAACCAACATATACAAAATTGGTAGATTTATGTACAAAATTGAGCACAAACAGTAGCAGTCAGGGACACTCAGAATAGTCTGAACACCATGAATTACACTGTTGTAAGGCACTTGGGTTTCCATTCTGTGATAAAAAAGAGAAACTGAACACATCAGAGAAACACCTACTTATATAACCAGACTCCTCCAAATATCAGACAGCAGATTAGGTCTTGGAATCTGCAAAGTCATTATTATTCTAAACTGCATTTATGAAAATAACAGGTCTTATACATGAATTATAGCAGAGATACAACCTTCCCAATTAAACAGAGCCATCCCGAATATAAACCAGGCCCAGATCTAAAAATAGCATTTGATACAGCTACACAAAATTCTAGCAAGAAAGGCATTCATATCAAACACAGCCTGCAAGCTTGCAAAACAGAAGGAAACACTGCCAGCATTAGAAAGACGCTGTGTGAGTCATTGTTTGTCATGGAACTTTCACAGGCACTCTCTCTCTGGTTCAGAAATGCTCTTCCAAAACACAAGCTACCCTAATATGGCACTGAAACAGGAAGGAAAACAGCAGCACTAGCACCGACTACTGGGACTCATCTGAGCTTTGCTTGTTTACAACTGCAATAACACTGTTTACATTAAATGCCCTCAAAATGTAAGAGAAAAACTCCTTTCAACAGTTAACTGTTGCATTCGTCACAGATATCCTGCACTTGGCCTCACACCAGGAATCAGTCTCAGGACTTTACCCCTTTAAAGGGAAGGAGAGGGGAATGCCAAATCACTCACACATAGGGAAAGTCCCTGTTATTTTCCACTCAAAACACTGCTTCTAGGCCTGTTTTTCAGCAACCAAAGGTTGAATAGCACGAGACATGCTTCAGAAACAGACTCTGGAGAATGAAATAGAGAAAGAAGAAAGAGTACCAATCTCTTTGCTCTTGTGACAGGACTTGAGACTTGAAGCTGAGTTGGGGGGATTCAGGTTAGTTCAGGAAAAGGTTCTTCACCCAGAGGGTGGTTGGGCACCGAACAGCCTCCCCAGGGAAGTGGGCCCAGCCCCAAGCCTGACAGAGCTTGAGAAGTGTTTGGACAATACTCTCAGAGATGGGGTGGGATTGTTGAAGTGTTCTGTGCAGAGCCAGGAATTGGACTTGATGATCCTTGTGGATCCCTTCCGACTCAGCACTTTCTATGATCCTATGAAACAAAGATTACAATATATTTATACCCCACATAAGCACCTAAAAAGTGAAAACAACATATGCAACTAGGGATATACCTAAGGAAGACAAGTTCTTCAAGGCCCATGTTCACACATGCACACAGGCCCCAGGCAGTGCGAGGGAGCTGGTGATTTATTCTCTTACTATTTAATAAAATGATACCAACTGCAGTTGGGGATAACAGGCTTTAGGAGCCTGCCTAAGTTTTTATGGGGTTGGAACTTGGAGATTACATAACATTTCATAGGTAAGAACCACTTCTTGGCAAACATGTGCTGGTCAGAAGGACTCTGCCCCCCCACTAGCAAATTTCCCACACAGTTATACAGAATAAAAAATAATTAAGATTTGTCTGTTTGAATGTAGAAGCATATTAAAAGGCTTTTTGTTCTTGCTACAATTCTCTTTCAGGTTACTTGTGTTAAGGGAAGAGCAAGACTTTTCCTTCTGTTTCTGACTTCATAAAACATGTGAAAGGACCATGCAAAAAGACAGTCTTTCAAAAACCCCAGTTCCTCAGCATATTTCAGCTCTTTTGCATTTAAGCAAAGAGTGATTTCAGAGCCCATGGAACTGGAGAGAAAGCCATTCATGCTTTAGGGTAAGGCTCAGTATATTAGAAGTTGAACCCACATTTTTTTTACAGTCCAATTTGATTTCACTCATGTGAACACTTGGCACCAGAGACTGGTTAAAAAGGAAGGAATAACAGACTTAAGTATGTACAGAGATACAGACAAACAGCACTCTTAACTTTGCTCTGCTCTTGAAAGTGGTCCTATTGGTCAGCTTTCATAAATTATCTTCCTTTTCTCACCCCTCACTTTTGGGGTAGATCCCAGAACAGATCTAAAGGGGTAGAGCTGACTGCAGCTGTATCTCTGCACAAACCAGCCATTTCTATAGACAGCATCACATTCTGTTAACACCACACCATTCACACTTAGAACAGGTAAGGCAAAGACAAAACAGGTGTCAGTGCAATTGTTAAAGATATTAAAACTATTCTGAAGGAGTACTGATGGTCAAGATAATTTCCAATTTAAACACCAGTGTAGGTTTCAGATCTTTTAAAGCATTCAAAACACTTTCTCCCGATGAAAGCTGTGAATTTATACTTTCTCTTCTAACTACTCTGCACAGCATTTGCAGCCTAAAAGAGCAAATGGATTTTCACGCCCTTCCAGGGGATTCTCACGGGCCCATGGCCGCCACCTGCTGGCAGCTGCTCCCACACACGGGTCTCCAACTGACAGGAATTCTGCCTTCCAGGAAAAGGGTTTTGTAAACAGTACTAACACACTACTCAAAAGGGAGTACTGCTACTGCTTTAATAAGCAATTCAAGTTAAGCAGAAGATTTGGTTTTGTTTTTTTTCATAGAAAATATTACTACAAATCTTTAGTAGCAGTAGTTTTTAATTTACCAAAACCTGGCATCTATTAGCAACAGAATATACACAAAAATATCTTTGTTTATACAAATAAAATTGGGGTTTTAATATTCATAAAGTAACATAAAAGAGCAACATTTTTCTTCACATTGATAATCATTAGTCAGAGCAGTTGTGATATAAAAGCTGTGTATAGCATTCAGTCAAGCACCATGGCAGACAGTGCATTAAGATCTCTCATGAATGGATGATTAGCTAGTATTTGATCAATCTTCTGTCTTTGATCATAGTCAGGAAAAATTTTAATCAGGGCTTCTCTTAGCTGGACTGTTTCTGAGGCAGATCTCTGTGGTGGAATTGCTGGACGAGGCGCTGTGTTTTCTTCCCATGGAAGCCATGGGGATGAATCGTGCACTTTGCCTCCAGGCTGTTGACTGCTACTGGTCTCAGAAGAATATTGTTCACTGCTCTGTAAAGCCTTTTGTGTTGACCAAGAATCTCTGTGGAACAAAATAAAACTTTTTATTAAATTAAGCTAAAGGAGATGCTAGCTGTAGCTCTCTCTGTACAAGAGAGAGAGAAGAAAAATGTGTATAACTTAAACTTCCCTGGTGCTCAGCTGGTTACTGACTCGAATCAAATGATGAGCATTCTTTCAAAGTGAAACAAAACCAGAGGTGTAACAGTTCTCAGTCTGAATCTGGAATAACTAACAACATTAATATCATTCAGGAATAGTCTCAATATGCTGTGAGTACTTTACTTGGCAGATTACAGCCACAGTCAAAGCCTATTTTATGAAGGTATAGATAAAAAAATACATTGAACACATGTACACTGACATGGAACATGTGAAAATACTGACAGACCAAAGGGGCTTCCAAGATTGCTTCACAAGACTAGTCCTCATCTACTTTTGCTCTTGAGTGAGCTCTGCTCCTATTGAGACCAGGACCTTGTTTCCTTTGTATGATATCCTTAATAGGGCAATGAAGTTGTTTTAGCGGTCTCAGGATTCGAATACTCTTCCATAAATATTGAGATTTCATTTCAGACTTTAAAAAATTGTTGCTACTCTATACAGTGCTAGCACTACAAAATTTAAAGCTCAGTCTACTTCAGATGCCAGCAGATACCAGAGAAATGTGAAGTGGAACTCATGTTACAGTCTAGTTTCCTACCACCAAGGAAACAGTATCTAAATTACAGAGCTCTATTTTAAAAGCATTTGAGTTATGACACCTCCCATTACTCAGCGTGGAAAGGTTTTGTAATTGCTGAAGATCCTTCATGTTTCTGATCTTGCTCCTGGTGCCAATTATGCTTTCTGCATTATTTAACTCATGTAGAAAAGTCACAGTGAAGAAACAAAATAACTCTTTGCACTGGCAGTTTTTCTCTGTCTTACCACACCACCCCCCACCGCCAAAAAAACCCCCAAACCCAAACCAAACACCAAAGCCTAATTCCAGTTCCAAGTTTACAGATAAGAAACCAAACCCTTCTGTGGTCTTCTCGAAAGACTCTCTCCACTTCTACAATCACACTCACCTACCTCTCAGAACACTCTGTTTTCATTATATTTATCTCAGACACAGGCAGGTAAAACACAGTGTTCCAAATAACATCTCAAAGGTTTTGTACTAGAGCTTGAATACTTAGCATTTCCTTCTGGAGTTCTAGCACTGCACTTGCTTTTTTAATGTCAACACACTTATTTTCAAAGCATCTTGTAACCTATGGTATATAAATGTTCCACTTTCCTCAAATGTTTCCAATAGATGAGATTCTTGCTTAGTCTTTGTATTAATCCTTAAGTATAGCTTGCCTTTTCTATTGCAAATTTTTAAGTTACCTCACTTGTTTTTGAAAGCCCTCTGAATACTCCTCAGAATTATTAGCCTTTCTAATTCCTAAACTGGTGAAAGAACAGCAGATTGTGCAAAAGAGCAAACTAATTCTCAAATCTTGGCAATTCATGCAAAGCAAATTCATACTTTGAATATGTGCACATTTAAAAAGTACATTAATCTTAAATGAACAATATATGTATATTATTATTTACAACTATTACTCAAATACGAATGGATTTCATTACAATGCCTCAAAAATTGTTCTGACAACAGTAAGGTACCCTCAGCCATGAAGTGAAGTGTCTCCCCTTCAACAAAAAAACCTGAGTGCAGTGTTTGTAGCCCCTATTGTCCCACTATGATAAGTGACCAGCCAAGGTGTCTTAGACAACATCAGTGTAATTAACAACACATACCCACATCTCTGGCACCTCTGGGCGCTGTTAGCACACCCGTGCATGAAAGCCACCACAGTCAAATCTCAGAAGAAGCTTTTGTCTTACTTATCTTAGTTCTCAGAGATCTTGATTAGAGGCAGATGTTACCAGCAGTTTCTGAATGAACTGAAGTAACAGGAGAAACACGGTTTTTTGTTAAACTGCTTCATGCTACAGTGTTCCTACTTTACTGTGCTTTACAGGTGTATGAGTGGACCAGGAGAACAGTTTATTTCAAATGTGAAATAACTGCGTCAAACAAAAGGGAAAACAGTGTTTATACCTAGAACAGCCTTCACTTCGAAGGAAGTCATCTAATCTGGGTCCATTTCTTCCCAAAGGATCATCAGGAACCATAAATATGTCACCAGCAAAAGTGTACTGGAGCAACCTGCAAGAGAGTTCTTTTAAATAACAAGGTATTACACCCTTGCTGTCCTTCACCTTTGTAGCACAGGATGAATTTCCTTAGAGCAGACACCACATCAGGAGTCCCTGAAGATTAATTAGTAAACCCAACTGAGATACAACCAGCATTTCTTGTCAAAATAATTCAATAGGAGCTGTGAACTCTTCCTATTACACTGCAGAACAGGGAGCTTTGCTCTTTTTTTTTTTTTTTTTGACAGCAACTCTTTTACGACAGAAATTTTGCAACCAGACCACAGTGGAATTTTCTGGGTGATTAGAGATTTTTTTTGGTTGTTCTAACTCCCCCTCCTTGCAAGGATCTTCAGTCATGTAGCTCAAATGCCTGTTAGCAGAAAGCTACACAACTAGCAAATACAGCATTAAATGTTTACAGTTAAGACACAAAGCTTTTTTTCTGGAATTGTTTTGGGACAGGTAGAAATCTGCATTGAAAAAAAACCAGTTCAACTGAAATTTGTCTGCCAGGAATAGATTTGGTACAGAAGTAAAACTAATAGCAGATGTTAACACAAGCTCTTAAAAAAACCACAGACTAGGGATTACATGCCAAGTATTCTTGCTAAAATTCTGGAGAACAGAACCTCACTTGGGTAGAATTCATTCAAGAAATAATGTAAAGCCTACATGATTAGCCAGCATCAACTCCACGGTCTTCCAGCTATATTGTGAGAACCCAGGGCAAGTTCTTAGTTACTTATTTCATTAGACCTATACTGATCTTAGCCACTGTAACAGATGTATCCTCAGAAGACGTTAGGGAGATTGAGGGATTAGTGGGAAATTTCACTAACAGAAGATCACACCTTAACAGTAAAATAACCTGATTTACCTGAAAGAGAAAAAAAATCCCAACGAACTAACACAGAAACAAAAAGTAACAAGAAACAAATTCCACAAGATGAAGCAGAGATATCTGATAACTAAGTGAACTCATCTAAACCCAAAGAACAACCATTGCAGGGAAATGGCTACATGGATATGCTGCAAGTGTTCATTTTGTTTAGCTGTGCCAATCTGTCCCACTTGAGTAAGGAGTGATTGATTCTGAACAATTAAAAGTGACACTCTACATCCTCATCAGCTACCGTGTCTCCTTGAAAAAAATAGGCTTTCAAACAAGAGAGGCTGTGAAAGTGGACTGCTCTAACAAGATCCAACACCGACCTTCAGAAGTGACACAGGTGTGCTGTTACACCCAGCTCCTGTTTATGTGAGCAATTACAGACATACATGACAGAATATATGAATAGTAGGGATATTAGACTACTCAACACATGGCTGTAAGGACATAAATCACCACACTGAATCACAGAGTACTTTATTTGGATCTATCAGAATTGCATGACAGATTAAATAAAAACAGTGAAATCCCACATGTAGGTAGAGTACCTACAACTGCAGGGACAGACATCCTTTTATGATTTCACAGAAATTCAATAATTACCTCTTTTGAATAATTTCTCTCCAGGCAAATGATTCTGTCACAAATTCTCTGAAGTTATCATTAGTCACAATAACACCTCCAGTTTTAACAGCAAGGTGTAATAAAAACCTGTAAAATTAATTTCAAAGATCACTAAGATAATTTGTTTTGCTGGAAACAATCCAAAGATCTAGAAAACTAAACATTTCATCATTCAAAAGTAATCTATTTCCATGAAAACAAGCACCTTGATTACTAGGAAATTACTCTATTTTTATCCACCTTAAACTTAGAACAACATTTTCGGTAGCATGCATTTATTTCGTGCAGCAGAGTCGTCATGGGGTTTTCTTCCCCATTAAAAAAAACAACCAAACAAACCCACACAAGCAAACCCCCCCAAACCCATGATCTAAATATTTGCAGAGGTAAATAGCTTGGTTTATGGAACAGTACAGTATTTATTACACAATCCAACACAAACTCATTTCCATACACTTTTTTGCTTAGCATTAATGTCTGTGTTCTGCATGTTAGTTGTTTGCTCTGTCAACAATTCTTAAAAACCTTTTTGTTAAATAAATTATGACAAAACGTAACTACTGATTTATTAAGAAAAAAACATGCTTGCTTTCTTTTATAACCTCTCTAAAAACATGTTTTTTGCCATTTGAAACTATTTTAGCCATGAGATAATGGATGGTGTCCTTTTAAAGGAAGTGAACACTTTTAACAAAAGTGCAAACATGTTATTGTAACAATTATTTCCACAGTAATCTCAGCTGTGAATACTGCACTGACAGAGCATTTCTTATGAAAGACTGGGTGTATATAAAACATCAGCGAAGTATTCTGTGTCTTGCTCACTGAAAGATGATCCCCATATTTTGAAGTTGATCTTTGGTGCTCATATTAACTTGGAAGTTCACTGGCTTACACATTGTTACAAATACACTGCTCCAAACACACAGCAATGTCTGTGTGCCAACATGGCATCAAGAAGAAAATGGAGCTAAATAGTATCTGATCAGTAGCTGATCTATGGCCCAAGCATAAAAGGCAATTCAGGGATAGAGTGATGACCAGGAAAGCATAAAAACATTACTGGAAGATTAATTTCTTCAGACTGCTTTTTTTTTTTTTTAAATTGCCACGAAAATTTTTAATTCTCCATTCCTTTCTTGAGTACATAGGAGTGTTTCCTACAACAGTGAAATAATGTAACAGATGCAAAGCCCAGTCTTAAGTTGGATACATAGCTCTGTCTAGAGAGGTTGCAGAACTAGCAATTAAACCACTCATGAAATATTAAGCTTTTACAACCACTAGTCAGATGTTTAAAAAGACTTTAAAACTATGTATATTCTGTACCTGTCATCATGAGCAGCAATTCTTGCTCCTAAGACCATCCTTGCAGGGGTTAAAGACAATATTCCAACATCCTCGAGTTGTGTTAAGAAATTCTGCTCTGTTAAAACATGACTTGACAATTAGTCTGAGATATAATTAGCAAAGAAGATGGGCTATTTTTTGTACCAATTAAGCTATAGAAATGATATTGATACCTGAAGAATTGCTCATAGTGTAAAAATGGGGAAGAAGAGGTCAAAATGAGAAATTAAAGAGCAAACAAAAACTAACCTAAAAAGGCCTCCACTGATGGCACACCTGTTAGCCTAAATAGCATTTCAGGGTCTCACACTGTGTATGGAAACCCAATTACTCATGCTGAGCAGCCAGACTGCTCCTGCTTAACATTTGATGAAGCATTCCTTCTCCATTTATTCTTCACAGAAGTATCCAAAGAAATAGTTACAGTCTGGTTTAATTAAGACAACGTTAAGAAACATCCCTCACCTGTAATGGAAGGGTCACGTCTTGTTCTCCACTGTGGAACGAATACAGTAATATTTCTGTGGCCACGTTTCCAAAAGTAGTCAACAGCTATTGCAATTCCTCGACAGGAGAAGAATTTCCTTAGACCGTGACTGAGGGTGAAAGAAAAAGAAGGGAGATTAAATTCACTAGGGTTTACTACCATGAAAACAAAGAAAATGGAACAAAACCTTGCAAAGTGAAGCTGCAAGTCCCACATAGAGCCTCAGGAAAAGAAAAGGCAGACAGGTGCTCAAGATAAGGAATCTTATAAATGGAAAAGATCTTCAGTGAAAGAAGAGAACAGATACATCCCTTTGCAACTTTACAGCTCAGTCTCCTTTCAGTTTTCAGTTGTATTTAAATTTAATACAATTTAAATTTCAGAAAAATCAGAAGCGGGTTTAGCTTTAAAAAAGAGGCCAACAGTGATGACTTCTGAAGTCTATTGAGTACAGATTAAGACTATAATAATCCAATATTGTGGTAGTTTCAAATACAGTCCTACTACAAAACAGAACACCCTTGGTTCAACTGATTACCAAGGATTACATCTGAGCAGTTCTCTGATAATCTATCAGGGCCTCCTCTCCCTTAATTTCAACAGTCTGAGCTATTGTTCTGACACAAAATAATGAAATTTCTTGGAAGAAAGATTTTCAAAACTTTGTATTTTAGCATTAATCTTTCTTCTCCATTTAAAAATATAAGATGCTCACTATCTGTTTTTACAACTCCCTTAAGTGACTTTCCAGAAAAATCAGCAACTACCTAAAATGAGGGACACAAAGATTTGAGTTGATGGCCTTGTGAGGCCCTTCCCAACTGGAATTATCCCAATGAACCTATCTGCCTATTTAATTTAATTCCTTCCCAATTTGAATTATCTCAATGAACCTATCTGCCTATTAAATAAAAGGCATAATTAACTGTCTAAGCAGACTCCACCATTTTCATAGAGGCTACACTTAGACAAACAAAGATATGATTCCCTAGAAATGACACATTGATTGATCACTGACAGCATGAGCAGCCAAAGCATTTCCTGCAAAATAGTGTATAATCTATGTTTTGAATTGGATGTCAAATCACTAAAAGTACTTAAAACAATAAACGAGCAAGTGGTATTTCTTTCTTAAACCAATCTCCCAGTTAAAATGCAAGTGCATATTATAACCCTAATAGTAAGCCCTGTCAGTTTTGAACAGAATCTTATCTTTAAGCGCTAGTTTAACCTACCAAGAAATCTTCCCAACAGAAAGGTCTTTAATAGATTTCTATGGAAATATATTTTACAGTGAAACTCAGCCTTTAGTAGCATTCATTTATCCTTTTGCAGTTTTGTAAATTCTTTTAAAAATATGTTTATCAAAATTTAAATCTATTAAGGTTCTCCGAATCTGGAGAGAAATTCTATATGTAGAAAGGCAGAAAAATAAGTAAGCCACAACTGAAATATAAAAGGCAAAAAAATCTCACTTAACAGAATTTCCAGAGGAAAAAAAAGTACTATGCCACACTTGCCCTTAATAAAATTAAGAATTCTTGGTGTCAAGAACACTCAAATAAAGGAATAGAACAGTCAAATAAAGGAATGCAATTTTCAAAGAGTTACTCTTTGTAAACCTTCTGGGACATAAACTTAAAATGCAGTCATCATCCCACTAATTTAAGTTAGGTATCCTATTCATTAAATTAGAAAACTTTAAAATATTTTCAATGAATTAATGGTTTTCAACTGGACTTCAAGAAATGCAGAGGTCTTGACATTCATGTCAAAATTCATGCCTTCTCTGATTTTCCATTGCCCTGTTTTAGAGCTCTAAGCCGGCTGAACTACACAGTGCACTGTTTTTTAAGTTTTTTTAAGCTTTGAAAAGCAGCTCTTGATTTGTCCTGAATGATCACAAAATCCTGCTCTGCTACAAATTAAAAAAGCGTGCAAATAGAAGCAACTTAACTTTATCAAACATGTAGAATTAATGTAAACTATAATACGAATAAACTGCTAAAACTGTTAAACTAAAAGAAATATGAAATGCTTTAACTGAATTAGATAAACACCTGAAGGGACATCAAATCACCACAGCAATACGGTCTTTTCAAGATATCCATCTCAAAGACTGCATCTGTTCTCCAAATGCCATTGCAAATGCTGGCTTTGCCTGTCCCAGTTCTTTAAAATCCTGTGAAGGCCCTACAAAGGTATTACCTAAATTAAACAAAAGATGATCATAAGCAGCACAAAGCAGCAAAATAGCAGGTTGCCTTCTGGGACATGTAACATTTTCCCTTTGGTTTGTAACTAAAGTAAATACTGTTGCAATTTAGTGGTCTGGCTCCTTAAAGAAACACTGTCAAAGGTATTGCCAAAGGCAGGGTTTGACATGAATTTGTGAAAATATGGCTTCACAGAGTTCAGAGGCAACATTCACTCTTGTGAACCTGTGACGAATAAGTCCATTATTTACTGCACAGGTTAAAGCATACTAAGATCAAATTACAATCAATTTGGAATGATTTACACAGAAGCCAGGAATGCAGAAGGAGGTGAGGGTGCAAAGCATATGGATGCAAAGATAAGGGTGCAAAAGTGTTTAGCAGCACTTAATCATCAAGTACTTTAACAAAGCAATTCCACAGGGCTCACTATAGTTACAACAATGACTATAATATAACAATGACTATAAAATGCAGATTTGAGGCAGTAACATTCATACCATGATCAATTCAGACACATACAGGTACCCAGTGTAAACACCTAATTCTCTGTGCCTAAGGTACTCATCAACAAATTCCACTCAGCATCATTGAAATGCTCACACCAAGTCCCTTTGCATTTCCTAGCAGGCAAGGGTCACACCTCAGGAAGTGTGGAGAGGTGTGTGGGAACTTTGCCATCAGGAACAGTCCTTTGAGTATCACAAAGGTGAGGATTCGTGAGCTCTGAGCAGTGTCCCACTCGAGGGAGGTGCTGGCACAGCTGCTGAGGCCCAGGAGAGCCCAAAGGGCCTCATTCAGGACAGGTATTTATAAGGCCGCAGGATGACTGGCCAGCAGTAAGTTTCCCCCCCGGCCATAACCCAACTCGGTAACTCCTGGTCGTTCTTCCCCAAAGAGCAGGAACAATGGTGCCCATCCACTTGGGCTATGATTCAGGTAAATTCTTTACCAAGGCTTCAAAGGATTATTGCTTATCCTTCGTTTCCCACCTTGTTTGAGCAGCTGATGTTTCCGACTGGATGCACCAACACAAGTACATATCATTCACACACTATTCTACCAAGATAATTCCATTCAATTATTCTTTCATTCTGAATTCCTTCCACATTTTAATACAATTTAAATTACCCAGCAACTGGATATTGCAGTCTGCCTGCAAAGGCCTGTTTTCAGCATACAAAACCAGGTAATTTTTTAAAATACTTGTTAGAAGCTAGGGTAAACTCTGGGCTTTTTCTCATTCCACAAGCACCCTGAGACAATGTGGTAACAACAGATCAATGTGCTGCACATGTCAAAAGAAAAGATTCTACAGCTTTTGCAGTTTTCCAGACTTAAGACATTAGGCAAGCAATGATTCAGAAACCCATACAGCATTAGTCTAAGCATGTGGGTGAGGCATTAAGACCCACACTCCCATCAAAAAACCAAACCCCACAAAACTCAGGGGTCAAAAGAACCCTGAGCCAGCATAGGCATGGAAGCAGTTCTCAAGGTATTGAGAAGTAAAACTGAGTACAATTCAAAGCAATTTTGCAAACAAATCTTCCCTTTATAAAATGCAAGAAAATAATGAGGCTTTATTTATCCAGAGGGAAGCTCCAGGAAGCTGCATGATCAAACCAACAGGCCCCCAAGCATTGATCATTTAGTAGAACATTTGAATTTCTGGATGATTCTGCTATTTTGAGGCAGCTCTGTCCTTTACATTTCATAACCAGTTTTCATTTGGTTGACTAGAAGGCACCAGGTGTTATATAAACTTTCTTGGGAGTGTATGCCAATAGCACCCAGCTACTATGCCCTATTCCAACGTGGGGTGTGTGCAGCCCAGCTGGTGTGCAGGGCAATCCACTAGGGTGCATGAAGGAAATATCAGAACCTCAGTAATGCACATATATAGTTGGTAAATATACATACATACGCAAAAAATAACAGGATCCAAGCACTAATATGCAATGCTGTTAGAGGCGAAATATGTCACTATTAAATGAGAACCTCCACTTTAAAACTACAAGATGTTAAGAACACAAAAAAACCCCAAGCCCTGGAAACTGACAATAAGTTAACCTCTTTATTAGGCACTGGCAAAGCAAATTAAATTTCATGCGTAACACCAACTGCAACAGAGCAAAGCTTGCCCTGAGATTACTTCTGACTGAAGTGTTACATTGAGCTGAACATGGGTGATTCAAAACTGCCTCTGAAATGGCGTAACTGTGTGTATATGCACACCAAAAACCTAGCCAGCAAAACCTTTACACATGCCACTGCAACCTCTTAGCCCCTATTTCACCTGAAAGTTCATTGAACTCTTAAGAGACAACTGAAAAGAACAATACTTACGAAATTGCAACATTGCTTCCATCAATAATTATATGTTTTAAATATGGTTTTCCAGGTTCATTTATCAACTCCAGTCTGTATGGCTTCTTCAGAGAGTCCAAAAATCTTTGAACTCCAGTAACTGAATGATCTGGATGTGGTCCCACTGTATCTCTGTCTGGATTCGAAGGATGTTTTTGTGAAGACAGTAACTGGTCTGGGACAGGGTTGTCACAATGTGAGGTTTGGGAAAGGCGCTGGTGGAGAGGCCTCGCTTGAGCAGAGCTGCAGGGTCCCAGCTGCTGCTCAGAACTAGGGTGGCTGTTTTGTACAGTTGAGGGCCCTGCAGATTGTTGCTGAAATGCAGTTTTACTCTTACTTGAGATACACTGCACATCTGAGCTCCCTCTGGCTACAAAGTCAACATCTTTTAGAGCTCCAGCTTGCACAGCGCTGAAAGTTACCCCACCATCAGTTTCCATACTGCTTGACCTTGAGCTGTGATTCTTACCAGGACCGTAAACATCTCTCTGTTTATAGCATAGAACTGAATTTTTGCTGGGAGGGGAAGCAGATTTGTATACCAATCTATGCATTTTATCTTCTGCACCAACTTGCGTGTCTGGAGCACCTCTTACTTTGTGATACTCATTTTTTGTCTCCTTTGAAGTATGACCAGATTTAAGTGGACTTTTATTCCTAGAAATCCCTCTGTCTTCTAGCTTTTGTGAATTACTTACATTATTTCCTAGAGGAAGATTGATAGTTCTAGGCTTTTGAAATGACTGTTCATGTTCTTTTTTAAACTTTAAATTTTCCTTTTCAATTTCTTCTAGCAATATTAGTGGTTCTACAGATTGTCCCAGGATACCAATAACTTTTTCTACAATATTTTGGGAATATCCCATTGTTCTGAAAAAGTTCACAAGAATCTTATATTCCATTTCCTCAGTGAGAGCATCACCTTCTTTAAGACAGTAGGTAGAACCATCTGATTCATTGCAGCTATCCAAAACCAGATCAATAACTGCATCAGTATCTGAAGGATTCTTGTGTAAAGCAGATTTCACTTGCTGATCATTTTCCAAAGAGAAATGCTTTTTAGGGAGCCTTTCCTCCTCATCAGAAGACCTTCTTTTACATGAGTGCCTCTCTTTAAAGGCCACTGCCTCTAACAGAGGGTCCTTTACAGGAACAAACCTTGTTTCAGGAGTATCAGAGAACACAGTGTCCATTTGCTTTGTAAGCTCAGTGACAGGTGTGCCAGCATTGCTTCTTGCTTCCTCCCCATCTGCCCTTCCATCTCTGTTTGCAGCAACAACTTTGGAGGTGCTATTCTGTCCAAGCACTTGAGGGCTTTCAGAACCTGTGAGATCTATGATATCACTCTCCCCTTCAGAAGCATCAGCTTGGGTGAGAGCTAAGAGTTCTCTTTTTAGTGCACTAGGCAAAATCAGTAAATCCATTGTATACTTATCTGCATGTGCTTCCACAAATTGTCTGAACTGCTTTTTAATCTCTGATTCATTGTCATTTAATAAGCTTTCATTATTTTCAAAAAGCTTCACGAACTGCTGCACATGACTTTGAGCCATAACAACAGCTTCTGCACCCCCCTTAATACTGAGCAATCCCATTTCCAGCACTGTTACATCAGCACAGGTATCCTGAATAAGACTGTTGAGAAACAGGCTCTGTGCACCAACAAAGATGCAGTGCATGTCCTTTGGGTAGTACTCCTTTTCTTCTAGTTCAGGTTCACACAGTCCCTTGATGTACTCCTAAGTGGAGAAAGAGAGCAAAGTGAATAGTTGTGAAAACCTAAAGTATTCAGTTAGTTTTTATTAGGTCAGTAATGGACAGGTTAGAAAATAAAGCAAACTTAGCATAATGAATGTGAGAAAGTAAACATTGTCAGTAAACAAGACAAAAGAAATAAAACACCAATATCTAAAATTATTTTTAAATAGATCTCATAGAAGCCTCTCTTTTACCTCCTCTTGTTTATACCTGATAGCAACAGGTTACTTAATTTGTAGATCAAACCGTTTAAAAGATCAGACCATCAAAAGAGATTTATTTTCCCATCCCCATTCTTTGGTCAAAGAGAACTCTTCAGGAACAAATGCTTTTCACCAGAGTTCTACCAAGTCCATAAGCCTGAACTTCTAAAACAATTTCTGAAGTACATTTCCTAAGCTTTATCACACCAGCAGCTATCCTATATTTTTGCTACTGACTGAGAAAACTCCAAGCTCCAGATACTTCTAGTGTTCCTGAAGTTCAGGTTTTTCAAAGATTAAAAAAAAAAAAAATAAAAATCCACTTGCTATTTCTGCTACCTGTAAGTTACTACAGGTAAATTCACTATAGTACCTTGTTTTAAATGTGTCAAGAACACAAAACTCTGTCAATAGAGTATACTGTTTATTCTTTCAGATAGCATTATTTTTCCCAAACTGCCTCTTTCAGGTCCCTAAAATTCTTTAATATAGTGAAACCACCTTCTAAGCTGCAGTCATTGTATTTGCAGAATCCCAAGATTACCACATTTTATTATCTATATTTACTCTCAAACATTAAACTTCTTTTAAATGGAACTGAGAACCAACACAAGGTAATGAATAATGTAACACCACTTCCTATCACCTCTTGACTTACATCATCACGAATATCAAGGCAGGCTGCCTCAGGAGCATATCAGTATAAACTGCTTCCGCAGCAAAACCCACAGGGTTACTCTCCACGCCTTAGTCATCATATGACTGCTTTTGCAGAGCAACAAGATAACAACGTAACTGGTGAAGAGGATGCTCTAAATCTGGGAACTTTTTTTTTAAACTAAGCAGCACAGGAGAACGTACACATTACATCTGACTGATGAATTAAAACACAAATTATTATCACCAAACCTTTCAAAGGGAGATAAAGATGATTGTTCAATTGTTCACACTTTCTATTCAATAATTCCTCCAAACAGTGTCTGAAAAGTGCTCTATCTATAAGAGAAATCAAGTTTCTCATACCCTTTAAAGTATTAGAAAACATTTTTTATCTTGTTATGAAAAATAACGATTAGAAAACTGAAATCTTGTGCTATTTATTTCTTGTGCTTTAATTTCCTGGAAAAAAGTGAAGATGAACTGCAGATGCCTAGAGAAGAATAGCTACCTGTAACAGTTTCTGGATTCTCTAAGCCCAGGCAAATTGGTTCAGAGTAAATTTCAGAGTCAAGTAATTCAACCCCCTATATACTCATAGTATTTTCCTTACAACTCATTGTAAGGAAGTGCATTACACGTTAAGGAACAGGTGTTTTACACAGTTAAGGAATCAAGTTTTGAAAGCGTGCTGTCAAGTCTGAAATCAGTCACAAAACACATGCTCAAGATCCCCACTACCATCCAAGCGTAGTTAAACAAACAGACCGACCAACGCCCACATATCGAGATTCTGGGTTTGAAAAAGACCTTCAGCCTCGATACAGCTCACACCAAAATTCTCATCACATGATTCAAACAGCTGTACTTGCCAAGTTCACTATGACTAATATAAATTTCAGCACTACTGCTGAGGAACTCCCCCCCAAAGGTTAGTTGTGCAAGACATTTAACACGTGTGAAGATACTTCACAGCAAGTGTTGTCCCCTCTGAGACACAACCCGCATAGATGGTTTTCTTAACGCGTTAGAGCTGGGTTAAAAAGAGAACCATGTGCTCCAGACTGGCGAAGTTCAGATTCGACAATTTTTACATGAAGGAAATACTAGCTGCGTTAAGTTTTAGTGAGAGCTTTGCTAACGAGCTACTAAATGCCACCGAATAAACGAAATCTGTAAGGCAAAACATGGCAACGCCCAAACATCTCCGAGGAATTCTTGACTTTGGGAGGACGAACGAAAGCGAAACATTTTAATCTCGCTTGAAAACAAAACTCGGCCCATCCTCACCGGTGTTACCCCTCACCGGCGGGCTGGACTATTTCATAACGCGGTGCCCGTGAACTTTGCACTTCTCAGCTGAGTTGTTTCGCTTTATTCCCTACGCTTATGTCAACACGGCCGGAGACTCCCTGGCACCGGGCACACACCCACCTGCCAAGGCAGCGCCGCTTGTTTCCTCCTGGGGCACTGGGCTTTTCCCCACCCTTTCTTCCTCCAACCCGCGGCCCCGGCCGTACCCGGCCCCGCACCCGCCCCGTACCTTGGCGCTGCCCACGGCCTTCGTGCAGCCCGCCAGCTGCACCCAGATCCTGGCACTGGCGTTGGGCGGCGGCAGCGCCGGCCGCCAGTCAGCCTGCGCCCCCAGCACGGCCAGCCGCACCTCGAACAAACCCTCGATGCGGCCCCGGCTGCGCTCCAGGAGGCGGCTCTTCTCGGCGGGGACGGTGAACTCATCCACCCTGGGCCCCGGCGCGGAGCCGTGCGGTGTCCGGCGGGCCGCCATCAGCGCGGGGCGCGCAATCCCATCGCACCGGGAGCGACGACAGCGGGAACCGCGACACCGGGAACCGCCGCACCGACCACCCGCGTCATCAGCCCGCGACGGCGCCAGGCAGCGCCCGCCCGCAGCCGCGCTGCCGCGGTTAGCACCGGGAGCCTAGCCCCGCCCCCGGCCCAGGCCGCGCCCCCGCCCGGGCCTCGCCCCGCCCCTCGCGCCCCGCAGTGTGGGCGGTGCCGTCCCGCCCCCTCAGGGCGCCAGGCCGGGCGGGGACACCGCGGGTCAGCTGTGCCACCCGTGCCCAGGCAGGGCCGTCCCGGAGCACACGGCACAGCATTGCGCCCAGACAGTTCTGGAATATCTCCAGGGAGGGAGACTGCACAACGCCTCTGGGCAATCTGTTCCAGTGCGCAGTCACTGCCCAGGACAGAAATTCTTCCTCGTATTCAGGTGGAACTTCCTGTGCATCAGTTTCAGCCCCGAGCAGAGTCTGGTCCATCCTCTTGGCACCCCCTCTTTAGATATTTATACACATTAATGAGGTCCCCTCTCAGTCGTCTCTTCTCGAGGCTGAACAGGCCCAGCTCCGTCAGCCTTTCCTCGTAAGAGAGATGCTCCAGTCCCTTGATCACCTTTGTCACGCTCCGCAGCACCGGCTCCACGAGCTGCCTCCTCCAAGAGCTCCCCGTCTCTGGTGCTGAGGAGCCCGGAACTACACAGACCGCTCCGAACTCGGCCTCCCGGCCCCGCCTTCCGGCCCCCTGTCCCCGCCTCCCGGTCGTTCTGTCCCCGCCTGCCCGTCGTTCCCCGCCCCTCGGCTGCCCGCATCCCTGTCTGAGTGTCCCGGCAGGATCCGGGCACTCCTCGCAGCCCTTATCGCCCTTATCGCCTGGCACAGCCTCACTGAGCGGCCGCTCCCCGCCCCGGGGCCACAGGCAGAGGGTCCCGCCGCCCGCCTGGCGGGGAAACCTTGGTTTACGACACTCTTGGCACAGCCAGCTCTGGTATTGTCTTCTTGGATTTCATTTAAAAAGAAACGCAAGCTTTATCCCTTCTGATGGCAGGGGACAGAAGTGCAATCCCCAAATCTTTAGCTCTGATAGCTCGGAAAATATAGAGGGCAGATTTTTACTTAAAGCACCGCTCCCCCATCCCCAAACTGTTAAAGAGGCGTGAAGGGTATCTCTGGGACTGCTGTTGGCTTTTGAGTGCCTGGAGCTGACAGTACGGACCAGCTGTTGTACAAAGGAGTTAAATGCCTCCTTTCATACCGTCCCAGACACAGGTTAGAATCTTCCAAGTTCCCCTTGGAAGTATTTGATTCCAGTTTGTTTTGTCCATCTCTTTAGCATCGCTGTGAAGTTAAGATTTTAGCAGCTGTTAATTAAATACAGCCTCCAAAGGGAGGATAAATATTTTATTGTTGTGCATCTAAATGTACATATTTCATTTTAGTCTACTTGTATGTTACAGCTGGAAAGGCTTAATACAAAAATACGAAATATCATTTTTGTAATGCCACTTGTATCCCTGATTAGAACTTTTTAACCAAATGACAGTTTGCAATTCTTAGCCCATAGGAAAATCCCGCTAAAAGCTTACGTCCAGGTATTGCTATTTACACTTTCCTATCTGAATTTGAAGTCATTCTTTGAGCCAAATAAAATATTTGTCTGTGGCAGTAGTAAAATGGAAAAAAATTACGTCTGTGTACACAGGCTGCATTTACACACAAATACTCATTCTACACAGGGCAGGGAATGTCATATTCAAGAAAGATGCTTCCCTGAAGATACATTTTTTCCTGTTTTTGTTGTTTAGACACTTGCATTTTGCTTTACCAATTAATTATCCTACAAGGTTCACACATAAGAATGTAATCTAACATTTAGCGAGGCAATTTCTGAGGTGATTGGTGCCATCCACTGTTAAAATGCAGCCACTGCAGCCAATGTTTAAGGTACAATTAATTACAAAACGACGTTGTAAGCAAGGAACTTTATAATAAAAATGAAATTACCAGCATTTTGGGACACAAAGTAGCGTTAAAAACCTGAAAGAAAATTGACTTCTACCAGATCAACACAGCCTTTTGGAATATCTCATACAAAAAAAAGACTTACTGACTTCTAAATGATATGGGTAATGCTTGGTGCTGTGGATATTTTCTTGTCTGTTTTGCCATGCTGCAAGCTGTAAATTCAGTGCTGAATTTATTGTAATCGGTGTAGTTCTATGTATATTCTTGATAAATCTGTATTCAAACGCATTATAATGGTCTGAGGCTGCTCTCAGGGAGGTCATTGCGAGTGGGAGCAGTTGTGGTTCTGTGACCCACCCTGCTGAGATTGGGTAGCACTGTAACATTCGAAACAAACTAAAGCCCTTTTGAAGTGGAAAAAAGGATGCTATTGAAAAGGTTTACTAATGATTATAGACATGGGACAATTATTAAAAGAAGTTGCAATTTTCTCCCTTCATTGTTGTGATGCAGACTAGAAAAAATATAATATTTTTACTTTTTAAAAATTTGTTTTGGAATTGAAACCTGGACTTAATCTTCCTCATACTTAGGAGAAATTTCAAGCCTCTTGACATAAGCACAAATGCAGGTGTGCAAACCCCAAATGTGAGCTAGGTTGAGAACACCGGAAATTCTCTGACATCTTACAGAGTGGATTTGTCAGGGAAGAATGGTTTTGTTTTCCTCCTATGGGTGTTTGCAGTAATTCGAAGTGAGAGGCTCTGTTTAGTTGGAGGGGAATCTTACTTTCCTGGATCTTTGGTTAGATCTCCTAAGTTTATTTTAGAGATGGAAAAGTGCAGTGTTTTGCTGGCAGCAGTCAAAGGAATTTGACACACCCAGTGCCTGGTTCTGCTTTTCTACTTGGCGCACCAGTGGGATATATTAGAGATCTTCCTGAACGGGAGTTGTTGCCAAGTTCATTATTGGTATTACTGTTGGGGAAATACTGGTAATGTGTAAATAGGTGTTGGGATTTTTTCACGTTTCACAATAGCTTGCTTCAGCTGCCTTGTGCAACTTCTTGCTCCTTATTAGAATTTCTGCAATTGAAAATTGGTTGTGTGAACGATTTTATGAAACTGGGCCTTCCTGAATAGTTTGGACTTGAGCTGTGTACTTGAAACAGGAGCTGTACAGGTTGAAATGACATGGAAACCAAATTTTCAAACTGTCTTTCAGACCTGTGATGGGTAAATGAACTATGGAGTCTATGATAATGCACTTTACACATGGTACTCTGATCATCAGTATTATGGTCTTCAGTGGGGTTATTTGCATGCATAAATTTAAATATTTATTTGATTGTTTGCAGGATGCAGATTTAAAATACTACGGTATAGAAAGTATCCTGCATGACTATGAATAACAAAAACTTTAATTTGCAGTCATAACACGAATAGTAGCATATTCTAAGAGTGATACCTCAAATAAATTCTATGTATTTCAGAAGGAAATACGTAGAAATAATGTGACTAGAGCTCACAAGTCTTGTGTGTAATATAGTCCTAAAATTTAAGGCCACCTCAAATTCTCATTAGGAAATTTTGGTATATTTTTAAACTAAATTTATTTTGTTGTTGTTTACAGAACTACAGAGAAAAAAGCCAAAAATGATTTGAAATGAAATGATTTAAAATGCTTCATAGACACAAGCTTCTACATCTTGTTCAAGTCCCCAGTTATGCTGTGACAGACATGTACTTGAAGCCCTGGTGACTAAGAAGGTGATTAAGAAGGTTTCCCTTTTGGAGAATTTGTTGCAATGCTGACATCTTAATGAACCTATAGATCATCCACTTTAGTATCAAGAGGCAAACTTTTTGAAAATGATCCAAGGTATAGGTTCTGTAATTAGTAGTTTCTATAACTGAAACTTATTATGTCTCTTAATTTTAGAATTAATTACTTTTCTTAATTCCAATTTCCTTTCAAAATAACCTGTTGTAAATTGAGTCTTTATAAAAGGAAGAAAAGACAAAAGCACTGCAATTACACATGCATCAACTGTTGAGAGTGAGTAGTATTTTTTTTTCAAGTAATGGACTCTGCATTTGGGTTTTGAGGGTTTTTGAGTGTGTTGGCTCAAGTTTCTTAATTAGTTAAAAAAGCTGCAGGTGTATTGGCAAAGACTGTTATTTTGCCTGGGAAATGTTCCAGGAGACAGTTTTGTGGTTTTTTTTTTCTAATGTAAATATTTAGCTATATTATTACCAGTAATTTTAAGGGTTCCACACTGTGTGACTACTGTGTGTTTAAACATTGCAGCTTCACTTGGATGACTGACAAAACAAATGATAACCTAAGAGTATAATCTTTATTTTGAGAAGGGATGGAACACTACTGAATTACTTGCAGAAATGACAAGTGGTATCTGAAGGGGTGTCAGCACCATGCAGCTGGCTCTGAGGAATGCAGAAATGCTGCAAAAAGCGAGGCAGGCTCAAGTGCCACTCTAAGTTAGTTTAAAATAGAGTACTTCATCAAAGTTTCTGCAGCTGCAAAAATTAAAGCAGTATTCTTGCTAATCTTGATAAAATCTAGGGATTTCATAAAGCTCTTTCAAGTAATTTTTTATAGGTTATCAAAAGTTAGGCTCAGACTCTTGAACATCATTAAGGTTTTATGACTCTTGCATCCAAGTGTTTTTTTAAAGTTTTCATAATCATTTTGCTACTACTCTGACTACAGGAATTTAATTTACTTTTTCTGTAAAGCACTAGGTATAGTTAATTGTTGAACAGTGTTCTTGTATGTGTTGTACCTGTTAGGTACAGTCTACTACAAGACTGCTAATAGAATAGGACTTTACAGCTGATGTCTGTATGTTCCGGGAGGTTCAGTTCAGTTTCAGAGTGAGTGGGAAGTGGCACCAGTCGTTGAAAGGTACAAGGGGTGCAATGAGCTGTGAAGATGTGCTTACAATGGCTTTTTAATGCTTTTAAAAGATGCAGCCTGTAGTAAACCTTACTGTAGGTGATTTGCTTTTTGTTTTTCTCTTTATATTTGTGCAAAGCAGGATGAGAATAGGTGTAAAAATTTCTATGTCTGAATGATGTCAGTTTGCAGATAACTTGCTCAAAATCTGTTATAAGGTTAAGACCAAGATAAGTTAATATTCATCTGAATGTGTGGTCCTGTTGACTTCAGTTTGACTGCTGAGCAGACTAAATGCTGATCTACTTCAGTAAGGTTTTCCAGAATCTGGTCTTAAATTTTAGTATTATTTTAATGTCTGAAACAGTATGGTAATATTTAATTTGTATTTTCTTATACAGAATAATATTTTTTCTTCAATTAAAGCTCAGAGTTCCCTCTGAATACACCATATTTTTTAAACTTTTGTGTATGGACAGTAAGCTGGGCCAGACTTCCTGTACAATACAATGATTTCTACACAGTCAAAGTGTGTGAAGGTATTTCTGATATATTTACTCTGTTAGTGATCCTCTCTTGAGAGGTATATGAAAACATTGCAGTCAAAAATTGGACTCACAGATTTTCTGTGAGAATAAGGCTTGATATAATTTTACTAAAATGAGTGGAATTATTCATCAGCTGATATATATCAGAATATTTCCAACAATTTCAATAAAATTTTAGTTACGCCAACTGGCCATGCTAGTCTTGTGTAATGGTGGTGAAAAAAGCAAATTAAGCTGACTTTCTTTACATAAAGCACAAAGATGTATTTACATTTGATTCCAGTGTATTTTATTGCATGTCTCAGAGCAAAAGCAGTTCAGTTAAATATCAGTGGAGAGCTTTTTCCAGACAGAGACCTCTGGAAATTGCTTCAACCCTTTCACATTTAGAAAGTGTATTTAGAGAAATGGGGTACCTCCATTTATGTGCTTAGTTTCACAGTGCTAGAAAAACAGTAGAACGTTTTCCAGATGATACCATCCCATTTCAGCTTATTCCACTACGAGTAATAGAAATCAACTCCAAATTTTATTATAGAGTCCTACATCAATATCATAAGAAAAATCAGTTGCAGATAATTTCCTTTATATGACTGATAAAATTTTTCAAACTTCTGTCAGTCATGTTATCCACCGTTTCATACTGATGTTCTGTCAGTCTCCAGTCTTCTCCAGACTATTAAATCCTTAAGCAACACACTTCCATCATGCATGTAAAAATACGTGGAACTCACGACTATCCTCAGTTGCATTTGAGCTGTATTTGAACACAGTTAAATACAATTTTGCCTTGGAAATAAGATGTAATTATTCTCATTCCTTCCCTGGACAATGCCTGCTCTTGACTGGTTTAAAATCATCTCCTTTGACATAGAACATTATATGTTTATTTAAATCTACTTCTGAGTCCAGTTAATCCATAGAGATTTATATCAGGTGAGGATTAGAAGAGCATAGCTGTGTTGCAAACTAGAACCAGTGTTACTCAGGCAGTACTGTGGGGGCCAAACTTCCGTCTAGAAATCATCAACAGTAAAAAGGAAAAAAAAAATCTGGGATGGAACCTGATTTCTGAACTTAGTTGAAGATATGCTCTTGCGAAAACATGATACATATGTTTATGACATCCAATCTTACAAGTTTGAATAGAATTTATATTTTCTAAACCTCATCACTTAGCCCATTTTGGGTCCAGTTAATTTTGAAACAGTAAACCATCACGAACATTTTTTCCTCTTATTGATGAGTTGTAAAGTTACCATAAATGAGCAGAGATGGTTCTAATCAAATGTTTCCCAAAATACAGGTGCTGCAATTTCAATTCTGTGTGCTCTGACAATGAACGAGAAAATTTTTCATTTCTCACACTCTACTGCAGAGGCATCCTCATAAGAGTCAGATAAAAGTGTTCCTCTTGTATCAGTGTTTAATTGTGCTCTGAGCTGAAAATGACCAGTGCAAGGTCATTTTAGTATTGTCTAAATAACATCAGAACACATGGTAAGATTTGTGATAAAATATGACTTTGTAATAAAAAAGCAAGCCTGTTCATGTCAGCTCATTAACTTTGCTTACTGATTTAATTTCGGGTATTTTTGTGGCATAAGAACTTGTGAACTACAGCCATTTTACTCTGCAAGCCTTGAACAAAGGTAGGTGATAGCAGTTTTAAGATTAGGTAAGTTTGAGAATTGTCACAGGGTGCTGAAGGTCAGGTCAAAAGCAGCAATGTACCCAATACATATTTATGTCGTTTACTTTGAAATAGAGGAGTTCAGTGTGTCCAATATCTTTAAGAATTTGGGGGTTATTTTTCACTTACACTGGTGGAAATCAGGAGTTAGCAGTATTGATATCATTGGGTCTATTGTGGCTTAAAAGCAGAACAAATGAGACACCGGTAAAGGCTTTTCAGTATTTGAGATCTCTTTCCCTAAAAATATTTCAAACTATAACCTTGTTGCTTTATCTGCCCATCAAGAAATCCATTACAACAGTGTCAGTGATACCAGAACCATAAAACTGGGTTAGGAATTGAGCTGTGGTCTTCCACAACTCCAAGGCATGGCTTTGTTAGCTTTTAATGAATTGTGTCAAATTGCTACCAGCAAACACAATCGTATCAACTTTGCTGTTTGAAAAATATCACTGCTACATAGAAGTTATTATTTGAAGTTTTATGTAATCAGAAATGCATGAAGGAGAAAAAATTGAATCTTCATACTTTCTTCACCAAAATGTGTTAACTCCTGAGAAACTTAGATTGTATCTTCTCTCTAGCTGTTTGTGTTCCTGAGAGTCTCCTCTACCAGGAAAGGCCCTTCATATATTTTAATTAAAGTCCAAAGATGAAATAAATTGTCCTTAGCAGATGTCATGCTAATGAGCACTGGTTAGTTTGAAAATACATGTTCATTGGTTTTACATGATAATTCCCTTTGAACCAAAATATTGTGTTTATAGAGAAACATTTTCTGGGAGCAGTAGGGGGCATCATTTCCCTTTTGTAATTCTTCAGAGACATTAACCTCGTGTATTATGTGTGCAAACGGAATTTTCGTTTTGTTTATGGCATTAATCCTGGGGTTAAGGTTGGCCTATGGTGAGCAATAATAAGTTTAACCTTTGACTTTGTGCAATAAGATGTAATTTATTATTTTTAGACTCTTCGTGCCACTACCCTCACTTCTGCTTAAAATAAATTGAGACAAGCGAGCATTTGATATCAGTGATCCTTACATGCAAGACATAAATCTAATTTACTTATTGTCTGAGCTTAGTTATTTTGCCTCTGATTATGTCTTTTAAACAGTGCAAACATTTTTTGTTTGTTTGATTTATTAGTCAATTTTTGTAATTCATAGAACCTTTCACATAGATTTCAAACCTTCACATAGATTTCAAACCAGTAAACATAAATCCTGGACTGTCTAAATGCAAAGAAACTTTATGAAATGTGGAAAAGAAGCAAGCAAGCTATTCATATGCATAATATTTACTTGAAAAGTACCTGAGATCAGGAAAACATTTAAAATTTAATTTTCAAAGGCAATTTAAAGATGATGAAACAACTAGCAGCATGTAAATAAATTGTTTTTGTAGCCATTGCCTTCACTTATAATGTATATGTTATTTATAAATTTTTTTTAATGGTAAGAAACATTTTTAGCTTTTTCTTTTTTTTAAAAAAACACTGGTCTTTAATTTGCATTGAATGTTTGAGTTGCCTTTTGGTTTGTAAGTGAAGAACAAATTTATAGCAGGTTTACTACTCTCCATGCTCTTCAAGCAAGAAAAACAAATATACTTTTAAACTGTGTATACTGTGAGTACATCCGCTTTTTCTCCATGTTGAGAAATTGCTGACTCATCAAATATTTTTGGGTGGGGTGTGAGTGAGCTGATTTCATAAATGATTAAGTTTAGGATTATTCAGGTAGAGTGATTCAGGCTCATGATGCTTGGTAAGACCAGAACATTGAATCTCTCCCCCATCTCAGGCTTTATATTTTGATATTGAGACCTGTGTTTATCATATCAATGATCATATAAAATTATTTTTCAGTATATATGGAGCATGTACAAGTTAAAGGGCAGAAAAACTTGAAGAAAAATAAAAGTTACATAATGCTATTTTGGAAGAGTACTGATGTTTGTTAGGATTCTAAAATAGTTTTTTCAGTCTGAAATTAATATTTTTGAATGAAAAAGGGAAGTTAAACCACATAGTTGAAGAAGTTCAAACTATTTATACACCCTTCCCATGAAAGCTTATATAGAAAATATGTGTGTAATTGCATCATTTGTATGGCAGGACTTCCCATGATCACTTTATTTGGTCTTCATAGAATCAAGTTTGATGGTAGTTTCAGTCCTGCTCCTAAATTTAGATGTTTGACAACTGAAGAGGCTGCTAGTGTTTGTAATATGTGCTGGTATTTGAATTTTCACCAGTTTGTTTGAAATAAGTTGTCTTTTGGCTGAGCTTGCTCACCATAAAAGAGCACTCAGTGGATCAGCTCAGCTCTTGCTGGCTTGTTACAGGTAAGAGATGTGCAGAATGTTATGAATCCAACAGTAACAGCTCTATCTGATGACACACACAATAGACAGTGATGGATTGTCAGACTAATTCGATTCCTGACAATCTTAGAAGAGTAATTTTGAAAATCTTCCTGCATCATGACTTTCACACATATACTTTGTAATTTCCCTTAAGTTTTAATTATTTTAGATAATGAATGTGTAACAGTAAGAATTGAAGGCACCATCATTTATGCTAGTTTGATACACTGCAGCTCTGTTGAGTAGAATGTGCTTAATTGTGACTTGAGGAGGAAGAAATTATTCTAGTGACACAGAAAAAGGAAAGAAGAAAGGAAGTGCTTTTTTTTTCAAATGTCAGACATATGACATTTAAAAAAGGCAATTTATTTTTTAGTAGCTGGGCTGTTGTATTTGAGAACACAAAAGCTGTGTGAGAAGTGAAGGGTGTGCTCCTTGTTGGTGAACCAATAAAATGTATTGCACTAAGCTGTTATTCATACTGTAACACACCGTATCAAATATTTGCAATGGATACCAAATTCTAAGATTGTTAATGCTCCTCACAGGGTTAGAGCATCACGGGGTCGTAACTTCCACTTGCAACAAAAGTGTATTATTCTTCAGCTAATGATAATGAACTGTCACTTTGGATACTGATCAGTTGTTAGATTATAAAGAGGATCTCTTTTTGTGCAGCAACTATTTCCCCCTGAATTTTGAATATATAATGTTATCAGAACTGTTGTGCTTGGAAATTCCAATCTGGAAGTTGAAAATCTCCAATGAGGGATAGAAAATACAAGGATGCTACATGTCACTTAAATATGTTAGCCTGCCCCTGGAAGTGGTACAGATAGGAGGTATATACTGCAAAATGTCATAGTCTCCAGTTTGCAGCCATCCTCAGGATAAGAAGCCTTTTTCTCTGTCCTATTTGCAGTTATTAATATTTAATGTGCTGTTTTGATAAAACAATATAGGACAAAATCCTGGGACTCTTCCCAAGACAGATATTTCTTCTGACTGCCATGAGCAGATAATCTTGAGTGCCATCACCTGGCCTGTGTAGGACACCAGGGGATCATGCCCAGTCACCCTGGGTTTATGAAAGGCAGTTCCTGCTTGAGTAACTTGATCTCCTTCTGTGACAAGGTGACCCACTTAGATGACGAGGGAAAGGCTGTGGATTTTGTCTACCTGGACTTAAGCAAAGCATTTGACACAATTTCCCACAGCATTCTCCTGGAGAAACGGGCTGCTCATGGCTTGGGTGCCCTGTTTGCTGGGTAAAAATCTGACTGCAGTATTGGGACCAGTCCTGTTTAATACGCGTATCAATGATCTGGACAAGCGGTTCAAGTGCACCTTTGGTCCCTCTGCAGATGACACCAAGTCGGGCAGCAGTTTTGATCTGCTGGAGAGTAGTAAGGCTCTGCAGTGGGACAAGCTGGATCAATGGGCCAAGGCCAATGGTTGGAGATTCTACAAGGCCAAGTGCTGGGTTTTGCACTTGGGTCACAACAACCCCATCCAGGGATCCCGGCTGGGACAGTGGGGCTGGAAAGTACCTGGCAAGAAAGGTCCTGGAGGTGCTGGTTGACAGCAGCTGAACGTGAGCCAGGTGTGGCCAGGTGGCCAAGGAGGCGAAGGGCACCTGGCCGGTATCAGCAAGTGTGCTCAACAGGACCAGGGAAGTGATTCTTCCCCTGTATGAGGAAGAATCACTTCCCTGATCCTGCTGAGCAGGCGGAGGTGAGGCCACATGTCAAATCCTGTGTTCACTTTTGGGTCCCTCACTAAAGGAAGGACACTAAGGTGATGGAGCTTGTCCAGAGAAGGGCAACAAAGCTGGTGAAGGGTTTGAAGGGTCAGTCATATGAGGAGTGGCTGAGGGAGCCAGGGGGCTCAGCCTGGAGAAGAGGAGGCTCAGGGGAACCTTCTCGCACCCCACAGCTCCCTGATGGGAGGGTGCAGCCAGGTGGGGGTTGGTCTCTTCTCTCAATTGACAGGTGATGAGGCAAGAGGAGTCACCCTCATGTTATGCAAGGGGAGGTTTAGGCTGGATATTAAGAAAGTTTTCTTCACCAAAAGGGTTGTCAGGCATTGGAACAGGCTGCCCAGGGGCGTGGTGGAGTCACCATTCCCAGAGGTATCTAAAAGACATGGCACTTGGGGACATGGTTTAGTTACGGACATGCCAGTGCTGGATTAATGCTTTGACTCACTGGTCTTAGAGGTCTTTTCTAACCTAAACCATTATGATTCTATGATTTCATCTGCTTGAAATTGTCCCTGTGGATCCAACAGAAATGATTCTAACATGTTGCTACTTGTTTGCTGTCTGTGTATCTTTGCCAAGTTGGTTGAGAAAGTCATATTGGTAGTAGGAGGGAAGAGAATGGAAAGAGAAATCCCAATCCAAAGGTGTTAGTCCTACATTTGCATTGCTGGACTTTTGTCTTTCCTGTTCTTTCTCAGAATGGATTGTAACAAATGGTATGTACTATAGAAAACTTAGTTCAAAACCTCTTTCTTAATTCAAATTTTTTTCATTTGATCAAATGAAAAAAGTCTAGGCAGCTGCGAGCAAACTGCATGATATGTAATGTCTACTGTGCATGAGAGACATATATCTAATTCATACATACATATATGATATAAATACATTTAAATGTACAATATATCGATACATAGCATATATTAATATAATATTATATTATATAATATGTATGCACTATATATTACACAGTATATACACATAATATTAAATCTTTATATACAATATATATAGAATATAAAGCAAAAAATTAGCAAACTATCAGTAGCCACTTAAAGGCTAAGGTCAAGTGAAATGTAGCTCTGAGCTCTGAATATACAACCTAATTTTTCTTATGTGTTCCTTTGTGCCCTTTCATATAGAAGTTGTAATGACAGAATACTTAGAAATGTTTGCTACCAGCATGGGAAAAAAAAGCTTCCTTACTTGTCAGAGGGAGCAGGTATGAAGGTCTGTCATGAGTCTCCATTTTACTAAGTAGAAATCTCTTTCCACTGGATGGATAGTAATTCTGACAGCTCTTCAAGGTTCACATCAAGTAATGCAAGGTTTTTTCTTTTTGAAAATAAACCCAACAGTGCTCAACAGTACTGGGATCTTCATTCTATCTTCCTTTCCTGGTGAGTTTCTCCTTACTTGTAGAAGGGTTTTTAGGTCAGAAGAATGGTTAGCCTTTAAAAATCGTGGGTTAAAGCTTGGGGAGAGAGAAAGTGGTGGCTCATGTGGAGAAGAGAAGCACTGTGGTAGCTGAAGATGAATTAAAGTCTCACAGCAGGGAGCTGCTGCTGACCTGTTACCTCTAATCATTCCTGAGCTTTTCTGGGGTGGACATTTGCTCCAGCTGCAGCTGAGTCATTGGTGTACCTGAATTGATACAGCTTCTGGTACAGGTACTTTGCAGGAGTGAAATGATTCAAAAAAGAATAAATTCTGGTGCAATTAGAATATTTGCTTGTCCGCACTATGTGTTAGTGCAGCTGCTGTCAGTGGCTTTTCATTGGGGCATATTCCCTTTTAGAGACAAAGACTTAAATGATCAAGAAATTCAGTGGGAAACCATAAAATGAGTGAAAATTTCCTCTCATGCAAATAAAAGTGAAAGGCTGAGAATTGTTTTGCAATTATCTTGTGTGAGAGATGCTGTATAATTGTGGTGGTTTATTCTTCCCTCTAAATCTGCACTGCTTTGGCCAGTGGCCAGTAGAAGAATTGCATTCTGACAGTTCTGCCTTTTTATAATCCTATCAAATACTCTTAACTACCCAATTAAGGCAGTTTCTCTTCCACTAACATGCTTTTTTCCCTTGTATTTTCCATCAAGACTTTTTTCCCCTGAGTTTAAATACCTGAATTACTGCTTCAAAACGACAGTAGAACATTTTTAGATATGCTGAGATCACTTCAGGTGATTTTTTTCTGATAGGTTGTTATGACTTAAGGGCTCTAAAGATCCTAAGCAGTGGCATCTGAATGAAGTTTCAGTGCATGTGGAGTCTGGCCGTGGATTTCAATGTGTTGTCTTTTCTCTCTATTCTTTTTGTAACACAAAAAAATATTTCTGGAAATTTCCAAGGAGTACAGTACACTTCATTTTTAGTTGTCAAGATAGCTGACAGTTTATTATGGTACCATGAATAAATTATTTCAGGGTTCACACTAAAAACAAAGGCAAAAAGACTTTCTTTTTCTTTTTTTTTTTTTTTTAAGCTGACATTTTGAATTTATACTAAGCATATTATCACCTGGATCCACACTGCATGAAAATGTAGACTATTCATAATGAATTATTAACCCAAAGCTCTTACCCTTTCTTAGATGCACTGGAGATGCTCCACAGGATACTACAGGGATATGAATGTGGGAGAGAATAGGGGGTTTCTAGTAAGATGTATAGCAGGCTACAGTATCAGTGGATGTCATTGTTCAGCAGCTATTTTCCATAAGAGAAGGTTTTTTATTACTGAGTGTTGTGCAGAGACCTCTGAATATATCATTAGGAGAACAGAAGCACAGTAATTTATGGATTTACTTTAGGTAACCTCCTCATATCTAGGTTGACTACATAGTCAGGATTGTAGCTAAAATGTAGTCAGTGAAACTCTAATCCAATTAGCAGCTGAATTTATAAACATTTTTAATAATGATATTTAAAATGTCTAGGTTTAATCTTGTCTCAGTTCTGTTTGAAGAGTTGACAGTCTCCATGTACCTCTGCAAGACTTTTTGGAACGGTCAGCTGTTTTTTCAAAATGAAAGAATCAGTTGCATATAGGGTTCTTTAGCTTAAGGTTTGGTGAACATGGTGGTAGGTGCCTTGAAAATAGCAAGAGTGTACAGGCAGCACGTTTCTAAATAAAGATTTCAAAGTTTGTCTTGTGTTCTTTGATTCATTTGTATTGGATGAATAAGTGAAGAGCATCAAGACAAATGTTACAACTGGAGGAAGGCTGCTGTTGACTTCTGTGGACTTGAATCATATTCTCAGGGTCATAGTACTGATTGTCAGAAAGTGCAGGACATTATGGGTTTGAGCCTTTTTTCCACTGTAGTCCTAGAATATGAAAATATATGGAGTTATATAATCAGCAAGCTCTATAAAAGGACCATGACCTGAATATTTTGAGAAGACTTTTGTCTCCTTTCTACTCCTTTAATGTTTTTGCTTTAATTAAAAAAAAAAAAAGAAAAAAAAAGGTCAAAATTACCCAAGTAACAGGAAAAAGGAGTTAATTCTCAGTTAATATACAAGTCTCTCCCCCCACCCCCCCAGTTAGTTGGCATACAGGGTTGAAGCAAATGAAGTTAAGAGAGGGCTAAAGCATGTAAAAAAGAAAAAGCCACTGACTTTTGCTCTACTTGTGATCATTTTCAGAATTGCTTTAGACTTCCAAAGCACCTTGCCTGTTTGCTGCCCAGTAGATTTCTTAGCCAGTGGAGAGCTGGAGTCTTCTCAATATTTACCTACATGATAATCATTTTATTTGAAAAAAAAAATGTAATACGTGAAATGATGCTGTCTCTCTGCCTTTCACCATCTCTGGGGAGATTCTACTTTGAATTTTTAAATAATCACTCCAATATTTCTTCCTTTATCTTCTTTCATTTCTGGCTGACATTTATAACCTTGGATTAGTTAGTTTTCTCTCTTTAATTTTTATTAAACTGTAGTACTTAGGAGTAGCAATTTCTGAGTGGCAATGCTATCTGACCTGTAATTCCCTTAAGATCAGGCCTAAGTCTAGCATACAGCATTACAAATAGGGAGAGAAACATAGTGCTAATGCTGCATAGCAGTATCAAGACATGCAAAGAGGGCAGATATTTCTTAAAAAAACCTGCCACAAAAAACTAAAAAATTTCCTCTTTCAAACAAAATTTTTCCTGTTCTAAAAAAGGAAGTTTGAAGGTTCAGGTAAACTGCTATTTGTTTAACACTGAGCACTAAATTAAGCACAGAAAAATCTGTTTTGGTCTTCTCTAGTCCAGAATGTTTGAAGAGTGACCAGCAGAATCACTCTCTCAACATTCTCGATGTTATCATGCTTTATAGCAAACAGCACTGTTTAAAGGGTTCTGGACTTCACAGATTCTTGTAATCCTTCTTCTGTACCTTCATGACATTATGAATGCCTGTTTTGTCTATCTAGCTGCAAGATCTTGTGACTGATATTTAGGAATTATTTTACTTGTTGAGATAGCTGGGATGAATTTGACCTCTAGTTTGACAGGCTTCATTTGGCTAAAGTATGGGATATGCTTATGGTTCTTCAGTTGGAGTCAAAAAAGTCATAGGAATGTCCATAGCTGCATTGAAGAATTTCAATAAATATGAAAATGAGTTTGAAAATAAAACATGAAAGAATTAGAACAGTACTCATTTTCAGCTTTTACCTGTAGTCCTCTGCACAGAAGCTTGAATTTCTGCGGACCAGAGGAATTAATAGCTCTTTTTATTTTGTAATAGTAATGTAACCAGCCAGGAGAGAGTTGAAAATCTGGGTGCATCTTGTGTTTACAGACCTATGATTCCTGATTTCCATGGATGTTCGTAAGAAAGCAGATATATATATATATATATATATATATATATATATATATATATACACACACATTAAAATATTAAAATATTATATATATATTTTTTTTTTTTTTTTTTTTGAGAATCAGCAGGAATTTCTCCCTTTGAAAGTCCAAAACTGACTTATCACTGATCCGAGTGAAGGGAAATTAATTTCCCTTTATTAACAGAACCACCATTACTGTTATGGTGCAGAAGACAGTAATTAAAATATAGTTAATATAAGCCACCCTCATTTTGAAGCTGCCTCAGTTTGCAGCCCGGGGGTAAGACAAGTAATTAAGTTCAATCAGGAACACTGAAGGGAAGATACATCTTACTAGCTAAAAACCCAAAATGGTTTGGACAGTACTGGCACAGCAGAAGGCTCCCACGAGTTCCCAGAGCACTGTTCGTGGCCCTTAGTGGATGCACTGCTCTAAGTGATGTTAATTTCTTAAACACTGGAGTTGAGTGTTTTACATGTCAAACCATGGTCATTGGTGTCCAGCCCATCCTACAGAAGCAACGTCTCTGCACTCAAGAACCGGGCAGTTGAGGTGCCTCTGATTGCAAAACACCCAGCTTGTTGCAAGATCAGGCAATAAAGAGGAGTCACTTCAGGTGAAATAAAAGCAGCAGTTTGAGTGATCTGTGGATGGACTGGGAATGGAAGACAGAGGAATATGAGCAGTTTGGGTAAAGCTGGCCTTGGAAATAACCACTTCTGTGGTAAAACAAGCACATGATCCTAATTCCACAGGAAGTTGCAGGAAGTACACATCTCTGAAGCTTAAGTTTTGTGGAACTTGATGTTTACAGGGAAGATAAAAACATTACCAAAACATTCACACTTCCAAAAATTTGTTGATATATTTTTCTCCTCAAGGACTGTGCAAGAGTTTGAATGAACATTTCCAGTGTGACTGGCAGTGTGGATCCCGTTATTTCAGTTCTGCCTGTTATGTTCCAGTGTTTCCTGTATGATAGCTATGATGTAGCATATGCTAGAAATATATGTATAGATACAAAAGTGTATTGATTGGCATAAATTCCTCATTTACTGACTGGTGTAAATTAAACTGAGTCTGCACTGAGAATTATCATCCCTGATAACATCGGCAGGGTTGTATATTGGAGATTTTTTCAGACTCCAGAACACATCATGGTATTGTTAGCAAAACAGTGTAGGTTATTCCATTTCTTCAGAATCCCTATATTTTAGTACTATTTTCACCACAATTTTCTTCAGCCTTCCATTTGCAATATTCTGTTAGGTGGTATGAAACTGTACATGAATAATCATGTACAGTTTCATTGATTCATGTACAGAAACATTGATGATTATTCATGTTCAGTTAGAAGACACAGGTCTTCTAACTGAACCCGGTTAACACATCTGATGTGAAGAATCTAAGAGGATGCTTGTCTTGTTGAAGAAAAACTTCTCAGGTCTTTTCCTCCTTTTGAAAAAGAACAGAAACAAACCCTGGCTTCCTGGGCAACAGGTCTTCTCAATAAAAAGGACTTCTATTGCCTCTGAATACATCTGAGGTTTTGCTGAGAGCATTCTGGCTGCCACATTTTTCTGTACTCAATGTACTGTCAATAAGATACTTTGTTATAAAGTTCTTTGGGACACTCTGTCCATAAAGAAGCATGATACAGAACCAAATTCTGTTTTATTTGTGTTATATAGAAAAGAAACATATCCATGTGTTCACCATGATTTTATATTTATTTATTTTTTAATCTATTTGCAGGACAATTAGCTGTAGCATGATTGATTAATTCAAAACTGAAAGAGTGGTTGCATGGAGCAGAGAAGGGACAGGCTTGTCTGCCAGGGTTTCACTGAAATATAGGCAGCTCTCAGACTGTTCTTACCAGAGAAAGAATTCAGCGTAAATTGTGGTGATAAAATGAATAGTATAAAGAAGAAAAATCATGTCTAATTATACTCTACAGTTTAAAATTAAGTGCAAATTTACTTTACTGGTCTGGAATTTAGCTCCATGCTAAATAATGGCCGCTGTCTCTATTGATTTGGGGAATGACGTAAAGAATTCCAAACCCAAGTCAGACTGTAACTGTATTCAGAGTGAAAGTGATAGGGTGATAGGATATGTCTGTTACAAACTTAGCACATCTGGTGTTTTTTTGAGCTCACAGACCAGTTATTTGTTATGTGGAACCACAGCAATTGCTGTGCGATTTCTCAGTTGGTTCCCCTCTCTCCCTCCCCATGTACTCTGTCATTCTACTCTGTCTCCCACACAGCTGATATTCTCCACCAGCTCAAAAGGGACAGTTCTGAATCTGTCTGGAACAAAACTTAGGGGCAACAGAAGAAATACTGAGGACGATTTTCCAGCATGAAGTTGAATGCAATTATTAGATCAGAAATGAATAAGAATAA
The DNA here is from genome assembly GCF_000738735.6 of Corvus cornix cornix. Lineage (NCBI taxonomy): Eukaryota > Metazoa > Chordata > Aves > Passeriformes > Corvidae > Corvus > Corvus cornix. The sequence continues at coordinate 13,455,431 of NC_046341.1, read as the reverse complement.
TGAAAGCAAACATAAGAGTGTGCCATAGAACCAACATAAAATTTAAACTGCAAGAAATACAGAAAACTCCGAAAGGAAATGCATAATTTAATTAGAATGCAAGTAGCTCTTGTTTGCATTTTTTGAGTCAAATTGCTTATATGAAGTACAAGCCTGGTAGTCACTAAGAAGCATTTGGCCAGTTTCTTGTCTTTCTCACACACTTTACACTGTTTGAAGTTGAATTATTTTAGCTGGATCAGTTTTACATCTGTGTAAGTCCACAGATTTTGTAAAGGGAGAGAGAGCATTAAAACTGATGGAAATAAAACTTAAAATGGTTTTTTACTACAAAGTTTGTGAGGAGATAATTTTTTCACAGATAAATCTCTCACTTTTATTATTCATCTTGGTTTACTTTGTGACTAGCATCTGACAGATAAATCTCTCACTTTTATTATTCATCTTGGTTTACTTTGTGACTAGCATCTGACTTTTTTATTTTAACAAGAAAAAAGTACATATTTTACATATAAGAAGAAGAAGAAGAAACAAAAGTGAAATTCAGGCAAAGTCTTCAACTAACCCTTTACCAGTTCACCAAGACTTGTTGAGAGGTTGACAACTGGAAATAGGTATTATGAGCTGAGAAATAAAATGTGAACTGCATTTATCAAATGTTCACCCTTAGTTTTAGATTTGATATTTTCAGCTATTTATCGTTCCTGTATTTTTCAAAATTCTTTCTTCCCTAAAGTAATTTAGTTCTTCATTATCTGTAAATCTGAAAATCTGGCAAACACTAAGCACTACTTAAATTTTGCTGCCAAGTTGTTGTTCCAAGCTCTGCTATATCCAGTATTATTCACTTTCAAATGGCAAAGCCCTTGAATGAGATTTAGCATAAAAGTGAGCAGAAGAAGGCACCTGAATTCCCTGCTGCAGTGAAGGTGTGTGTGAAGGATACACATGGGAGACACAAGAAGAGCTGAAGATGAACTATAGAGTTTTGATTGGGATGTGGAACAGCTGCTGTTTCTGGCTGCTTACAAAAGATCCTGTCTATTCTACTTTTCAAAGGAACTTGAACTCATGTTACTTTGTCCATTATACTTTGAAACTCCTAAAGTATAGATTGGGGAGTGTGTGTGCTTTCATAATATATACTTTTCTTGTGGCTGGCATTATTATTTTGCAAAACAATTCCCACCCCCAAAATTCTCCAGTAAATTCATGGAACTACAAGTTCACTGTTTTGTTCTTGGTATTTCTGTGCATCATCAGTGAAGGCTGAAGGGATGATCTGTGGTATGCAGAACACAGAGAACTGGCACTGCAAATGATTTTGCTCCTTGGGCACTCTGCAAAGCGGGAAGCCATGTAAGGAATACTCAATCAAGGCATAATGTTACCTAAAAATATTTTCTCAATAGCAGAGCTTTAACTTATGAAAAATGTTTAGAATATCCACAGGGAAAGTCTTTGGTACTGCAGTTTCGTATTTAGATTACTGTAGCTGGAAGTTAATTAGCCCTGCTAGCCTTTTTCTTTTGGGCTAATTAGTAAGAAAACTGGATATAAAAAGTCAAAGTCATTTTGAGAGAAAGAACTTCAACATTTTGTACAGAGCAGTCCCTTTGGAGGATATTATCTCCATAATGACCATAGGATACTCTCCATTCTGACAGAATGTAGTTCTACAGTCTCTGGACTCATTTAGACTACGTCTTAGTCATTAATGATTTCAGGCCTAGCTGCTGGCAATTGCCAGATGAAACCGCATGACATGTTGTTTAATTATGGAATGATCAGCAGCCTTTACATTTTAATTAGGGAGCCACTGTAATGAAGCCGTCCCACTTTACATACAACTTATTGGGCTGAAAGGTTGTCTTTACTAATTGGTTGTTTGGAAATGTAATTTTGACACAGCAATACAGGTAGACTTGTCTTCACTTCTAATGTGTTTTCTGATCTCTTTTTTTGATTTGGCTAATTAGTGCTAATAATTTAAAAGCTACATGGCATTCCAAAACTCCTGCTGTTTACTATATGTATGGTAGTTTTGTTAACAGATTTTAGTACTGTTATACATGGTGACATACTGCTAGTGCCTACTCACAATTTTCTTTGGTTTTGTAAGATCACAGGGACTTTAGCATCATGCTATTCTTTCAGTTAGCTGTGTGTGAAACAGATTCCTGATGCAAGGAGTTTAAAGAACAATAATTTAATAACCATTTTCAGTACTCTTTAGAGACTACTTGCATTGGAAAATGCATGATCTTTTGAGTTTAAGTTTTTCAATGATTAATTCATGAATATATCTGCAAGAATGCAAAGTCAGCAAAATGATGAAAGCTTATCCTTTTATTCCTGTTTGTTTTCATTTCAAATCAAAGCTGTCTTGTTTGTTTGTTTACTTTAAAAAATAATAGTCTGTTCTTTCCACTGGGTTTTGGATATAATTTTGACAAGTAAAAAAATTAGTTTACATTAAAGAATCAAATAGGTAAAGTTTCCATCTCCCCCTGGATTATATTGTGTGATATGATAAGCAGAAACATTTCCCAACCTGCTCCACCAATCCTGTCCACATGCTATGTCTCTTTCCTATTTGGTGCCTTATTTTATTTATAACAATGAAGTAGACAGTTCATCTTAGTTCCTCTCAGGGATGGCTGTTTATGAGGATCTTAGCTCAAAAATATTTGTCTCTGTGTCCTTTCTCCCTTAAAGCTATTTTTGCGTACATCCTGTTGGACAAAGTATAAGTTGCTTCATTTAGTCAAGAGACTCAAGAGGAGCATTTCAGGCAAATGTTACCACTGCTCACTTGTTAGACCTCTCTACTGGTCAGACTAACATATGTTAAATCCAGGGTTACTTTCACATGACACTCCCAACCCTTCTTTTACCAGCCTTCCCAGAGCACTCCTTTAGGTTTTCTGTGCAGCAGATTCTGACAGCTGGCTTTAGATCCAAATGAGTTCTCTAAAAATATTGTTTCATTTCAAAGATTTCCTGTGCTTTTCAGAAAATCAATCCCATAGTTCTCATTTGTTACTACTGTAAAGGTGTTAGAGTGGGGGCATATTGTTTATTTTAATTTTGCCTAGCAAAACAAAGACTTAAGCATGATGAAATAATTTTGCAGCACAGATAAAAATTAGTTACAATCTCTCATCTGCAGAAATCTAACAAGAACTTGCTCCACCCATTATCTGGCAGTCAAATAATTTTGTCTCCAGTGTCACAGACATTTACATACATCAATGCTGTGTCTTTAGCCAAGCCATCCAGATTTCTTACTTGAAGTGAATAATGTTTGTAGAAGGTAGAAAGTTATCTTGATAATTACTTCCTCTACTTAATACTTTTTTTGTACAACTTTTTTTTGTATTGGTAAGTTGGCTTGGTACATACTACTAGGGTACTAGAACTCTGTGCGTGTTCTTAAAATAAGACAGTATAAATATCTTCTTCTGACAAAAATACAAATGATTTAATAATTACTAGATGAGGTATATTAGAGTGATGCTTGAGCAAATTTACTTTTTTCATGATCACTATCAATTTTTTGTAGTTACCTACAAAAACTTGCTCTAACATAAAGAATTGTAGATAATTCTTATATATTCAAAACTACTTCCTCATTTTCTTCAGAGTAAATACCAGATTCTGATCATTACACTGGAGTTAGCATGAAAAATTTCACTGAAATTAACCATTAGCTGGGAAATGACTGATCAAGACAGTTGAGCTGTACATGTCAAGTAAACAAATCTACCAGAATCTATTTGGCCAATAGGTTGCTTTGTAATTTCACAGGATTCCATTGTCTCCTGCTAAAGCTTTGGCTTTCTGCCAAATTAGTTTTGTTATGTTCATACAAAATGGACATAGGGCACAAAAGACAAAAGGTGCAAAGAGCTGAAGTGATTTTTATCAAAATATGAAATATTTGAGCTAGTAAGGAGAATTTTGTGGTGCATGTACTACATATTTCTGAGCTTCTTTATTTGTATAATTTCTAAACCTAAAATTTTATGCTCAAGCAATTGGATTTGATGATGTATGGTTTTCTGGTTACTTCTTCATTTCCAGAAATCAGGACATGATCCTCATGATGCTGAGTGGTTTTGCCTTTATTTCCCATAGCACGTGAGTCAGTGTTCCATCTTTACCCTGGTAGCAATGTCTAATTTTATCAAGTACTTTTGTAGGCTAAGTTAGAACAACTTCAGAGTAGCCAGCAGGACTATCCACATTACCAACTCAACACTCATACATGCTCAACAAAATTCTAATGGGACAATAAAGCACTTGCTCCTAATGCAAATGGTGTCTTTAAAAGGAAAGTGCTTTTGCAACTGTGAAATTGCTCACAAATTCTCATTTGGGATGCACGACATACAGACTACATTTTTTGTTACTTTCCTCCTGCCAAGGGATTTCTGTGACACACTGACACATTTACACATTGATCTGAAGGAAAAGAAAAACTTCATGTCATTTCAGTAAACCAATACAATTCAGCTCATGCTAACATGAAATGAAATCTATTGTGCTTCTGGTTTTATGGGTTGAAAGTCTTTTCTAATGAGAAAAAAATCTCTGTGTAAATTTGTTTCTGTTGATCATACATACTTTTGAAAAATGTCCTCGATGATCCATGTTCACTTTCTGTTGCATTTTTCATGTTCTTTAAACATTTATTTGGAATTTAGAGAGATGCCTTTAGTGAGCTGCTCTTTTAAAAATGTAGTTATGACAGGGTATAGAAAAGAGGATAGCAATGTGAATAAATGTGGCCACTTTATTTTCTCAAACATGTCAATATGTTTGATATGAGCCTACACTTATTTACCCTGGTAAATTTAGGACTCTTTTTTCAGCTTTCTAGCTTTGCAGCTTGATGTTTCCAAAACATTTAAAATGAGAGGGCCAAAGATGAAGATCATTAAATTTGTATGGAAAACTGAATATCAAACATAAATAGTACCTGCATTTTCAGTAATGTGAAGGTCTTGGAAGACTGATCATGCAAAGAACAATCTTTGCAAAAGAGCCCTCAAGTGATATGAGGTCTCTGGAATAAGAACCATCCCTTTGCATTATGGAGAGATGAGCATTTGATCAGCATGTTTTCAACGTCATGCTGGCAGTATAGATTTTTGATAACAGGGTGTAGTTCTTTCTTGGATTTTTTGGTCTTTGAATGTATAATTTAGTTAGGGTTTTCTAGAATGTATTTGACATTTTTTTAGCTTTACAGTCACTACTTACAAACTGTTTACTGATATAGAAGTACTATTTATTTTATTAAGTTAAACAGTGCCAAAACAGGGCCTTTTTAAAGCTTAAATGGCCAGAACTCTTGTTTCATGTAGCATCTTTGTGAGAGAAATTAAGAACTTTGGTATTTATGTGATGTATGCATATATATTTAAAGTTTAGGATGAGTTCAGTGAAACTGTTCAGGAGATGCACTTGGCTTTACTTATCATATTACATAAACCCAGGACTTAGATTTATATCTGTTCTGAGGAAAGGATGGTGCATACACACTTCTGACTTCTACAATGTGAATGATTTTTGTGTTGTCAGTAAAATTGTATGCAGTGGTTAAGACTGGAAAAGAACAGATCAGCATTCAGGCAGTTTCTTTTCATCCTGCATTATGGCAGATTACTCACTGCACTGTCTGTTAAGTAGGTGTCACATAACTTGTATACTGATACCAGATTTTTATTGTAAATCCTCTAAAAAAGAGAAGAAACCCCCCACAATTAAAGGTAGGCAAGTACACATCAGGTATTTAGATGAAGTAGATAAAGGTACTTGAATCACTAGCTGGTGATTTGCTGATAATTATGTCTGCATTTCAGGTTTGTAAATCTATTTGCCAGAATAGATTTAAGTTAGATACTTTTGAATTCAAAGTGACTATCTAAATTTAAAATATGTTGCCAAAATTTTAGTGGTTGCATTAGGATTTTTATGATCCTGGTTTTAATAGTGCTATATCAGCATAGCTGGTAAAATACCTGAGAAGCATGAACAGGATTATTGTTCCCTATGGTTGGCTCAAAATATTAAGTATTCAGCCTATATCTTATTTGTGCATTGCATAGCACTATCTGGTATCAGAACAAAATGTGATCTATTTGTAACCCAAGTGAGGGATGGGGATACCTCCTATAAATGCTTAGCAAAGGACTAAGCTAAAGACTGCCAGCCCCCATGGGAACAATTCTGTAGATTTAAGTTAAGTTTGGAACCAGGGCCCAAGTACACCTGGATGGTTGTAGGGGATACAGGTCTGTGTTTACAACCAGTTCAACTGAAGAATGACACCCACACAGCAGAACAGGAGCAAGAAAAGTTTGTCTCATGCAGAAGCACAGGTTCCATACCCCACACCCCCCTTATGAGACGTGTCGACCACGTCTGGAAGAAAACTTGTTGCTCTTGCTGCTCAGCAAGGCTGAGATGCTGCCTGTGAGAATGAGAAATTCCCGTGGCTTAAAGCAACTGGTCAAGCACCTGGGTAGAGATAACAGTAAAGCCTAACATTGACTGGGAACTGCAAGTGGTTCTTGGTCATGCTAAGCTTCTTTCTCCAATCTGTTTCCCTCCTTTTTGTCAGATAAAGCAGAATATTTGATCATATACAAGTTTTTCCCAGGGTATTAAATTCATGTGACTCAGCAGATAAGGCATCAGTATGATAAAACAACCAGAGTGACTTGTCTTGCTAACTACTACGACTGCTGAATTTTAGTTTTAAATACAAAAAATATATTTTTAAACTCATAATTTCTGTTTAACTGGTTAAAGTGATTAGTATCTTTTAAAAGATGATTAATGGCATTATGACCTACTATACATCCTTAAATATATATTTCTCTCTTACTTAGGGAACCTGAATGGTAAATATTAAAATTAAACCTAATTTTTAAAAAGAAGTGGTAGCAATCATAACAGTATGAGCCCTGGATATCCCACAGGAGTTCAGTGAGTCATGGCTTATCAGTACTTGGTTGGATTAAGCCTGTAATTGACTTCCCCATCCAATTTTTACAAGATTTCTAAATATCTCATACTAAGTTCCATCTTTCTTTTAAAAAATTGTTTTCAATTTTTTTTTTTTTATTGAAGTACACAACCAAAAGGCCTCATGGTTGCTATATTGTGTTAGTATGAGCTGGTGCAGTGAAGCAATGAAGAATGATTTTTATACATCCTGGGCTACCTACGTTGTTATTTATCTAGCAAGACAACATTCATCCCCATATTATGAATATGAGTTTTTGCGGTATCACTGTTTTACAGACAGAGAGGAGAAACGGAAGAACATTAATTGTGTCTCTCTGCAGAGAGACACGTTGCAGAGCAGAGTCCTGGATTGACACCAGCTAAGCCTGTGCCAGAGCCCAGGGCAGTAGAAAGCTAAAGGCAGGGTTTACTGGCTTCAGTGGCTACTGCTCAAGTCTTTCTTCTTAGATCCTTGTGTATTTCCATGCTGGTGCAAGGCAGCAACAGCCCAGCGACCCCACCTCATTACATCCTTGCTACACATTCACAGTGACTTCTAAGTCACACATAGTCCTTTGTTACAGAAAACAAGGCACAAAGTTTGCATCCACATCACGTAAATTGGTGCCTGGATCAGTCATTTATTTCCTTAGAAATACCTGAATGTTACAGCATATTCACCATGGTGTCCAAATATTCTGCAGAACCAACAGTGAGCCCTGCAGATCTATCTGCTGAATGCTTGTGGGAACTCAACTTTCAATTCCATCTTACATACTCATCCCCAAAAATATTTGGAAATCTTAGGGATTAAGTCTCTGACAGGTGATTCTGTCTGCATTAAATTCTGCCTTTTGTTGCTTTACAGAAATACATCTGAAAACAAATAGATATGGAAATATGTATTTATCGTGTAAGGGGAATGTGATAGGAATTAGCATCAGAATTACCTTGAAAGTGATAGAGACACCTTGAATACTTCAGTTAGTACTAAGAAAGATGCTTCTCATTACAGAACTGACCTTGATATAGCTCAAAATGAACATGGTGGGGGTCATTTATACCAAGAAATCTTTTGGCCGTCAGGATAAAGACAGAATAATAAAAAAACCCCTTCTAACAGATCAGGATGCTCTGTTGGAGTCCTTGTACTGAAAGATCCACATGTGGTGTCCTGAAAATTAAAATTTCAGTCTGTTACTTATAAGAAGAATCTGCTGCTGGTAAAAAGAGCAGTCCTTTTTGTTTCTTCATATGAATTACTGAATGTTAACTACAATTCTCATTATGTGGCTCCCTTTTTATAACTCTTGTGCATACTAGCTTGTATTAAATAGTCTTTTTTACTAACTGGGGTGTGGTGAAAAAGCAGTGGCTAACAAATGTAGTCACTAAAGGTTGTTTTTATTGTTTGAAACTGTTAGTTACACAGTTAATTACATCTCAGCTATTTAGGACAGTTGACTTCACATTAATCCAATTAAATATTTTAAGGAGTGTCTTTATTTAAATAACATTCTTCTTCCAGCACAGCTGCCCCTGAGTTTGACAAAATAATTTTACTATGTGGTGTACTTTGCTGGTACAGAGAGTAGCTAGACCAGCAAGTTTCAGAAAATTCAATATTTATTTTAAGAAATTTTTTTTCTGTTAATATTTTTTTATGCTTTATACTTTCCTAATTTTATGTGTGATTTATAATAGCTAATATATGTCCTTGCTGCTATATCATAACAAGACAATATAGTAGATGATTAAAAATAACTGAAATAATTTTAGCACTTGTAAACACATGAAAATATGACATATTACTCATTATTCAGCTATGATATTGCTGATATTTATTGCAAAAAAGGTATTTTGTATAGACATAAAAAGTTATGAAACTGACCCTTTAAAAATGTACTTTCACAAGAAGCAAGAAAAAAAAAGGCAGGGAAAAAGTCAAAAGTCAGAACTTAGTAAGAAAGCAAAATTCTGAGTTTTAACTGGCTCCTAGACGTTTTTGAAAAGTGGAGGTAATTGCTATTCATGCATTCATGGACGTGATCTCAGCTATTCCTACAGCAGATCTGACACCCTGACTCAGGGGACCATGCCCACCGAGGGCAGGGAGCAGCCTGGAGCGCTGAGGATGGCAGTGACTCTTCCAGCAGGACAGAGCGGTTTTCTGGTTCATGCCGTTTGAAAATCACTAATGCTGACCAACATACAGTGAACTAAAGAGTCACTGTAGCACAGCAAAGGGGGAAAAGCCAAACCTTGCTTTTTTCACAAGCTTTAAGTTTTATGCTGCAAACTGTTGTTGTGGGAGTAAGGAAAAAAATTAAACTTGAAATTTAGTCTTCTTGGAAGTGAGTTTCTAAAGGAACTTCTCCATAGGACACATTTAGTGTGAGTTCCTAGGTTTATTTCTTTCTGCAAACATGGACTATTCTTGCCTGGTAAAAGATATTTTTTCACCTGTGTGTCACTGCAGATTGTTTTAATAAGTTATCTAATTTATATATGCAAAAATATTAAATTAAAAAGTTCCTTATAGTGACAAGTGCAGGTGAGTTACGAAGACCTTTAAAAGTAGCATATTTTTGAAACATAGGTGAAATCTTTATAACTCAAGTCCATGTTAAAGAGAAGATAGTTTCTGAAGATTGGTTCAGGTAGAGAACTCAGGGAATTAATGTATTTTTACAGTTTGAAAAGAAGAGCAGTAGACCAGCCTTTGGTTGGACTTGATCTTAGAGATCTTTTCCAGCCTTAACAATTCTGTCATTCTGTGTCTTTCTAAAGTAAAACATGGTAATTAGAACTATCAATAGAAAATGCCACAGCTCATCTCCTTCTGTTAAAGAAGCTATTAAAGTCAAAGTTTGAACTGTACTGGACTGTCTTTTAAAAGCAGTGTTTTGAATTCTGGTTCAGTGAATTGTTTGAGCACACACTTTATTTTAAGTATATACTTAAACTAAAGTAAATTCCTCAAGAGTGTTCCTGAGTGGGAATGACCCAACAAGTATGCTATTATGGTCTGTTTGCTTGTTTTTTTTCCTAATCAGAACCTCATTGTTCTTTTAACTAGTTTTACTTTCTGAATGTAATACTTTTCCATTTTCATGGAAAATTATCATGGGAAGCATCAGCAAAAACCATATTGTTTCTTCATTTCTCAAACAATTTCAGAGCTATTTGCTGAATAATATTTTAAAGAAAATGGTCATTTTTCTAACTAATAAATACTTCTTGTGGTTCTTCAATTCTTCAGAGGACTGCTTTTGCTGGGTTAGTTGACTTAAAGGTTTAGCACATCTCTAGCAATAAACAAGCGTATCGGGCATGTTGTTTGACGAACTTTAAAGATTTAAGCACTCAGCTGTAATTACTGATGGTTTTAGCAACAGCACAATAACGATGGTCTCCTGCTTCACTAAATCAAAGAAATGTGACTGAGGGACTTCTGATCCAATTGTTCTCATTTACTTCAGCTCTCACAAACATGGCTCTAAAATATCGTTGTGGCTTGAGTTGACATGAAACACCATTGTCATCAATCAAATAAATAAAAAAAATTGTGAGAATCAATACATAACACAAACCTGGTAGTTCCACCCACTTAATCAACTACACATATTTGTGTTTCATTTCCCTCCTGCCACATTTTCTCTCCAACTTCTACTTTATTTTTTTTTAAGCACTTGTCATTGTGCAACCTAGTAAAGCTTAACAGCTGTTGAGATGAAAGGATCAATATTTCCCAATCAGGATGATCTGAAAGACACTGTTACTATATAGCAATCAAGTGCTAATGTTACTGAGTAAAGCTCTCTACCTTTTAGTTGTTCAGTGATAATAACAACCTTTTGTCTCCCTGCTGATACAACTATGCACAGTGTATTGAATAGTTATGATTGTGTGGCTTGTCAGCATTCCAAGGTTTTGCCAGAGACCCAGCTCTATGAACTCATTCAGAGCAGCAGGGCAGGTTTAATGGGCAAATTGGATGAAGCATGAAGCCAGCTGGTGTCAGCTGCCCCTTAACAATTGTAATATGTATCAATCACTCAGCATGGATTTTTTTTATTGGGATATTTTTGATCTTCGAGGTCTTATACCAATAAAACATAATTACTGGGATTTAAAGAGGCAGCAGTATTTAGAGGGAGGAGGTGAAATATTCCCTGAGTGGATAATCTTCAGCATTTTCACCTCTATTCACAGGAAGATAATTCAAAGGAAACTGATGCAACCAAAAAGATCTTGTCATTGGATTCTGCAGAGAGAGAATCCAGTGCATGGTTTATACAAGGACGGGGTGTTCTGAAGGATATACTTAAACTTTTTTTAAAACAATGTAAATTCATGTTAGAAAACTGGTTTAAAATACCCAACAGATTATCTTGGAATTATCAGATCACCAGATCTCTAATGTCAGTAATTTATTTTTCTGTACTATAAATCTGATATCAATATTGTACATCTGATATGGATAGCTTAACAAAGCCTTTTATGTTTAATGTGAGATTGCACAAAAGGTGAAGCAGCATCCTAATGAAGCTGAACTGGTTATTGTTCTACCATTACTTGTATTAACTATGTTGTCATCTATCAAAATAAATGTTAGCCATGTCAAAACCAAAGAATCCTTCCTGAAATCTTGTCTGAACTGCCTTCATCAAAATTAGCCACAAACTACCCCATGTACTGTAAAAGGTGTAATTTAGTCCAGGCAAGATGTTCAGTTTTTGTATTGCTGTGTTGAAGGCGAAGAAGAGGAGGAGACAAAAATGTTGTAGCCAATATCTAAAATGGTACAATTGGTGCATTCTAAGCTTGATGGGCTCATTAAGCATTAAAACTCCTTGACATTTCCCTGTTGTACTGATAAATAGGAATGAACAGTTTGCATTTTATACTTTACTAAATTGTATGTCTTTTTGGCTTCTTCATCTGTCGTGTTTTACATGCTTAATTTTGCATCTATTTCATTTAAAAATTCAGCACTAAAGATTCTTTGCTCTTCTTCTAATTATCTTCCTTTGAAAAACTCCTAGTTTTGTATCAATGATACTGTTTGGTTCTAAAGCGTAATAGTTAATGCTCATTGTTAAATTGCCAAAAGGGTATAGATTAATTTAGCATGTCACGGCTGCTTGGTGAAAATGCCATCATTAGTGATCCATGAGTTGCAAAGAAAAATAGAAAAGAAAGAAGGCCAACAGTGTCCTAAACACCCCAAATGATTTTTAGAAGTCCATTTTTATTAAAGGAGTTTTGAATGGAACCCTCCTTGACATAGTTGAATACATTAAAACATCATCTTTAAATGGGATTACAACTGCATTGATTTAATAAATAGGAAAGAAAAAAAATCAGAATGAGATAGTGGTAACCTTTTTATACTAATGAAATTAACCTCAACACTATCTTTTTGTACTATTCCAAGTTCATAAGGAAATCCATCTGGATTGGACATTAGTGGCATGAACTGATGAAAAAGACCCTTAAGTTTTTCCTTTTATTTTTCATTTGCATTTGTAACTAATTCATTCAAAAACCCCCTTTTGATTTTTCAAATGTGTTCTCTCTCTCTCTGAAGAGGAAAGCTCCTGATAAGTCCTTATTTCCTCCAGGTTTTTACAGGCCAGCAGCAGGCCAATAATTGCTAACTTCTGTATGAGGTGTAAAGCACAAGGTTCTAGTGGAAGAAGTTCAGGGGCTGCCCTGTGCCAGACCAGTTGCCAAAGCCAAGCCATTTGGAGGCGTTTGTGGCAAGTCTGTGAAAACATATTTAAGATAGGACAGAAGAGCAGAAGGAAGAGGGAACAGAGGGAACAAACAATGGGATAGAGGAACAGATGCTCCTTGGTAGGGCACGCACACCCCAAAGGGGCTGTGGCTCCTGGGTGAGCCCATGCTGAAGTAGATATGTCCCCACAGAGACTGTGGGCTGTGGATAAGCCCATACCAGAGCAGGTTCATCACTGAGGGGACTGCATCCTGTGGAACATAGGAAATGAATGAGGAGCAGGAACAGCAAGGAGAAAGCTCTGTACACTGACCCTGACTGCTTGCACCACTCATGGCCTCCCTGAAGGGTCTGAGTGTACCCTACAGGGATAATAAGGCAGGCAGGAGAGGAGTCTGGAGGGAGCTAATGAAGTTGAGCCTGGTATTTTCCCTAAGTAAATTTTTGTCTTTGTTTGCCAACACCCAAATCAATAATCAAATATTTATGTTACTGGTAGTAAATTAATTTGTTCTGACTGTAAGAGAGGTTTACCTTTTGGCAACTTTTCTGATGTTATAATATTCAGCCAGTAGCTAGATAAATGTGTGGTGCTGCAATAAACATTTTTTCTTCTGATCTAGCACAAAAAGTAACTTTTAAAGTCTCTGTTAATTATAATAAGACCACTTTTTACAGTTCTGGCTGTCTAATGGGACTTAAAGTTATGATTAGCATGATTAACTTTCATGCTGGATAGACTGCAGTGGTCAGTGAAGTGCTGCAGAACCTGCAAAGGTTCTGTTCCCATGCTTTATTTGTGGGTGCCATGCTGAGGGCCTTAGGCTGACTTTATATTCCCTGTTTTCTACCACATATGATGTATCCAGCTCACACAGTTGCTCTCATTCAGGTATATGGAGCTGCCAGAGAGTGTTCAGTTCCAGCACCTATGTGAGACACTGAACAAAGCTTCCATGAGGACTTTCAGGGTTACTCATCATGCACTTTCCAAACCCTCGATATTCCTGCAGCAGCATGAGCTCCTGCAAATGACAACAAGGCCCATAGCCATGTTTCTGTGTCATTATGAAATGACAGGGTTGTGGGCTAAGATGAACAATTCTTTATGAAAATGGGAGCAGGTGGGTGAATAAAAGCATTGCAGAATGTTTTTGTTCACTGTTTTAGAGGCTTCAATAAGAGTTAAATTACAAGGAAAATTTAAAAACCTCAACAAATCACTTGCTGCATTATTTATTTTGGAGGGGTGTATTTTTTTATCCTTTAAAATTCTATTGGTCTATTGTAATGCCTACTACTACAGCTTTGTCTGCGGTGATTTATCACTATGTTCTTTGCATTGTCATAGGCACATTTGGCACCACTACCATGATGTTTAAACTTCAGACAGTAGTTCAGTACTGGCGTCATACCAGTAACACATGGTTTGTCCTAAATGCATGAATTTCTGTATGGTATTTTTTGAATACAGATTCACACCCTTTAGAACAGCTGAGGATGAGTCTTTGCTGACACTGGCATGCATTCCAGTCTGACAGTAAATCTTAGAGACGTCACTGGAACTGCTGAGATGTTGCCTTTATTTTGCAGAGTATCCTGGCCAATCATGCTGAGATTTGAATTTGCTGACATTGAGTGTAGTAGAATCAATATATTAGAATTTTACATTTCTGCATCTACTGTGAGATGGAAAGATTTCAAACAACAGTAGCCCTCCATCTGAATGAGGTACGTGCAATAGATCAAAGTCTAGAACTAACCATAATACATTTACCAGAATATAGACGTACAGCTAGATATAGATGTACAGCTAGATATAGATATCCTGATGGCTGGAGTACACGAATTTCTTACTTTTTAGGTTTGCTTTGTACTGATGGAAAATATGGACAATAGAAAAAAGAGACTAATGCATATTAGATAGAATGTGTAGGTCTTCCTAATGTAAACCCCAAACATTTTTAATGGTGCATTTATTCAGCACTAAGTAGTATGGCATGACATAAGAGCATAATTTTTGGAGAATCTGCCTGACCTTCCCCTTCCATTCCCTCCCTTCTCCGGTTTCTTCCTCTCTCACCCTTTCCCCCCCACTTTTCTTCTTCTTCTTCTTCTTTATCCTGTCTACTGTTATTTTCTTTCCTTTTTTCTGACCTTCTTTTCCCCCATCTTCTCTACTTACACCTTCTTTTTGACATTCTCCTCTTCTCTCTTTCTCTTTCTCTTTCTTTCTTTCTCTCTTTCTTTCTCTCTTTCTCTCTTTCTCTTTTTCTCTTTCCCTTTGAAATCCTTTCTTCCCTTTCATTCCTTTCAGCATCCCTTTCTCTCTCTCATCTACTTCCCCTGTCTGCCTCCTTCTCCTGTTGCAAAACAACCACCTTTTACGTTATGGTAACTCTATTTGTTTCCTTGGAAGTTGTCCCAACTTATCTTACATTCCACTTCTAAAAAAAATCTTATTTCCATCACTTAAAGCCCCTACATATAATGATATAGTTTCTATATTTTTTTGGAAAAGTTTTCACCATATGCATGTTTAGGAAAGAGGTTCAAAATATTTACCCATCATGGTGTGCATCTAACCATACAGTATCTTTTCCCTATTTTGTAAAGAGGCTGAAACCAGGACCAATCCAGCTCAGGGAATGGAATCTATTCTCATAATACTAAGTTTTGATTCTCCTTTCTCACCATCTCAAACTTCAGCTTAATGGACACTCATATTTCGGCCAAAAATTCTCTCTAGTAATCATAGAATTGTAAAAAGAAAGCATTTGAAGGCGTTTTCTCTGCTTTCCTATTTTAAATGATCTTTTCCTTAGTGCTGTGTTCTCTTTTTTTACAGTGACTGTATTCATCTGTCATTCTGCTTAAGCAGTCACTCTTTAGGTCTTGATTACCCTTGCTTTGGGCAATCCCTTCTCTTTTAAATAATATGATGAAAGCAGATCCAGTGAGGCTTACACAATGAGACCTTTTAAGGCGCCGCTCAATCCTATCTGGTCTTGCTGAGACAAAGATTGGTCTCTCCTTTTGTAGGATTCATGATCACAAACACAGCTGTTATTATTCTTATAAAAAGTGGCCTATGATGCAAATACTTAATAACTATGTCAATGCAAGAGACTAGCATGGCTCTTTATGGTGCTGCTTGATTTACTATTAAGAGAAATATTTGTTGGTTCCAGGGAATAAAAACATTTCAATTGGGAGGCTTGCTGCAGTCATTCTGGACAAACATTGTATTGCGTCTTAACACACTCTTGATAAATTTTAACAGAAAAAGCAAAAAGAAATTAAAATTTTAACTGGGTTTTACTTCAATTGATAATACTCGATATACTTGGGCAGATTGCTTCATGTCCCTCAGCTGAATCTTTGTGAATGAACTCTGTGACAGTTCTGGGGTCTTCAGGCTAGATTTGTAACTAGTAGGGTTGGAAACAGGATAAAACCCCACATTTGTCACCTAGTTCAGAGTCAAAGCCAATAGCAGTTGTGTGCCTCTTAATCTCATTGATTAAAAATACCACTTAAAGGTGTGTTACACACTGTGAATAGTTCTGATATTCTGTTATGTGGCTGTATAAATAATTTAAATAGGTGAACAGGCCAGACTGACATTTGTCACAAGTTGGGATGAAGAGTCCCAGTTTGTTTGAGCATCTTCTTTGGGTTTGGAATTGGGGTTGTAAAATCTTCAACTGGTTCACATCAAATCCCGCCTTCTGTGAAGTGCCTGCCTGGCCAGCAGAGACACTCCTCACTAGCTGGGCCTCCCTGGCAGTGAAAATATCAGTGGTGCCTGTTAGTGCAAAGATACCAAGTTCTTTCCAGAGGTGTTTGCTTCCTTCCTTTGTGTCTTTGTGCAACTATACAATCCCACTCAGAGTCTAGCTCTTGTGTAATTGGTTTCTGAATATAAAATACTTATAGAGCCTTAATATACTTTTTTTGCACTTCAAAGCTTGAAATGAAAACAATTATTGCTATTTAGAAGTGTATCTCTTTCTAACTCAGTCTAGGCATGTGCTTAAAATCTATTTATTAGAATGGACTCTGAAGAGGTGACTGAAATTAGCACATTCTTTTAAATGATCAGTCAATTTTAATGCTTTGATACCTGAATTCATGGAGCTAGGCCAAGGAATTTTTTTCTATTTGTTTTGTTTAGGGAAAGGTTCACAGAACTACATAAACACAATAACTGAGGATTTTTACATTTTTCCACGGGGTTATTGACCCCAGAAAAAGAAGACAAAACTAAATTTGAAGCCAGAAAAAGGAATGAGATTAGTACAAGTAGGAAGAAAAAAAAAAATAATTTGTTGATAGGAATACCGAATAATGTGAATTCCTAAATGAAAGAAATGGTATAAATTTCCTCCTGCATTTTCTGGAAAATATTTTTAAAATATAAAATGCAGCACCAATAAGTTGCACCAAGGTTTTGGTGGGAAATGATGAGATTTTCTGATAGTGAAGTTTCCACATCAGAAATGCAAAGCTAGGCTAGATAGAAATACCAGGTTATTGTCTGAGGTGAAGTTTACAAACCCACACAGCCATTTCTTTTGTCTTTGCTTTGAGGTGCTTGTGCAATATAAATATTGCAGTAATAAAACTTTAATCACAATAGCATAAGACTCCGCTGATGGCCATCAGTTCCTTACCTGTGTTATCTCCACAGTTGCCTTAGCTTTTAAATAGTTCTTTCATTGGAGAGGAAGGAAAGGTCAGTGATCTCTTATTGTTCAACACCACCGAGGGGTTTCCGGAGATTGGCAGCCAGCAGAACCTTGCAGGGAAAGTGCTGGATAGTGCTGCATAGATCAGCATTTCATTACAGAAATAGCAAATGACAGGTATTTTCTAGGTCAAGGTGGAAAAAGTTAAATAAGGATACTGACAACTTGAGTAGGGGAAGGTGGCTATTGTGTGCAATATTCCACCAGCTGTGGATGGACAATGCAATCCTCTTCTCTTTCATAATATAACAATACTTCAGTATTTCTTCCCTGAAACCAATTGTGTGTTTGGATATACCAGAGGACCTACAAGTACTTCTCTTAAAGAATTTTAGATTCTTTATTTAGTTGTGATGTAGAGACAACCCCCCCCCCCCCCAAACTCGTTTAGTAAATTTTTTAAAGCATTTGCTTTTTTCCCAAAATGTTCTTCATAATCATAGCATGTCAAATGTGCTGGTGGAACTAAGGGTTTCAGGGATGCAACTTAGGAAACTGAAGGTCTCAAGAGGAAGAATGGCTTCTAAGGCAACAGGATGGTGTTTCCAGATCTTTCAGTTTAGAGGGCTCAACAGTAAAAAAAAACATAGAAAGACCATTTAAAGACTTCTTTAAGACAGCTAATTAGTTTCTGTCCTCTAATTTTTCTTCAGTTTTAACTATTTCTTTGTTGTTTTACTTTCCTGAAAATAAGAAAAATGAAGAGGTTCTGCCATTAAAAAAATCAGAAGTGCAATATTTGCTGGTAATTTATTAGTTTGGTGCAATGCCAAGAAACTTTTTAAGTGGATTTTGGCAAAATTTCATGAAATAATTCCTTTTTCAATAGTATTACAAATAATTGTCTTTCTGTTATGTCCTTTTGCTTCTCCTTTGTAGAAAGAACCAGATGAGGTTCAAATAGCATTTTGTTTATTTAGGGTGGTTGTGTGGAGACTTACACTTCGAATTTGCAAAATTCAGAGAGAAGTCTGTGTAAATGTGACATGGACAAAAGTGACAGGAGCTGATCCTTTGCATTCAGAATTCTTCTCTCAAGGAAGTTTTGATGCAGAGCAGGTGGCTTGGCAGATAGAGCTCCACCTGGATAAACCATGGGACATCAAAATAGCCTGTTACCTACTGACATGCAGGAACCACAACAGGAAATTGAGATGAAGTATGAAAACCTTTTTGCTACAAATTCAGACAGCTCTTCTGCTAAGGCGGACCAAGGAAAATATTATAAATTTCTTATTTGTGTTTATATTGAATGTTTCTTAATTTTCTTTATTTTTACTTTAGTTATTGTTGTATTTAATTTCTTACATTGTTAATCAGTTTTGGATTATCACAAAAGCAAAGTATGGGCAGAAAATTTGGAATATATTTGTGTATTTGTGACTGCAGGAAAAGGAGAACTGCAGGTGTTAATTCTGAGGTCAGTTACAATCCTCATCAGGTAAAATCTGGTCAGGTTATGTTGCGCGGACTTAGGTACTCTCTTTGGAATAAATGAAAATAAAACTTCTTTTTTTAACTTGAATGAATTCAAGTTTTAGAAAATCCCATTTTATATTTAGTCTTTACAAAAAATAAGAGTCTTTGTCCACAAGACAACTTAGAGTTGTCACCAAGCTGCCAGATAACAAGCTTATACTGTTCAGGGAAATATATTACAATTTTATCTACTTGTACTGTTCAATAAAACATTAGTATCTCAGCATTTTTATTTAACAATAGGCAACCTTAGGCCAGTAATTATGCAACAATTATAATAATAAAAACTGTCCCCTGCTGCTCACCTAGAAACAAGAATATATTAAACCAGTACTAACCGTCTAAAAGGAAAGCAACAAACTACACTCATTTTTAATGCCCCTGCAGTGCACCATGGGAAGCTAATAATTCACCCTCTAATTAGTATCCCTTCTGCTGCTGTTGGCGCAAGGACAGACAAAGAGGCATCCGCTTCATTACAAACTTGCCTTGGTAATCTTTAAATGTCTTTCTTCTCTGCAGGTTGAATGCATGGAACAGGGGCAAATAGAATGTGCAATTAAAAAAGGTTTGCTGGTATCGCTAGTCTGACCATGCATCCTAAGTCTAATGAGTGCACTAAAATGTGAAAAAAAAGTGCCATTTGAATGCACTCATTCTCTTTTTTTGGCTGTATTATAATTCTTCCTTCTTTTCCTTCATTAGTGTCTACATTAGCAGAAAAAAAGGGAATACAACAATGGTGTAAAGATTTGATAACTTCACAGCATACTTGCAATGACAGTGTTGTTTAGACTTTGAGTAGTTGGTAAATATTATAAATCTAGCTTGAGAAAAAGTGAATGACAGTAGGCCTTAATTAATGCTTGAGAAGATTGAGTTTAGTTGTTTCAAGGAGAGTGTATCAATTTTAATAAATTTCTCTTTTAAAAACCAGAATGATTTTGCCACAGGGCAAAACAGGTTTGAAATATGCAAAGCACTTCTACATAATTTTTAGTACTGTGGTGATTATAGTGATCACACTATTACAGTGATGCTTTCCTTTGACTGTCTTGTTTACACATGCACAGTGTGTTTGTTGATTAATTTAAGCTTATTAAAGAAAATGTTGCATGCCTGAGGACATTTTCACCTTGCTAATACGCAGCTGATTCTAATTATTATAGGGAAATTTTAGTTTTCACAATGGCCTGCTGGTGCTGTCAGAAGAAAGGCCATCAGTGTACTGGACAGCACCAGGACCTTGTGCTCCTGTTCAAACATGGCTTAAATCAGTTGTGTTATTTCCATTTCATTGCTGTGTAGTGATCTCTGTGAAGCCCATTAGCAGGCTCATAACAAAGCTAGGTGTGATGTTGCCTCTTCTGTTAATTTTGAGGATTACTTATTGAGTAATCAGAGGACCTGCCAGTTCATCACTATTTAAATCCAGTCCTGCTCTCTGTGAGATTCTGCTTGTGTAATCACTAGGAGAGCTGGGTGTGCTAGGGGAGTTGAATATTATGTCACATTTTTATGGACAGTCAGTAGAAAATTCAAAAGTGAATGACCACAGTAACTACCTTAATATGTTACCTCTCTTTTGATCTATATCAGTGCTGCTCTTTGCTGAATAGGTAATTGAACTTTTTTTTCTTAGTGAATATGTCGTTTGAAGAAAGTTAGTGGAGCCTCATAATCCTTCCATTTGGATATTGCAAGGTAAGAGCATGCGAGTACTGGATTATCAGTATGTGAAGTACTCATGAGTACTAAATCAGTTCCTTATTTAGTTTTTAGTGTTAATATTAATTAAGGGAGCCACAAGGGAAGTGAAGGAGTGTTGTCTGTAACACGAAATAGGATCTTCATTTGTTGTTCCCTCCATCTAAAATAAAGATATTTCAGAGGTTCTTATAGGATAGTAAAAGGACATGTGATAGGAAAAAATCGGTTTGCTTCAATTCAAGTAGTACTTCACTGTTGATCCCAGTTTGTCTTAATTCAAATGTGCACAAATTAAGAAATGGGAAAAATTGCTATCTTAGGCCTTGTGTACACTTGAAAAGGAAGTTGATGCCATTTTAGATTATCTTTGGATTTATGTTGGCAAAGAAGAGATCTGGAGGTTGTCCTGATGTAAAATGAAAGAAGAAAAATTTATGGAGAGCTTACAAGTTTTTATCAGTACTGTATCTGTCTCGAGAATAAATGGAGGACTTAATCAAATAGTTCCATAAATTTAGGCTTAGCACTGAATTCACTTAAAAATGTCAAAATTGGATTTGGTTGGCACTCAATCCTCTAAAATTACTTTCTAAAGAGTTATTCGCAGTTGCTATTTTTGGAGTAGCTTGATAAGAAAATAATTGGATATAAATTAGAACATGTTGGTTTAATGCTGAATGAAGGCACACTTTGCATGAATAGGAATGGAAAAATCCTAATGACGGTCTCTTCTAAAACAAACATGTATTTGTAATAGTGACTAAACCACAGGTCACGTGCTTAAATGTTAATGACATGCTGGATTTAAGAGATCTGGATGTAGCACTGGGACACTTCTATGATGGGCCATTAACCTCAACACAAATACTTTCTGCCTTTATCATTACTGCTTATTGATCTCACATACTTGACCATAACTTCTTATTATCTTATGAATGGCTTCTCATCCAGTTATGTAGTGCACTGCATCAGGTTACATTTTTTTCTGTAAAATAATATATTAAGTCTCTACTTTTTAAAGAAAAGTAAAGAAAGAGACTAGAGACTAGAAACAGCAATGTCTGGACTAGCAAAACTCTGTGCAGACTCACAAATATGGCCAGCTCCCAGCTGCCACAAGAAGGAAATCTTTATGGGCCAGAAGATTAAGGAATCCACATGCAAAAGTTATTTTTTGATGCCATTTCTTTCAACAGAAGCATGCCTGGCTTGCTCACCATGATCTATTCCCTGTGGAGTCTGTTCCTTGATTTCACTTTCCCGGAAAGGTTGACACTCCGGAGGAAAAAAGAAATCTAGACACAACTTTATGTTTTTATATTTTGTAACTCCATATAGTCATTTTGCAAGCCCATATATCCAGAGTCTTAAATGAGACCTTCTCTGACATTCTGGCCAAAGGGGAAGTTGTGCTTCATTTGTGTTCTGCCTCTTGTGTCACCCTCAAAGTTTAATGCAGGAAAATTTTGCTTAGCTTTGTAATGACTGATGGCAACTTGGGGAATTATTATAATAGTAAATATATTAGAGTTATAAATACTGGTAAATACATTTGTATGGATTCCAGATTCATAACAGTGATATTTTAATTATATTACTTTATTTATTTTTTTGGCCTTAATTCTCAGAAATATCACTATTCTGCAGAAATTAATCATGTAAAACAAATTAACATTGATAATTTTTAATCTAGAGAATGTGTATTTCTAAACATTGATCAAGATAATAAACAGCTTGCAAGTTTTAGCTCAAGACTGAGATTAAATTTTTAAAATGATTATTGGCTGCTTTCAATTTCTACTATAAATACAATATTTTTCTTAAGCATACCACATGTTCCTGTTTGGTGAAAAGTGAGATTTTTCTGAGGAAAAGTAGCAGTCTAGAATTACTTAATGTCTAAATTGATCACTACTTCCAGGAAGTTAATTTTGTTCATTGCCTTGGCATGGCAAATAGCGTAGCTAAGAAGTCCTGTGTATTTGTAAGAAAATTTTCTTGTGTGCTGCACCATATTTGAAAGGCTATACACCAT
The DNA here is from genome assembly GCF_000738735.6 of Corvus cornix cornix. Classification (NCBI taxonomy): domain Eukaryota; kingdom Metazoa; phylum Chordata; class Aves; order Passeriformes; family Corvidae; genus Corvus; species Corvus cornix. Next base: position 13,432,693 of record NC_046341.1, on the reverse strand, counting down.
TTATAAAAGGTGTAAAATTGTTGTTGGGAAAGAAAGAAGACAGCAATGGACTCCACATCATCAACGTTCTAGATTAGGTTTTTAGTACATCTGAATTCTGCCAGATTGCCTTCAGCTGCCTCCAGAGGCTTTAGAACACAGTCTTGTGCCCACTAAATCACTGACAGCTTTCTCTAGTGGTTTCAATGCAACCAGTTTCAATTTCTAGTTTCCACAGTGAGACTAAGAATGAACAAACAAAAAAGAAAATGGAATAGTAATTAATAAAGCAGATAAAAGACATCATTCTTGAGTAGCTTTGTAAAGAGATCTGTACTTTTCATAATGATCCATTGTTCTTCCATCTCACATATCTCAATTAAAAAAAATTTGCTTTGTGGTATGTAATATATAGTAGACACATGAGAAAAGGATAACTAAAAGTATAATTACTGTTTCTTAAGGTAACCACTTTCAGAAGCAAACCTGCAGCAGTAACGTAATTCAACATTATGTTAGTTTTTTATACACTAACTCCAACATTCCTTATATATTTAAAAAAATTCTCTAGGATAAACCACATACCAGCCTAGTACACAAAATTAAAAAAACTTAAACCATTACATTCCACACTGCTGTTTATATTGCTCAAATAATTTAAAGAGTACAGGGTTGCAGAATATTTAGAACGTCTTAGAGATCTGGAAAAAGGGGAAATATGTCCTTAAAATTTTATGATGTGAAAATATTTGCCCAATAATGTGTAATTGAATAGTAAGTCACATATATTGTCACATACATTGTTGCTTATAAAGGAGTGAAAAAGTCCAAATGTAAGTGACCGCCATGAAGCTCTGAATGGCTCTTATAGATAGTGACAATATTGTCATGTGAGAAGGTATGGCTCTGTTAAAATTTATTTGTACCTATTTTTGAGCAGTTCTTGTTTACAACTCTTATTAATAACAAATCATTTAGCATACCATGGCCCTTTAGAGGACTGCATTGCAAATTACATTTCTTTTCTGAGTTGGGCTGTTGTTACTGGGCTGAATATGCTGTGCATGCACAGGATCAAATGATTATTAATAGTTCTAGTCTTTCCTGGGTTGCTAGCTGCACAATAATGAAAAAAAAGCGTCATGGCCAAGGTACAAATCAGATGGAAATATCTCCTGTGAACTTCTCATTCTGGATTTATACAAAGCAATTAAAAGCCGCTGTACTTACATATTTCTTTTAGACTGCACTAATGGTTTGGAAGTAACAAGGTAAGATAGACATTCTGATTAGAAGAGACCAGCAGTTCTCAGATCAATAAGAACAGAATGTCCTTATACCTTCTGTACCTCTGGATGAGGGATTTTGTTCCACTGACTTTCACTTTAGAGGTACTCACAGAAATTCGTAACTGTAAAATAAGAGGGTTGTTTTCCCCAAATTCTAAAATAATAAATTTAGTATGTCTACAAATATAGTTGTCCTGCTATATGTATTGCAGTAAAATTAATGTGTTTCATGTCACATAAGCTGTGCACAGGTATATCCACATCATGTATGTGATAGACTGGTGAAGGTTCTGCAATGTGCAGTGGAGAAAGGGACTTCTTTCATAACTTCAGAAATGATTGGTGGATGAACAAGGGTTGGGAACCCACAGGTTTTAGACAGTGAAACACTGAACAAACTTTCCATTTAGGGAAAAAGAAAATGTTATGTTATGATAATTATATAATGGACGAATCAGAGTTTGGAATAAAAAGGAGTGAACTTTAATCTGCTTCTCACCTTCCTCTTTTGTTAGAGATTATGCTTTCAAGCATCATTCAATTTTGTCAAATGCTTGCTTGTGAATTTTTTGATTGAATTACTGCATTTGCCTCTTTTTTTGTCTAGTCTGTTTCTGCTTTTTTCTGATGGCTTTTTTCTTTTAATCTGCAAAGTCATTGATGCAGCATCTTTTTCTCAGCTGAAAGAAACAGTTTAAGGAGTTGGATTGCTGTGACAGGATTACAACAGCATGTTACCTCTGTCTGTCTGTCTCGCTCCTTTAGGAGTACTGCTGGCTGCTTCTTCCATGTAGGGTAGTAATTATTCACTGATTTATTTCACTTCATGTCATCTGCCTCCAACCTTTCCAATCCCTATTATACAGGATGAAAAGAGAGACTTTAAAGTAGTAGTTTTCTAAGGAGAAGGAAGTGTTTTGCTGCTATTCCTAAGACAAGTAACAGAGAGGTTGCATTATCCATCTCAGGGCCAGTATCTCAGTATTAATTATTTGAGCACCTGTAAAATTAATTGAGAAGCTGATTTCCTCTATGGAGCCACGTAGGAAGGTAAGGGATGCTCATCCCTGTACATTTGAGCTTTTTCCTTAAAGAATCAGCTGTGCTATTTCTGTAGCTTTAGAGCCATGTAGTCCACCACAGAGACATGCCTTTAATGCCAAGTCATTTTGGCCTGCTACGCCTCACATTCTTTCAAATGTGCTGCTCTTCAAACCAGTCTCTGCTTCCACAGTCACAGCGTTTTTACTGCTGTTGGAGAATATATCTGTCAGCCTCTTTAGAGTCTTTCTATGATTTTTCAGGATCCTGACATGGTCTTTGACCCAGCTGCCTCAACATTCTGGTGCTACTCTCTTGTCTCTCTTTCCTCTAGTCCTGTACAGGATTTGTAGCTGAGGTATACAGCCTGTGCCTTGTGTTATAATTAAAAACTCTGATGTGATCTTTAACAAAAATACCTCAATTTCTGGAGTGTAAAATCACAAGAATGTAGGATTACTGCAATATTCACTCGTGCCACCTTGGAAATGCATGTCCCATAAGGGTTGCTCATAAAGCAGGCACAAAGGTGGCTCAAACAGTGTACTGCCTCTCCCTGTGTCAGCTCTAACATTAGGGCATGGATGAAACATTTCCAATTTCTCCTAAAGGGCTACACAGCAGGATACATTGCGCCAGCAGTTAGCAGTATGTGTGGAAAGGCTGCAGCATATGCTCTCTCCTCACTGCACTCACCTCCACACATTTAACACCAGCAACTTTAACAGACTGAGCCTGAGATATTGGGACAATGTATTGATACTCAGGAGGGAATCACACTGTAGGCTTTCTTTCCTTCCTGCCTTGTGCACAAAACACTAGAAACAATATGAATCTTGCTGTTCAGGGTACTGTTCATGAATGGAAAGCTATTTTCATGGCTGTAAGAAGCTATGAAAAGTGTTATTCTAAGAAAAGTAATCTACTGTAATATTTAAGTAGTGCTATCTGAAACCGCTGATTTCACTGTGGCCTCAAGTGGCATATTAATGTTTTTTAAACTATTCCTAATAAACAAAGATTCTTATCTGCATTTACTTGCTTTGAATTTTATGGAAGTAGCAGTTTCTCACTACAATAAACCCAGATCAAAAAGTGTTTTCTTTTGAATTCAAATCAGCCAAATGGGCATCTCTTTCTGAATTCATTCATACAGCTGATTTCTGATCTTCAGCATAGTTAGGAGTTTCATGTGGTAAAAGGGGTGTAACTTTTCTACACTGAATTATGTATTTATATACGTGTGCCAAACAGTCAGAGCTTTTTCCAGTCATATCAGAGCCTTTTGGGAACCTGTAGAGAAGGAATGCAGATCGTTAGGCAAGTTACTATTATTAAACAATGCAAATCTTCATCAAGTCCGGTTGTGGAAAAAGATACTGGGCCCATTAGTCCCAGCTGCTGAGCAGCCATAGCTCCAAGTGAAGTCATTAGGAGGTAAAGGTGCTCAGCCTCTCCAGAAGTAGAGAATATTGCATGAAAAGAGATCTATCAGAGTAAATTGAGATGTTACAAGTACAGAAAGGGTTATTCAACGTCTACTATAAAATATGAATCTATGGAGACTGTTTCCACACAACAATCTGAGCTGCAATGTGAAAGATGATACTTTCAGTGCAAAAACTATAAGGAACAGGGCAGATTCCCATTGCTCCTATATATTTTTTTTGTAGACATTTGTCCTCCTTCTACAAGTTGAGGGTGTAATTTGTCTGTTTTACCTTGATAGGTGGTGCCTAAGAGCATATACTGCTTGCTCTTAGTTGTTCCCTTGTCCTGGTCCCTGTTGGGCAGTGGCAGTGTGGTGCGTGCATTATATCAAGTGTGCACTCACAGCTCAGCCTCAAAATCACCCAGACTTTGTAGCCCTGGATGGGTCTTTACACCAAAATTTTATTAGCAGACTGGACAGAGTAAGCTACAGCTTAGGAGGAAAAGAAAGTGCATGAACCTATGGGGGCATAATATATTTGATTTTCAATTGCTTACCATTACTTAAATGTTATCATTATCATAATTTATGCTATTTAAAAGCTTTCCTGGAAGCTATTCTCTAATGACCATATTTTTTTATGCTTTGAACAGTTAAACTAGTACATAAGTTTATTAATCTTTGTTAATCAAGATTAAAAAACCAAAACATTTTCAGCCATTGATTGTATAATTGGACAATCTATGTTAAACAGCTGACTTTTACCAGCTTACACGTTGTAAACGTTGACAATCTTTCAAGGTTTTCAGTCCACCTTTCTCAAAACAAGTTTTTTTGAAGAGGAAATATATCAGGGAGAAACAATCTGAACTTGCTATGAAGCTGGTGACCTAGAGAGCCACAGTTTGGCTTTCAGTTTACTTTGTTTGGGGGCGGTGAAATTACATTGGTCTTTATCTGAGGTCTGTCCCATACCATAGTCAGGTACCTGGTAATGTGCTTTCATGTGCTGCCCACCACATGCTCTAGGCATCCTGCTTCTTCCTCAAAACTCTGTCACAGTAGCATTTCTTTAGTAACCCCTGTGGACAGTTGGTTTTTTTTGTCAATTCTGTGTGCCAAAAATTGGAAACAAATCCAATTTTATCCTCCTCTCTACCTGTGGCAAAACACAGTTCTTCTGTCACTTGCTCATGTTGTAAAATGCACTTTGTGGATTTACGTGTTAATCTAAACTGCTCTGTACTCCTGTGGTGGTGCAGAGCAGATGTGTAACATCCACTCACTTAGAATATATAAACTAATGACAGAGGGCCTGCCGTTGAAAAAGATGTTATAAAACAATGCATTTGCTTTTCAAAATATTTTGCGTTCAGCAGTTAGGCCCAACTGTTAATGATTTGGGGTTGCAGGGAGTAACCAAGTAACACATGGCAAATAATTTGTTTGTTTTAAACAGACATAGGGTTTAGTGTTCTGCTTAAGTCTGTCTTAAACCTGCATCTTAGTGCTTTCAGGATCTCTGTTACTGAGAAGAATTTTTTGGAACTTATTTAAGTGGGGGTTTATTATATTTGTACTGTAAATGAGCTGTTCTGGAGGAAATCCTTGGAGAGTCTCTACCAGTATAGGACACAACAAATACAGCAGCAGCTGCAGCATCAGCATGCTCCTCACACTTTCGGTTAGCAGCTCAATGAAACATTTTGGCAAGGCAGAGGACCCAGTGGGTGCCAGTTTGGCACTGGTACCTACTGTGTTTTCTTTGCCTTATAGGATTTTTAAAAAAATTGTCAATCTATTTTTATGATACTTAAGCTTAAAAGGGAGAAAAGGGGAAAATAATTCTTCCATGTCATGGACTTTTGTCTTTGTTCTTCGACTTTCTTCATCATGCTAATTAGGAAAAATATTCAAACACCTGATGTTGCGGACAGTTTCTGGAACAGGATGGTACATTTCAAGGGAGAGAATTTCCTTGACATTAACACTATAGTTTCTTACATATATTGTTCTGTTTTCAAACTTAAGTGTTTGAAGGCATGCTGATCTCATGCAGTACAGCGGAGAACAGGGCTCTCTGATTTCCAGAACCAGAAGCAAACAGCTGTGCCACTGTGGTGTAATGCTCAGGCTAAGCAGGGGACCTGCTGAGGACAGAGCCTATAAATTGAAGAGAATTGGCAACATAACTGGCAATACATTACATTTAACATTGTGTAATTACTAGAAAGGGGAAGGAATGGAATTATCTCAGTGAACATTCTGTGCAGTGTCTTGGAGTGACTTCTAGATCTATATATATGGCCTTTCTTTGTTGACAGTTTCAGCAGGAGACGTTCCATGTTGAATGTAGTTATCTCTGATCTAGGAGCTAAATTTGTGATTAGAATTTCCCTCATTATCTGACTTCAGGAGGTGGAAAATATGTGTACCTAACGCAAAGTATGAGTTCCTTCTTTTTAAGTAGTGCCTCAAACAAGCATCCTCTGTAGAGGCTCTGCAGCCACCACCAGTTTCCAGTTAATTTGCAGAATAAGTCCAAGCCTATTGGCTTTAACTTGTAAATCCCTAGATGCCTTGGGACTAGGTCAACTGACACCATTTGTGGTATTCCTGCAGGTATCATCAAAAAATAATCATTGTGCCTTTTTTTTGATACTAAAGTGCCATTTTCTTCAGTTCTGATCTGCAGTGAGCAACAAGATGCTGAAGTCCATGTCTTGTCTTTCACGTGTGGTGCTTCTGTGGGTTTCTTGGACAAATGATGGTATACAGGACTACATGAGACTGCAGATTATGCACAGCAAAAACTGATAGCACATTTAGAATTAATACAAGCCCACAATAAATGTAATTAATAAGAGCTCTGGAGAACCGCAGAATAAATTATTTTATTTGTACTTGACAGCTAGACTGAAAAATTTGCTTGTGACAAATGCAAAAAGATAGAAGTTGCCTTTGCAAAAGATATGAATGCATTTAAAGTATCTAAAAAGATGATTATATTTCCTATTATGAACAGCTATACTCAGAAGTATGTTTCTGGAGTAGAAATGCTAAGTGCCAGCACATTCCTGCCCAGATCAGAACTGCAAAATATTTAAGCAACAGCTTATTTTTGACAGTTAAACTTGTGTTTCTTTAAGAAGATCAAAGCAAGTTTCATACAGTACTGCAGTTACAGAGTTTTAAAAGTCTTTTCTACAAGTAGACTTTGACAGGCTTGTTTTGAAAAATGTATTTTAATAATTAATTCCTGTATTTTCCAAAAAAAAAAAGACACTTGTTTGGCTTCATGCATCTCACTGAAGTCAGTGAGATAGAGTTAAACTGCTTACATCTTTATGCCACTGAAGACTTTGATGTTATTTATTGTTTAGCAGTTCTGTGGTAAAATTGTCTTCTGAAAGCAAAGTGGATGAAATGCAGAAGTATTTACAAAGGGGAGAGAAAAAAAAATCCTAAATGAATGAGTGCTTATTGGCCACTGCAATTTTTAGCAAGATTTAAAACAAGACAGTGATGGTAATTATTATTTGCTGTGCTTTATTTTCTGGATCGTAAATTAATGCATAAGCCAAGTAGATCATTACCTCTGCTTTTCTATGATCATAGATAAACTATGAGGAAAAAATATAACCACTCAGAAAGTGTGCCTGTGCAATTATCTGCTCGCTTGCTGTTTACTGTGTCTGACTATAAATGTTTTATTTTGCCCTGATCATGTTAGCTTTAGTAGGGAGGTCAGAACCATTAGCAGATTGATCCTTCTCTCCTCCATTTTATGGCCCATATCCATTGTTATTTTCACTTCAATGACTTTTCTATTTCTCTTTCAGTACAGCTAATTTAAATAAACAAAGTATGAGGTCTTCAAATCTGATTATCTATCACTTTCTCTCTCTGTAGCTGTCTTTTCTCTGAGCTGTCTACTCTTCAGATGGTCATTACCTCCTGTGTGCTCTCTTACTGGTTTTTAATACTTACTATTAGTTAATATAGTTAATAGTTATAGTAATATATATTATTATATTATATTATATTATATATTATAGTAATATATAATAGTATAGTTAATAGTTTTTGTGACTTTTTCTATTGCATAGAAGTGTCATGTCTTAGATCATCTCTATTAATTTTGGAATGAATATGTTTCCAAACTCTTTATACATTTTTCTCTTGTGGAAAGCTATAAATTTTCTTAAGCATCTGAATTCAGCAAGGACACCCAGTTGTCATTCAACGCTCTGTTATTAGCTGCTTTAATTCTTGAGAATCTGCATTTATTTCCACATTTACATGCCTATGTTTTAGTCATTTGTCTTTTACTGCGGCTACAATAAGATAGAAGATACTTTAACACACAATTAATATTTATCCTGACAAATGTGATTGAATTGCTCATCACTCTTATAACAGTGTTTGATCAAACTGCCAGTCATTCAGCTTATTAGTGTCAGTGTTTGTTACTGATTCTTATTGTTCTTCAAGCAGTCTCATTTTCAATTCACTTGCCAGTATCCTTTTGTTTCTGTACTGCAGAACTCTTCAGCATCCAGGGTCTTGTTCTGGCTGGTATTTTCATTCACCACAGGACTCCCCAAGTTCTCCCACAGTTTCCAAATGCAGCAGTAGACAGTGTAACTCTGCTCCTCTGTCATATTTCATAGGGCATTTTTTCTCCACAACTGTTTACAGTGTCCTCTCAAGAACTGGTAGCAAAGTGGTTGTGCAAAGGTAAACATTTGTGCAAGAATCCTTCCCTGGAGAATGGTTATTCCTCTTCTTGAAAGTACCATGGGAGTGTTTACATTCCATGCACAAAGGAACCAGCAACTTGGAGAGAGTTTTATTTAACATCACCTTTGAAGTAGAGTGCTTCTAACAGAGTATTAATGAAAGGCAAGAGGATGAAAATAATGTGTTAGAGAAAAATCCAGATATGATTTTTTGGAAAGGATTTAAAGTAGAAACTGTACTATTCTGGAGGAGTCCATAGAATCCAGTGAAGTATAATTTCCATCTATATGGAGCCTCAATGCGGAGGCTGTGATACAGAAAGGAAAGGATACAAATGGGCTGGAGTTAAGTTCCCCATAGAAGCCCTCATAGTGCTGTATGTATATAAGAATAATACAATACCAACATATGAATCTGTATTTTCAATTCTGGTCACCTCATCTCACAAGGAGTATAAAGGGGAAGAAAAGTAGTTCACAGAAATTCTAGTGGACATAACCAAGTGATATTTTAGTATTATAAATCAGTCAGGCATAGGAAAGAAACGCTTTGAATTTTGTATTTAGTGCATAATCCCAGATGCATATTAGCCCAAAGCCCTGTTTGTGTGTCCAGTGCAAAAGAGCTTCATACACATTGGAAATATTAATAAATCAAATGAGAACAAATATGTGTGGTTGTGATTTTCTGCAAGATAACAGGTGTTGAGTGCATGTATTAAGGCACCTGTTTTATTTGGCTGTTATTTGTCCAGAGATGCTTATTCATGCTAAATTTAGCTGGGCTGTGGCAGAGCATGAGTTCACTCGGGAATGTGAATCTGTGAAATACGCTTTCACTGGAGCATGGTGAATAATTTAACTCACTAAATCTCTTTTTCAGCTTGCCATTTAACTGTGAATAGATTTCAATTTTGATTTATTTTGTTCTTCAAGTTATTCAACAAAAGGTTTATGCAAATACATTGCAGCCCAAGGACAGCTCATATATTACTCACAGTGACTCTAGCTCCGGCTGCTGCTGATGGGACTGATTCAGTGCTCATTGAAGTCATTGGAAAGGCTTCTATACACTTCACTTACAAAATCCTGCAGATTTTTTTTTCCATTGACTTCAGTGAGGATGGGATGAAGTTGTTCTCGGCTATTCTACTCACGTGTCTGGTCAGATAGCTCATATAAGGGGGTTTCTGCTGCTTGACAAGATGACTTGAAAATCCACAGAGAGTTCTTAAAGATTACCATGAGACCGTTCCCTCAAAAGATGTGCATTTCTTCATGGTATTTCTTCTTTCTGAAAAAAATATTGGAGCACGTGTAGTACAAACATGTCTGCAAGAAGTCATTTAACTATATAGTACATTTCTAAATCATTACATATCTGTTGTGTATTTACCAATTTACTATCAGCTTACACAATACTTGCTAGAAGTTTATGCATTATATAAAAGGAAAACTCTAATCTGGAAAAAAATTTTATTAATTGCAATATATAAGAATTAAGTAATTCAGAACAGTTATTGATAGCATTGGTTCTAGTATTTAGGAAATACCTGATTTCTTGTTAGCTGTGCAGAAAGCTTGGGTTTAATTTCTTATACTCAGAAGTCTTTTTGGAAAATGTGTCTGAATAACAAATACAGGATAACTCTCCATTGTATTGTTCATACAGCTAAAGAATTCATAGAATTTTATATCATTTCCTTTAATATCTGATTTTTTTTCAAGAAGATGAAAATGAAATTTATAATTATATCTAAAATAAAATCTCTTGAGATACTTAGGGGATTTTCTCTGTGCTTATGATTTAAAAGAATGATGTGTTCATTTGGATTCTGTACCATCAATTCTAAGAAGGACCAAAAGGATAATTCTGAATCTGATTTTACAATTACTAGGCCTTACTTAGTTTATAAATTTAGAAAAAAAATTACTTCATTGTTTTATTTTCAGTGATTAACCATAGAATAACCTCTGATGATACTGGTTGTTTAACCAAGTGAAAGATTTATTAATGTGCAAATTTCCTTAGTCACTTGGCAATTTTTATGGCAGTCAATTTTTTGAATTTCCTCCTGACACGACTGATGATGAAGTATTTGCATATGCTTTATTTATATGCATAAGTATCATTTGACCTATCAATATTATTTTGGTTTACAAAGTCCATAATAGCTTATCAACACTTTCTCCATATCCACCCATCATCTTGATGCACAGTATTTATTTTGATGGCGAATCTTTAACTTCTCCTCCTTTTCCTGAAGGAAATTCTTGACTGAATTTTTAGTGGAAGTCATAGAAGGACATAGTTTTTTCAGGGATTACTTAAGAGATTCATGTGGTTTAACCTCATCTTACTTATCTCAATCTATTCTTTTACTATCACCAAAACTTCTTTCCAGCCCACTCATTCTTTCAGTTTTTTTAATATATACCTTTTGCATGTTAGATATTTTGGTGGTGGTGTGAACTTATGGTAATCTCTTCCATCATGTTTCTTTTAATGCCATATGCTTGCACTGCTGGATTTTGGATTTCCTTGGGTATTTGCAGAAACAGTAAACATAGATTTATTTTCTTTCTGATTTGTCTCATTGCTTGCATGTTCCAGACTTCTATTTTCTTGTAACATTTAGCAGCCAACAGTTACTTCCCTCCTGGACTGTTCCAAGTGCTCTGTGCCCATGTCGGTTCTTGAAAGTATCCTTGCAATCATCTTGGAAAAAGAAAATAATCTTATTTCTTTTGTTTTGTGAATAAGCTTTTGAAATGCACCTGGCAAAAGAAAAACAGCAGGTGCCAAGTGATTTGAAGTGTCTGCACTACAATTTTCTATCAAAGTAACTGGACAAAAAATTCATCCATGTACAATAACCAGCAGATGAGAGATGATTTTTTTAGGTTGTGTTTTAAGGACTATAGTTAATTCAGTAGATGGCACTATTCCTCCTGAGTCACTTAGTTAATAACCCAGATACAAGGTGGTTCTTCACTATGATAGTAGTCTTTTTTTTTTCCTAGATGAGACTGAATAAAATTTTTGAATATTTCAGTCCATTAAAAGTTCCCATGAGTTTATTTGCAAGAATATGGGCAGTTTTCTGCCAAAATTCCAGTGTAAGTGATTATTTGATTTGAATAAATTTATATTTGTGTTCCTCTGTATCTGAGCACTGCCTGCACCCCTTTTGTGCTCAAATGATTACATATGGTGATATAGTGTGGTAGTTCTACAAATCATGTAGGCCTGCACAAACTCTTGCTATTGCTTCAATAAATGCAGTGCCCCTGGTCTTTGCTGATCAGTCCCACCACCTACTGCCTCTGATAGTTCATGGTGACATGGACATGCCTATATGGATTGGGAAACTGGTCTGGATTATAACTTTCTTCAAAGAAGAACTTACTTTTTATTGGATTGGATTTTTCCCACTAAAATCTAGGCATTTTTTCACACTTGTCTTGAAGATAACTCTTTCCATCATATTTTTGCTTTTAAAAACTGTGATTTAAATTATTTTTTGATTCTACTTTGTTTGGTGGACATGAGAATAGAAAACATGGGGACAGTTTCATTGCAGGCATTCAAAGCTGCCAGAATAAATCCCGAGTCTCTCTTGAAAAATATTACAAAATGAGAGAATGATAAAAAGAAAGGAAATAAAATAGTCCAAAGGACTAAACCATGATTTCTCAAACATATTTCATTTCACCAGGTGTGAAGTTGCTTTTTTATACATGAAAGACTTAAAGGATGGGGTTAAAAGTTTGGTGCATTCTGTATATTCAAGTTCAAGAACTGGAACTGCTCATGTGCATTGGCAGTTATTGCATTTGTTGCATTCCCTTGGCCTAATAGTGGTCAGCTAAGAGTATCTATGAATATAACATATGTGTTCTCTGTAATGTAGTGCTGACTTTTTAAATCAAGTGGAAAACAAAAGTATTTTACAGTAAACCTAATACAGGCAATCAAAACCCTTTTTCTTCCTTTCAGTTAGATATGATGTTTTCTAAAAGAGTACATGGTCATAAATAGAAAATTAATAAAGATAGTGGGCAGTTTGAAAGGTAAGGGCAGAATTTATTGCTGTGTCTTGAAATGGCCTAATCTAGAATTAATTTTCTTAAATCACAGTAATAACATTTCATTTGTTTGTTTTGGAAATGTGGTGGGAACACAGCTGCTTTCTCTGTGGAACTGTTTGTTGCAGCTTGTAGTTTCCTTCCTAATTTGCAAGGTTGGAAGAAATAGGCAGGTAGATATGCAGTGCAGCAGAGCACTGGAGTGTTTCTTACTGGAGTATCACTGAATACCAAGTGCTGTTACACAGCAGAGTAATTAGATGCACTTAATGAAGAGCGGGTGGTGTATAAACACAAACGTTTATAGAGATGGCCTTTGGATACATACACATTTTTAGTTTTTATTGTAATGACTTATGTCCTGAAACCACCTCCATGAAACAGATATCAGCTTTGATTAAAGAGAGGATGATCTGTGATTAAGACATAGTCAGGGGACCTGGGTAATCTGAGCACTATCCCCAGTTTGGTTTCTAATGCCAAGTAAATAACTTTATTCAGGTTGCCTGTGCAATGTTTTGGAGCTGAATCATTGTGATATTCAGGGTTCCTGTGCCTAATCCTACCACCTCACAAAGTGAATATTTCTCTAGCCATGTTGTCACTACTATGACTTAACTCCACTCCTTTTACAAAATAGGAGCAATTCCATTTTACTTAGAAAGTTTCTTTAAAATTTTTAACTTCTCTGATGTGTCTAGCTGTAATGATGTGAGAAATCTGTATGTTTACAGTAATGACACATAATTTTTTAAAAATCAAAGTAGTGGTAGCTGATAGGAAATCTGTGACAAATAAGAGTATGATAGATGTTTCCCCCCAGATCAATAGATTTTAAATTTCATTTAAGATATGTATTAAATGCAAGATTTTTTTCTTGATTTTATTGGTAGCTTGGTCATATGCTCCCATTACTGTGCTATCATCTAAAACAAGCCCTTAAGAAGCAGTATTGCATAGTTTAGATGTATAAATAACCTGAGCTTGGTTTGAAATAATGAACCTATTAAAAAACCCAAACCAGCAACTATAAATAATTTCCTCTAGCTTTCTCACTGAAGTACTGAGAGTTATATCATTCTTATTTTTTAAAAATTCAAAATAAAATCAGAAAAATTCATGCAAAGATTTTATTTAAATAGGAAGGTCTTTTAAAATGACATATGAGTTGCCATGAAATATTTAGAAAGTGGGAATATGTTTTTTCCCTTAACGTGTATTTTTATATAGCTGTGTATAACAGAGTGTTTTACACACTGTGGTATGAGTAACAGTGACCCCTGTATTTCAAAACTGGTAAAATAGAAACCAGGTAGTTACTACTGATTTGTGGTAATTGCTTCATGTCCAAGCAGTGATCCCCTATTGTTTTAGGCACTGCGCATACAGTATTAAAAGTCTTTGCCATCCTTGCTCTGACTCCAGAATTAAGATTACTGCTTGTAGCAGGACAATAAGTGGTCAGCTTTGCATTTTCTCTGCTTAAAAATACCTAATTACTAACATTGTGCTGGTTGTTTGCTCTCAGTGGGTTAAAAAAGGAAAGAGTCTGGCAATAAACACATTTATTTTCTGTACAGAGCAGTAATGATTCTCCTTGCATTCCTCCAAATTCTACCAAATTCTGTCACTCAATAATATACTACTCTTGTCAGCCTAAAAGGGTCCCAGATGGACACAGCGAATCAGCTGCAAATGCATCCTTCCTTCATTTATATTATTTAATAAGCTGATACTGTGTCTTCAGTCGGTACTTTCTGTCAGGTTCATATGTGTTCTTTTTAAAGCAGTTCTAATTCCATAGATAAATCTCTGTTTGAGCTGTCAGAGTATTCATTGTGCAAGACCAACTTCTGCAACATTCCCAAGACAAAGCAATTAAACCTCTGCATTTCTCTTAGCCCTTCTGGCTCCTAATGGCTGTTTATATTTTCTGTGAGGGTGATGGAAGAATGAAGAGATAGATTTTCTCAATACAGAACAGTGGCATTAAATGATACTGACCTTCTTTAAAAATGCGTGTTTTGTTATGCTGAATGCTTTCTTGTCCTTTCAAACCATGTTTGGCATGGCAGCTTGTTCTGTCCTTGCAGACAAAAAGTGGTTTTGTGCTAATGAAGACTTAGCAGCTTTTTAGATCTGGTGAGAGAAAGAAACTTTCATTTGTAGTTGTGCTGGCCATGGGAGATTGTAATTGCTATGGTTTGTGGCAAATTTGTTGCATCAGAATATATCCACATGGGTGATTCAGAGTTAATTTTAGCTGTTGGTGAGGCCCTGAAAGCTTTACACATTTTTTCTCTTTAGCAATGTCCAAGGTTCTCTTGTTTTACAGTTCCAGTGCTTCCTCTGTGAAATTGAGGCATGTACATGTGACAGTCAGTTTTCATGAAGACAGATCACTGTCTGTGCAAGGTTAAACCTCAAGTCCATGAGTTTTGGCAGCCACATCACTCAGAAATGGCAAAAGACCATCACCTTTCCGTCCCTTGGCTGTCTGTCTTGTCAAAAGCTTTTTTGGAGCATATTATTTCGTTTAGAATGTCTTTATAATGAGTATGTAGAAGTAATTTGGCCAATGTTTAACTGCTAAAGAGACCACAAGGAATTGAAATTAGTTTGAAGCTACACTGTTGAAGAATGTGGCTGAGAAAGGGATATGGAAAGCAGACTTATAGTTTTCCTATAAGGAATAACCAGAATATCTAGAAATGAAGATAGGCCTGTAATTCATACATGCTGAGTATCCAGTGATCATATGCACTTGAACACAAACTGTAGATACCCAGAACTTCTGAAAAGACTCTCTTACATAAAAATAAACCTTGAAGAGTCCAAAGCCAAATTTTCAAGCATTTGTAGCTGGAGACAGATTTTTAAAAGATCTTAACTCCAACTAGGGCACAGGTATAAGGACCAGATTTTCAAATACACTCACCAGCACAGTTCCCATTGTGACACCTAAGACCAAAGTTTTAAAAGACTTTGCCCCTCAGCATGCTTAAGTCTTTTTAAAATTTGTCTGCAACTGTGTAGATGTAATAGAACTTCTTTCTCTGAAGTATAAATATCTAAACCCAAGAATGGAGGGAAAGCTCATAGAGCACTTCCCTCAGATTTTTTGGATGGGTGAAATTCATTCTCCCATTCTTCTGTTATTCTCTCATTCACATGAGGATACCTGAAACTCCAAAGAAACTTATGAATACTGGGATAAATAAGATTCAAGGAGACTATGTAAGAATAACTATGCATTCATCTATTTACAAATAAAATCGGGAGACTCCAGACCTCCTTCTCTAGTTTCTACTCAAGTTTCTATATTGCTTTTATTCCCTCCAGATAATCTTCCTTTGTCATTGGTGAGACCAGGATACCACCAGTAGAAGTTCTATTGGCAAGAAGTTTACTTATTCATGGTTAAATAAAGAATTTTGTATTTCTGAAGCTGTTAGTTAACAGCGCAAATATTATTTATTGGAAAGTTGTTTTTTAAAAAAGAAGTTTTACTACAATGGGGGCCACAACCTTTTAAAAGTTTTTAAATAAAAACTTGAAACCAGAAAGTAGCTGCCTTATTGTTAACATGCTCCTTGAGAAGAAACTTTCAGTTGCAAAAACTTTCTGTATTATTTTCAGTTATAAAATACATCTTAACTAGGAAAATGTGAAGCATCTAAAGTGAAAGAAAAGACATTAAAGTTTCTTCTTCAGTGGGATGCTAATCAAAAAATAAGTATCTGGATTTAACATTAACCTTTTTTTTAAATACCAAATACGATTTTTACACCACTTTATAACATTTAACAGACAAAAGAGGTCTGAATGTATACATTTAAACATCTTATATGGTTCTTGAGTGGAAATTTGAACTTGTATCAAAGAATTCCCTGAGTGTGTAAATATAATTAGTTTGGCTATTATGAATCAAATCCTTCATAATCCTCATACATACAGAGGCTGAAGGATGGGATCTGTTTGTCTTTATAACTCCTGAAAAAGAGCTAATTTGCAATGGCTACACTAATTTAGCTTATCTATAAAATGAGCACATATTACAAGTGCTGTTTTATGGTTCTAATATGCTGTGATTAATTTTATAACTAATTTAAAGCCTTGGACACTAATTGGTTCTTGTGCATGCACACACACAGTACTCTGGCAAAAAGCATGCTGCCAGAAAACCTTGGGGCAAGAAAATACACCAGATATCCTCTTCCAATCTGTTATTGGTGATAATATGAACAACAGGCATTGTACATGTTTACCAAAGAGTAAAAAACACTTGTAAATGTACTGTCCAAATAAGGCTGCTGCAGAACCTTTGGAGGCATTAGATCATAAATTTTAGTACATCTCCACCTTTAAAAACAAGGTTAAAGCCAAGACATTAGATCCTGAGATAATTTTCTTCACTATGGCTGTGTAAGGGATCTATGGTTCCTGTCCTCTCTCCTATCCCTTAAGTTACTGACTTGAATTAACTCTATGAAGTAAATAACATAATCCATGAAGATGAAAAGCCATGGAATTAATACTATAAGGCAAAAAGGCTGCTTGAGCAGAATCAAGCATTTCTATCATGTAAATATGCAAATACCTACCTACATACTGACATTGCAGTTTCAAGTGTGTTGACACCTTTGGACTAGGGGAGGTAATATTTATATGGTTGAATTCAGTCAACTGTATTGAATTTCAGCACAGCTTTGCACAATGCCTCAGGAAGGCTGTTTGGCACTTCTATGTTTAACCACATTCTGAATGTATCTGAAATGCCTGCAATTTTCTTGAGGTAGTAAGTGAAATGAAGCCTTTTAAAAAACTTAACATGATTCAAAGTAGATGATATAAATTCATTGTTTTAAAGATGAGTAGTGTCAGTATTTTATTTGGCAGCATTATTTGTTGGAAAGCGCTATTTTCTTTGCATATAAGTAATTGTCTGAACATTTGCATTTGTGTTTTACAGCCGATGTAGGTTACTACTAAAATACAGTGTCTCTGACAGGTTTATAATTTTGCTGACACAGGTTGGCAGATAGACGAGCATCTCACATGGAATATAAACATAAATTTCAATGAATAAATGAACAGGGTCTGTTAGCACAGTCATCAAAAGAGAAAAGCCTCATAAGAAAATAACAGAAGGCTTTTGACCCTTTAAATTATAGCTCACTAGCTCACTGCTACAATGAATCGAGCTCCCAGGCATTGCTGGTGCTGTGACTCCCCCTGACATCTCCTTGTATGCTGTTCACATCAAACTCCCCATGGAAGGTCACATGCTCCCAAAATTAAGTAGCTAATAGACTACTCAAATAATCCAGGTTCTAGGTCAGAAGAAGTCTGTATGTTAGTCTGCAAGATACAGGGCTGAGCATCTTTAGAGGACTGTAGGAAAAAGGGAGGCATACTTGAGTATTTCCCTGACTGTTTTCTGTTTATCTTTTGCCATTGTAAGGTAAAGCTCAAAGCAATTAGAACACCAAAGCAGGGAGGTGCACTAATATTATTAATTAGCACTCATTTTCTTAGAAGTATTTCCCAGGTGTTGTCCCACTCACTTTCAGGGTGCGTCCTGGGTATGGAGTACCAGATTTTCTGCTGGTGTGACTTTAAGGAGTGAGAAATGCTGCCTCACTGCTTAACTTTTAACACATCTTTTTAAATACCTCCAGGGATGGTGACTCCACCCCTGCTCTGAGCAGCCTGTTTCAATGCTCGACTACCCTTCTGGTGAAGAAATTGTCACTGCTGTCTGTAGTTCTGTCTGCACCTGCTTGTAAATGCAAAAGAGGCTTCATTTCAGGTCTGAGTTTGAAATTCTCCATCTTTGGGGTTGTAATTACCTTAATATAGAGTTATAGATGGGGTTCTTTATTAGTCAGGCACTGGTGTTTGATTCCTATCTAGATCTTGGCTGGCTTCAGGACTTTGAGGCTGTCACCACCCCACTTACGACATTCACTTATGACATTGTGATTGGCAATATTTACACCAAAATTTACAGGCATCCTTTCAGGCAGCTGAGGTGAGCGACTGTAAACACACCTGAGCTAACGTAAAGCTGTCTCATTACAGCTTTGCAATGAATGAACCCATCAAATGTGGAATTTGGCCTGCGCTGTTCCTGACTTTCAACGACTCTGCATTCCTCCCTTATAGCAGAGTTCCCAGCTGAGCTGTTGGAATTAGAAGTAGTTAGAACATGTTCACTAACATTACAGACATTGCTCCTTTTACAACCTGTTTTTACTTTCCTGACTTTGACAGTCCCTTTACTGCTTGTACCGTTACTCCTAATTGTCATTTTCATACCTGTTATTTATATTACTCCCATTACTGTCTTTGAACCTTCAGTGAAAGACTCATCTCTGTTGTCAGAACAGCAAACCTGGGAACTACCGTAATAAAAGACCTTTTGTGAATCAGCTAGTTTCAGTTATTTCCAGTAAGTTCCTTGATGTGTGGTGTTTTTTAAACAGAAATTAATTATAATTCTTAATGTTTGTAATTGTTCCAGAGGCTGAAGTTGTTGCAACTTTCATAAAAGATTCAATAATATATGTAGAAAAGCCTTGGGTTTTTTTTTAAAGAAATTCTACCTATCAGAAGGAAATTTTTACAGTGCTAGTTCCTTGATTTCTTTATAGAGGGTTGGGGGGTTGTTTGTTTATACATTTTTCATCTGAGTTGCTATAATTTTGCCTCTGGCTTAAATTTTTTATTGGTACTTTGGTTTTTCATTATTGACAGATAATTTTGAAAGGTATTGCATATATATGTTACATTTCTTAAACAAGGGTATCTTTGGTAGATAAGGCACAATGTGTGGGAGAGTTCTTGAGGAAAATCAGGAGGAGCTGTGAATTTGATAATTAACCTAAAAGCTGAAAACATGTCTTCAAACAACTTACAGATAAATGATAAATGTTAGATAACATTGTCTATCAGGGAGAATTGAATTTTTTTCCATTAACAGCAAGTCTGTTCTCATATCTCAGCCTTTTTTCCTGACTATATGTCTTAGCACACAGACCTTTGTTCTCGTTTACATTCAGCATTTACACTGATGTTCTCTTGTAAACTTTTACCACTTCTTCCTTTTCATTATGCATTATCCCAGTTAATAATTGCAAATTGACCCTAGGAAAAAAATACACTGGAGGAGGGAAGAAAAAAATGTAACACACAACAAATTCATTAAGGCAAACCTTAAGTTATCTTGTAGAATAGACCATTTCTTTAAGGGGAGCAGGTCATGCTGAGAGTTGTACTTGGCCTTTAGCAGAATTTGTAATGATATGTGTGGGTTTTTTTAAGTGTGTGCTTCTTGGAATAAAGTGTGCAGTGACTCCTGCTGTCATTTCCTGGCCTTTTCTGTGTGATGTTTGTAATTGCTTCATTATGATTTTTGTGTGTGTGTATTAAAACAGGACCTGATGTAGAGCTGGTGTAAGTGCAGTTGCAGAGTTCTAGTCGATCACCTCCAGACTAAATTCGAATTCCCTTTGTCTTTATGAAGAACACAATAAAATGTGTGCAGACTAAGAGCATACTGATAGGCTTCCCATTTAGAAAAAGGTTTGGTGATGAATCCTGCAGTCTTCATTCAAACAAATCTTTCTGTTGAATGCTGTGTTAATGGCATTTTGGGTGACATGTAGACTGCATTTAGTGTTTAAAATACCACCAGTCCTCTTTTCTTCCTTTCACAATTCTTCAAAACAAACTTATATCACAGGTTTGTATTTAATGTGAGATTTTTTTTGGTCTTTTTGAAGAGTAAAAGTTCTTTCTTGTATAAACATCCAATTTCAAAATAGGTGCACTGTCAGAGGCCATATGAAGAGGTAATAGATATGCAACTTAAAATCAAATCCAGTTCACCCAGAGTTCAAAGGCAATAGTGAAGAGATCAGATAGAGGAGAAAGGAGATGAATCTGTTGTACTTCCTGACTGAAGTTCTTAATAAAGTGCATAAATTCTAAGAGTTAAAAACAACAACAAAAAAGTCTTTGAGAGAAGAGTCCTCTGGCTTCCAAAACAGGCTAAATACTTCCCATCTCTGTAGTCTGCTGCCAGAGCTAGAATATAGTATTTGAACTCTCTAGTTTCATTATTTTCGAGTTAACATAAT
This sequence comes from Corvus cornix cornix, assembly GCF_000738735.6. Lineage (NCBI taxonomy): Eukaryota > Metazoa > Chordata > Aves > Passeriformes > Corvidae > Corvus > Corvus cornix. The sequence continues at coordinate 13,411,977 of NC_046341.1, read as the reverse complement.
GTGACCTTCTCTCGTCTTTTTATGGAGCATCACTGCCTTGTCTGCTTGAAAGATTCCAAACGCTGCTCCCATTTTTCATTGGCCTGTATAATCAGGGCACTCTGTTTTTCTGTTCAGAATTTTAATTACAGAATGTTGTGTTGCTGGTGTTGGGGTGTTGTGTAGGTAACTTCTGTTTCAAAGAAGGAACTTTTAATGCCTGGCCACCTTTACTAGTTGTTAAGACCTTTTTTTAGTTCCTATGATAAAAGACTTCAGAGTGTTGGTGTTTTCAGTGTATAAGTGAAAAAATACATTTCTGTTCATAGGAACAACTTCCAGATGCAAAGTGGTCAAGTAGCAATCTGAACCTAAACAGTCATGTTACATTTCAGTAATTGGACAATAATAGGACACTTGGATCATTTTATGGTTATTACACCCACAGATCTGCAGTAAGGTGGATAATGAGGCGTGAGATGAAAAACAAATTCTTCCAGCAGCTGTATAAGGACAATTAATGCTTAACAGTTTTTCACTGTGGAACGGTTCATCCCTGAACGGGATCAAATCCGTGTTGTAACATACCATGATTTGTGAATAAATAAACCCAAATACACCCCTATTTATGAGAGCTGTGAAAATTTAGAAGCTCAAAACTTAAGCATAGTAGAATTCTACTTATGCCTTGCCAAAATACTGCTTCCCTTGAAATTTTTATCCCACCAAGATTGTTGTAAAGACATGTCGTTACCCAATGGAAGCTAGAAATTTGACTTCAGTGTGTTCTGGCAGGACAGATCTCTTGCTATGGCCCTGACATATGCAAAAATACAGGTTATTTCATTACTCTCCCCTGAGCTACTGCAGTTTGTATGGAGAATAATTAGAGTTTCACTGGGGAAAGGAACAAAGTGTTGCATATTTATTAGGAGACTACCTAGCTCAAAAGTCATAGTTACCTTTAAACTGAAGGTTTTAGATTCCAACCTACCAGAGATGATGAAAACAATATCACTAGGTTGACTTTTTCATTTAGCTTTCACTACAGAATAAATAGGCAATTCCTACTAAATCTACATGCTTAAACTTGCTTTCAGTGAGACAGAATTTCTTTCAGATTTTATGAGAAGAGTATTATTTCCCCAAATTCTGATCTATATTAGGAAATACAATTTCATTTTGCTTTTGTGACTTTATTGATATAGAGAACAAGAGACTTATTTAGGGCATTGGGGTAGGAATCAGCTCACCTGAGTGCAAAGACCAAAACACAAACACATGAAAATTTTACTATTCTAGTCTACATGTTTCTGTTGCATTTGAAATGTTTCATAAAACCAAGGCCTTTTTTTGTTCCAGAATTTAATTTAAAATAAATAATAATTTTAAAAAATAAATATATGTTGGGGAGGGAAGCTCAGTAAATTTCAGTCTTAATTCTGATTTCATTTCATCCTCTCATGCTTTTATCATCCAGTGAATGAGCACTGGAACTGCCCCAGCCTTTTGTCAAACAAAAGTTTGTTGTGCTACTATTCTACTGGGACATCTTGTAGATGAAACACTGCATTTTTCAGCTCCTCTTTCATTGCTCCATGCACTGACAGAAAGTTTTTCTAAAAATCTTGAAAATAATTAGCATAAATACTGATTTGTTAATTCTCTTGAGAAGTGTTATTCAAAATAATGAAGTGAGGCACAGTCAAAGTAAACTGGAGATTTAATGAGAAATGTTTGACTTGATTCTTCTTTACTTCACTATAAATCACTAGTAACTATTGTACTCTCTTAAAGCAAATTTAAATTTAATGGGAAGTAGCATTGTGTTAGAATGCTTGCGCAAAAGAAAACACTCCTGGAAGTGTTGATTTGTAATAATCATGCCAAAACAGTGGAAATTCTTTGACTTACAAAATCTGTCTGTATCATACATTCTCAATTATTCTAAAATAGATTTAAATCTCATCCCATTTATCAACAAGTTTCAAGCAGATGAAGCATTTTTTTCTGAAAGCGTTTTGGGAGAGGTGCATTGTTCCACATGCTGCAATTCCACTGATTTACAGCTTCTGCAGCTCAGGAAGCATTTCTGGATATGCTTCTGTTTTATTCATTGCAAAGGAGAAGGGTTTACAGTGCAATCTAACTTTTACAACATAACTTATAAATGAAAACAGTTATAACATGAAAATTTATAGTGCCAGAGTCACTAACATATACTCAGATTTAAAGGATCAGATATTATGGTTTTGCAGAGATTGTGCTCTTAAAGCATTTTCCACTTAAATATCATCTAGCTAGAGAGATTGAGGGATTAAACAGCCATTGAAACAAAGAGAATTTCCTTGTGCAGGATCAGAAAACCTCTATCTTTAATCCCATGAATATTTGAATATTTTCTGCGTTGAGTCATTTTTAAATTATCATGCAGGTCTATTTTTACTTACATTGTCATATATTGCTGATTTTTTCAAACTGACACACCTAAACAAGAGTACTGTTAACTTATAGCTTTTATCTAATATTTTAGATAGAACACTGCTTCTAGGTACTAAAGGTGTTTCACAATCACTAATTATTTGGTCACTACAAACATATTATATCCAGCAAGGTAAAATTGAAGCAGAGGGATTAATTCCTTCGTATACAAATATATATCAGTATGAAGTGTATTAATATAAAGACAGTGAAAGAAGGAGCCACAGAATTCAAGAATCACCATGTGTTACAGTTGAAGTATTGTTATTTCAAATTTATTATATATTGAGGCAAAAAATAGCCATTGACATTTTAAGAAACATTGGAACTGGAAAATGGTGTAAAACCACAGGAAGTATAAATTACTTTAGAATCTTTAGGTCCTATGAGTCCAAGGAAGTAAAAACATTTGTGTTTGTGAGATGGGGTGAACCCTTTCAGTGCTATAAAAATGATGAGAAAGAGGAGAAGCAAGTCAGGAGGAAATATTTGATGCCTCATCTGTCTGCCCAGAAAATGGGCCCTGAAGGTGGTAACAGGCACTGCTGGATTACATATGGAATTGTGTCCTTACCATGAACTCAACTGTCTTTGAGCAGGATCAGTAGCCATAAATTCACACCTTGTTCCTGGTGGACCGTACGTGATACTATCTATACCTTCCTCAGAAAATCTAAGGGACTGTGGGCAAATCTCCTTTGGCCATATGAGATGGAATGAGGATAAATACTGAATAACAGAATGAACAAAGATAGGAAAAAAACCCAAATCAAAGACCAAAACCTTAGGTGTTTTGTTGTGAGGATGAGACATAAGGTTTGAGCATATCCAAGAGTATAATTTGGTGAAGTATTGGAAAGAAAATACCAAGCAGAATTCAAGAATGGAGAGACTGAAAGAAAAGAAGAAAATGCTAAATTAATAATGAGATAATCTACTGTACAAAAATGTTACTTCCCAAAATCTGTTTGTGCTCTCCTGTCAACCCCATCTAATTTGCATTGAGAGAGGTTAAAAGGAGATGTGCACAGTGTATCAGGGCATGCGAGTGTGCACATTTTGCAGTACACTTGGTCAAACTGCAATGTAGTGTTGGCACTGGCCCAGAAGGATGAAAAGTACTGGCTTGTGTTGATAAACAAGTATTAATGAAACAGTGTGAGAGATCAGAATGAATGATACAATCCTTGGCTCTATAATTGGCATTAGCCTTTGTGTTGTTGCTTTTGTTGTCGTGTATTAACAGCCCTGAGTAACTGAAGGCTTCTTGTGCCAGACGCTGTACATGTGTGTGCATAAATACATGCACATATATACATGCAGAGAACAGGGGGAAGGACTTTGGATTAAAGATTTATGAAGATTTGAAGCATATTCACAATATACAAGATTGGTATTCTTTCTTAGTAATGGCTGTAATGCCAGAAAATGTGATTAATGGAACTGATGAGGAAAAGATAAAGACCACAATAAGATTGAAAGGAGGGAGAGTGATAGTTGAGGATGAAAATACACTAAAAGATACAGGCAATTAGCCTATTATGAAATATATCAGTGTGGAAAAAGTAGCAGAAAAATAGAAATTCCAACTATACCTGTAGGTGCTAATCCTCTGCTACTGGGAACAGCTTTATGGACTTCAACAATCATAGATTCTTGCCTTGACAGGATTAAGACAAATGATGCATTAATTCAGTTTCCCCATTAATTTCAATTTCTGTAGCTACCAGAAGACACATGAAAGAATGTCTTCTGAGAGAGTTGATTTTAGGGTTGTCCAGTGCAAGAAAAGAAAGTAATGGAACTACTTTCCTCAACCAGGTGAACCCACATTATAAAACAACTTCAAAACCTTCATACTCTGAAGCCTACAGAGAAAAAACAGACAAAAATTTCATTTGAAGCTTATTCTTAGCTTATTTTTGCAGCTGCCCACTCTCACCTTTATTCATGGTGACTTTGCTGAACCAGCACTGCCTCTGTCAGTCTCGCACACTGGAAGGACTACATTGAAGAGAGCAGGTTGACTCAGCAAGTGTAGAACTAGCAGGCTGGTTGCAGCCAATTTCAGCAGGAGGATTTGAAAGTTGTTCTATAACTTGCTCTGCAACCTGTTCAGCAATACAGATGGAGAGTAGAAACAGATGCAAGGGCAAGAAGGAGTAAGAATACAAGGGTAGTAGGACAAAGGTGAACATCATAAAGGGACAAACTGAAGAGTGAAGGAGAAGAGATAAAAAAAGGAAACAAGGGTGGATAGAAACCCCCTAGACTGCCTGAAAGAAAAGTAATCAATTGCTGTAAATTTAGTTAGTTTCCTCTTGTAGTTCCTTGCATTCAAAATACTCACTGAGAAAAACCCCAAAACAAAACACCCCTGAAGTTTTAAAGTATTATTCATATTCATTATACAATATAAAATTATCAACATTGCAAATTTGGTAGAATGTCGTTTCACTTTGAAAATCTTATTTATTCAGAGAAATTCTAGAATAGTTTTGCTGAAGTCAGTGAGGTTACTTTCCACTAAGTGTAATACAAGAATACTGTACTGTTAAGTATTTTGTAGAGATTACTAATATTTGTTAGGTTTTGCTAGTATTCATATATATTGTTTAGTATAATAAGTTAGTGTTGGGCAGTTAAAATAACCCATCTAATTATCACTCCTACATTACTTGTAATTTATTTAGATTTTCTTGTCGTACACATTTTCATTACTCAGTAATCCCTTTAGAAAATATTTATTAAAGGTTTGAGTGCAGTTATCACTCTGCATGAACTGGTTAGATTACTTCTTTCTGCATCAGTTTGATGTTTGCATGTGATATTTTGTGAAGTCTTAATATTTATGTAAGCACATTGCTGGTATACATCTATTAAACTATCACTGTAGTCTTCTCCAAAGTCTTCCAGAAGAAAGTGAGGGGTCTTTTCATTGCTCACCAAGACTTTAGAATAGGTTCATTAACGAATCAGTGCTGTAGTTTCTCCTACAGCAAGGGTGCACTAACCAAGAAAGAAAGATAAATTTGGCTTATTTAAGACAAATCCACGCTAATTGTGCATTCCTGTGATAACATTGGCAGGATAATTTGCTAAGAGTTTGATCTATGTTCTCACACTGTATTTCAAGATCAGAGACGGATGACATTAAAAAGCGCACCACTAAGGAAAAATACTAATCTAATTTTCCTGAAGATGAACAAAATTAACCTTAATTTGAATATGCAAGCACGTATAGCATTTGGCAACTAAAAACTGTCCTCTGAGGACGCAGAAGGCAGTGATGAAACTGCTTATATTCCAAATCAAGACTTTATTCTTGAAGGCTTTTACACATGAGAAGGTGCTAAATAATAATAATAAGCAGAGACTGAAACAAACTGCTGGTATCTGAAGGGTGTCAATGCAGTCAAGATAAAGAACTGGGAGCTCTTCAAGTGAGTTGGGGTGTGACAAAATCTGTGCTGATGAATGCTGACATCCTGAATAAAATCACTACACAGCTTCACGTAGGTCAAGAAACTACATTGTTTCCCTGAGCCACAATGACAGCGGGGTGACAGAGATTAATAGCTTTGTATTGACTGAGCAACTTCCAGTTCCTTATCTTTGTCAAGTCAAGGCTCTGTCCAAGAGCTGAAATTGTTATTAGACTTATAATTGCAAAGACATTTAAAGGGTTTCCCCTTAAGGGACTATGAAATCCAATAAACCTTTCATAAAACCTCAAGCATTCAAGTGCAAAACCCTTGTCTCAGAGACAGGCACGCTCACAGCCATAACAGGGGAAACCTTGAAGCCTCATACACTGAATAATGTTTGATTTATGAAGTTGGTTTTGAATTTGTATCAGTTATTTTATTAAAAATATATGGAAGAATGTTTTAAATATGAGTGAGCTGTGTTCACTTCTGTCTTGATCAAGTACTCCATGTGTCTGAGCTGGAGGTCTTTCTTCACCTGTCACTTAGATTCATGAGGGTTCAGAAATCCTGATTTTGTACTGCTAATTTAAGGTGCTTAATTCAATTTGAATGAGATTAAATCTCAATTTCTCACTGACTTTTCAAAATAAAAGCTGCAGGATCAGGCTTGGATTTCTTTATTATTGTTGATTTGTAAGGAAATGTTTGCAGCATGTAAAGAGTTTTCGGTGCTGTATGTCAGATTTACTCAATGAACCTATTTGAATGAGAGGATAAAATGTTTTCAAGCAGTAGATTTAAAGCTTATCTCTTTGGCTTACTTAGAGTCTCTTCCAGTACAACAGAGGGTAAATTGAGAGATGGAACTGGCCTCAGGAGATACAAAATTCTTTCTTTTGTTTAAGAAGCTTGAGCTTTTCTAGGAAATTATTGTGGTTTGCCAGTAACCCATTTTGTGCTAAATTTTCTGTTACTCTATTTATTTGCTTCCTTCAAAGCTTAAAGGGCTTGCACTGATGCCAGTCATAATAGTGGTAACTGCAGTCATTTGGCAGCAGAGCAAGTGATACTGCATGGTGCAAAGTGAGGTAGAATCTGCCCTTGATTTTAAAGACAGGAAATCTCATAGAACTCTTCTGCTGTGTTTTGTTTTGTTTTATTTTGCTAAGACATTAAGAAATAAACAGGTAACATAATTAAAAACTACATATTAGTAGTGATAATCAGACTTAATAGCCATACGTTCAGGCACATTCCTTGATTATTTCATTAATTCTTCAACAAAGCTGGGTGTCATTCTCCAGAACTACTTATTCCAAGTTATACATCTTTCTCCTAATGTGTCTACAGCCACCACTGACTACTCTGCAGATATTTCAGAAGGTATTGATATGTGTTATCTCCTCATTTCAGGAATAACTGTGCTTGCCACCTCACCTAGCTATAACCCTTATTCTAGGAGCATTGGAGTGATATGGAGATTATGCCTAATCTTCCCTTTTGTTCCAGAGAAGACAGTCTGCAAAGTACACTTCTGATTCTTAAGTCAATTTTTTAAAGTAGAATATGAATCCTGAAGTAATAGCTTACTTGGGGCAAATAAAATAAAAACTACAACCTGGGTGACTACTTAACTCGGCATAAAAGGCCAGTTGGCAGCTGCCTTGTGATTAATAATCTAAAGGTGGGAGAGTAATTGCAGCAGTTTCTTGCTCTCCCTTTTTTTTTTCTTAAGTTCTTTTCCAACCATTAGTTTTATGCTGGTCCATCTGTAGAGCCATGTTTCATAATAGTGGTTAGATTTATTTATTTATTGGAATATCTACTTTAAATTCTAGGAGCTTCTTTAACAAAAGTTCTCTTAACAAATCCAGAGGACAAACTGTCCAATAGTAAACTAATATTTTAGTAGCTATTTTTTTTTAATAGATGCAATGATCAGTTTTAAAAGTAATTCATTTTAAGAATTGTAGTAACAAAATTTTCAAAGCCCTCTACATTTTTTTTTAATATCTAGAAGGGAGAATTAGTCAATTTAATTTTGGTTCAGCTGTGGGGTTCATGCATGTGTTCAGGAAACCCATATAATTTTGGACTTTCTCTGTTATCTGTGAAATCTAGATATTAAGCTTGGATCTCAAGATAAATTACAAACATAACCAGGTTCAATAGCCACTCAAGATTTCATATGGTGCTTTTACAACATATTCTTACCTTATGGGGAATACAAAAGAAAACTGGTGTGGCCAATCAGCAATTGGATACCTCCCTGTCAAGTATTTCCCACAGAATCTTACCAAAACTTAAGGATGGCAACATCCTGCAAGAAGAAAAATTCTTCTTGAATAACAAATTTATAGTAAAAATGTGATTCTACAGCTTCATTCTACATTCTACAGATTCATTCTACAGCTGTACTTTGTCAGTAGGGCTAGGAGTCAGTTATGGGGGTGGCTTCATCTTTTATCCCAAGAGATGATTTATTATGGATCATTTTTCTGTAGTTGGAGATACTCAAAGGCCTGGCAGCAGCCAGTGAGCTGAATGCTGTCCAGCTGAAAACCAACATGGTATGAGTGCAGCTTAGGTGATCTCATGCAGCTCATGCCATTACCTTCCCTCTCTGGTTATCTCTGATTTCTGTAGCCAAAGGGGATCTGAACTACACATTAAAGATCTATGATCTCATGAAATATAAATAGTGATTGCTGTGTATAATGAGAGGCCATATTAATGAGGTGTTTGTCATGTAGTCAGTGGGTATCCTACTGTCATCACCATTGAGAAGCCAGAATTTCCTGATAGTTATTATGTAGTGAGAGCTGTGGCAACCATGGCTTTCCACTGCTGAGGAAGTATTGGTGCTAACCCTGCAGTTAGGAGCAGTCTGGTAAATTTTGATTAAAATCTTATTTTTTAATAGTTTTATCTGCAGGTTTTTTATTGTGATGGTTTTCCGGGGTTTGCTTTTGACTGTTTTTTGATTTGAAATTATCATCATTCCACAAGTGAAAAATGTCCAGTGGGTTACCTCACTACATTAAATAAAGAGCTTTGCCAATTTGGTTAGTGAGTGATATTCTTTTGAAGCATATTCAAACAAGCAGCTGATGCTGAGAACAGCCCAGGCCTGTGCAAGGCAGTTTGTTCTAAAACTTGTTTCACATTGTTTTCTTGTTTATCCTGAGATAAATTTTAGTCAAGCTGCTGAGTGCAAATGAGCATTGCCAAGTTGTCCAATTTTCCTTTTTAAGTTCCAGAGGGAGCAACAAAACAGTTGTACTCCATTCCTAATCATATTAATCTAACTGTACAGAACTGTAGAGAAATGGGAGAGGCTGGGAAAGAATTCACTGCACTTTTATCACAGGAAAGCATGACATTTCTTCAAAAGTCTGAGTAGAAGAAGAAAGAGATGAAAAAATAAAACCAGGCTATTCTCCCTTCCAATTTCTTTTTCTTCAGGTTGGCACCTAATTCAAGAAGCCTTGAATTATCAAGCTAAGCAGAGTTCCTGTTCTATTATAATAACATAAAGGTTTTCCTCTTCTTAATTTTGGTAATACAAAAGTTGAAAGTTTGCAGAAAATGACCTTATGTTCCTCAACCACTGCAGATGTTATTTATTGCATAAAACTAGAAAAGAATTGTTGTTATTGATTATTGATACTGTTTTTTCAATATAACTGAAACCTAATTTTGGACTCTGTAGCTACTGAATGAATGTGATACATTTACCAGATGTATCATCAGAGATGATTCCTGCCCTGAAGACTTAATAGCTCTTGTGATTCAGTGACTTGCACAAATATAAATCACAGCAAAGCAATACATTTCCAATAAATCTGGTACTGCACTGTAAATCGGCGATGCAGGAAGAGGATATGATGGATCATATGATAGGATAAGGCTTTGCTAGGTCAGAGCCTTATTTAAAACCAGGGACCATGAGGACAGGTAATAAACCTTATGAGGGAAAGGAAATGCAGCTGTCGGTAGCAAATACATGAAATCATGTGTGTGTCACCTCTGTGCGGGAGTCCACGTTTTAAACTCAACTGAATTTGCAAAGATGTGAAGCTGTGATTGTTAGAGCTTTCTAATGTTTAGTCCTTCAGGAGAAGAAAAGGGGGAAGAAAAAAAAATGCTGTAAAAATATTTTGTGAAGAAAGACTTTTGACCTCTCTATTGATTGTGAATTTTTTTTTTTTAATATGGAAAGTAAAAAACAATTTATTTTCAGAAAGTATTGACTTCAAGGATCCTAGGTCTGGGAGGAGAATATTTATTAGTTTATATAATCAAAATGTTGAAAATGTTTCTTTTTCTGTAGCCTTAGCTCTGTTTCTTTCTTAAAGATAATAAACACTGTACACAGGAGCATTGCTAAAGTAGACTTCTGATACCAACCTAGGGTGTTGGATATAGTTACATTGCTCGGGGAAAAAAGTACTGGTGTTTTTATGAGTATTTCTGTAAATGAAAATACTGGAGAGAAGGTGGGGGAGGGGATGGCATTTGAGCTACCATTTAAAAATTGTCTGAATGTGTGGCATTGCTTCTCACAGGTTGCCTAGGTAAACAGAATATTTTTAATATTCTGGGTTTACCAGAATTTTCTTGCTAGATGCAGGTTATTATTGTGTGTGGAGATCTACAAGTCATATTACTTCCCTTCTTCTTCAGCTTTCTCTTTACTCTGCAGTTGGTCGTATTTCTTCTATCACTGTACATATGAACATGTGCCCACCCACTCAGTGACAGATGAGACAGTGCCATGTGGGACCCACTTCCAACGCAAATGGAATTAGCTAATGTATAAAAAAGTTTGGAAAGGATTCCTGCAGTTTTGCTGACCTCACTGCTATTGCAATTTACGTGAGCAAAAACTTTATCTCAACTTCTTCTGCCTCTCAGCCCTGCATATTTTAGCTGCTGTTTTTAAAGTGGGTTCTCTACAATGTGCTCTTCATCAGCACTAATGAGGATATTTCAGACCAGATCAAACTCATCTTCAAATAATTCCCTTAATATTCCCATGGTCACCCCAGTGGACTAGAAAAAGGATTAATACAAAGCCTGTTGAAAAGAAAATTCTCATAGTTATAATCAAACATCTTGCTTCAATTAATTTCCTGCTTGGTCAGATTTTGACCCTGGACTTGCACTGAGACAATAACAGAGTAGGATATAACCCAAATAACTCTGGAATTTTTTAGAGATTGCTGTAAATGTATATATATATGATATATATATACACTATATATATATATATATATGATATATGTATCCTTTTTTGTCTTACTCCATTTAGCTATATACCTATTAGTCTTTAAAAATAACTTTAAGGCATGCTGGTAGTACTGTTAAAAGTTATTTTATAATGATATTTTTGATAACAGACTTTGGACTCTACTGGAAAGTAGAGACTAGTAAAAGTACAAAGTGTATTTAAAATAAAGTAAATACGGTAACTTTGGTAATCAAAATGGGTGGGTCCTGAAACAAATAAAACCAATTTATTAGTCTGTTGGAGAACAGATGTAGTTGTTGATATGAAATGATCTGTGATTATCTGAAATTCATCAACTGACAACAGATAAGTTGATAACTTGATAGAATATCTCCCAGATATCTGGGTTTGGGAGCAAACTAGTTAAAGAATGACCAATGTTACTGGGTATAAACAGCTGGATTTGCATTCAGAGAAAATATGGTTACCGTCTAAAGAATCATTTGAGAGTCAACACTGAAAACAATGAGGGAAACAACTTTGTCCATTACAGAGATAGAAACAAGGGCTGACCAAATCTTTCCTTTAGAATAGTTGTTGCTGCTTCAAGAACAGTTGTTAAGTATAGGGGAAGAATTTCATCAAAGAAATTTACTGCTGTTAAGGCTTAATGTAAGAGTATTTGAACATTCAAATATTTTACATTAGGAAAAAAATGTAAAAGGACATCTTAGTTAATTGCCTCATTACTGGGAAATGAAGCAATGTTGTTGTTGTTACCAAAAAGTTTGTTTTTTTTTCTGGTAACAGGGAAAGAATGGTAATGAATCGTTGGGAATTTTTATGGAATTATGATCCTTTCTAAATGTCCTTAAAAGCCTGCAATTTTTCATGTATTCCTGCTGCCATATGTAGCCAATAATTTCCATCACAGCATCTCTGTGGAAATTGAACAAAATATCTTGATAGGAACAAAATTAACACAGGTCACACATCACTCCATATGGCAAGTCACTGTGCCAAGACAACTCAAGGTGCTTTGTAGTAGATGGAAAGTCACTAACAAATACCCCTCTCTGTCAAAAAGTGTTTCTGTTATCTAAAGAAAGTTTGACATCCATGTCTTCAGCCAAGATCTATCAGTGGTTTTCCATTACTTTATTACATTAGCTTAATCTGACCTAGAAGAAAATATAAATGCCTAAGCACAAGCTCTGTATCCTTGTGTACTCACCTCAAATATCTTGAGAAGGAGAAAATAGTTGGCACTGGAATGTTTAAAAATAATCATTTGAATTCTTCCTTGATGTTCCAGTGCTTGACTTCTACATACTCATGTTCTCTCCCTGCCCCTTCTTTTGCATTTCAGCTGGGAGAAAATGACCATTTATTACTTTTGGATCATGTATGGGAAGTTGCTTTCAACTTTACCACCCTTCAGCTTTGCCTGTGAATGTTCACAGAGAACAAGGATCACAGTTTTTATCCTGGCTGATCCATACACATCAGGCTGCAAAGTGAGGTTCTGTGATGGAGCCAGACCAACTCAGCCCCAGTATCTCTGAATAGAAACTTCCCCACTGAACTTCTGCCTACAGGGTCCAAATTTTATCTCCTCTCAGCTATATATTTTACACAATGGTATCTATAAAAGCACTGTAAAGCCTATACTGGATCTATGCTTATCTCTGAAATTATTAAACCCCATAGTACTGGAGCTAGCAATTTCCTGCCATATTCTACATGCAGGTTTAGGACGTGTGTTTCTGAAAGTGCTTTATGAATATGACATCCACATTTTGATGTTGATGCAAAATCAAACATAAACATGCAGTATGTGCCACTAATTTCTGGTTTGCTGAGATCACATATTAGGTCTTGATTTTCAGGAGACATCTATCTCAACAGCTCTAGCACCTTCTGCGTGAGTAATCTAACTGCGTGCCATGGCATTCTGAACTTGGGAGTGTTGTTTTTCTCCAAGTAACATACAAAAATTAAATAGATATATTTGACAGGGTATTGACAGCAGTTGTCCTAGTGAGATTGTGTTTGAATGCAGTATGGTTTTGCATTGCTCGAATTAGACTAACCACATCCCAGAATTTTGGAGACATAATTTCCATAACAACTTGGGTAAAAGCATAGTGCATGTTTTTATTCAGTGGTGATTGTAGGACTATCACCAGAGTAAAGCTGAATTCTTTCTGTGAATTTCCAATCTACACACTTCTCATAAGTGAAGGTGATCTGCTTTTTATGGCCAGGTTCAAGTGACTTTGAGTTCAAAAAGATTTTTTTTTTTTGTTGCCCTTATTGAGGTCATATCAGGCACAAACTGAGTGTTATTCTGCATTGGCAACTAATAGAGTTACGTAGTCTTAGAAAATCCATTTTTAATTTTATAAGTAATTTTAAGGGGAATTTTTATTTAAATGCAAATATGTTGTGTCTCTTCTAGTTAAGTAAATTACTCTATTGCAGAAAAGTTTGAGAGAATTTCACAGCTTCAAAATTACTACAGGAAACAGGGATTGGATTTTTAAAAATAGTTTTCAATGCTATGATTGTGTATAAATAATTACATGGTAAACCCTGATTCCTTTTGCAAATCACTGCACTGAGAGTTGTTGGAGAATGTTTGTGGACTGAGGAACTATCAAAATACTGGAGATGAACATTTGAGGTACTGCAGAAAAACATACTGGCTTTTCAAGTTGCTTGCAGTGTGAAAGAGAAGGTTATTTAGGCAATCATGACTCAAGGAATTAATATTCGAAATATTATTGTGTTCTTCATGGGCTCTCATATAGTTGCATAGTGGTTTTCATAATGCAATAACAATTTCCAAAGGTAACCACCAGCTTTTTCTGTGTTAGAAGATGCATAACTGCTAGCTAAAAATAGCCTATATATTATTCTGTCTACTTATGCCTATACGTAAACAAACATAGAAAATATCCATATAGAAAATCAGTTTTAAAAATGGAAATGGAGCAAGCTCAAACACAGGGTGGTATTGATAAATATTGCATAAGTTACTATATATATATATATGTACACACATATATATAACATAGACATATCTTACTGGAAAAACTAGTAATTTGTAGTTTTCTATTCCTTTTATTCTATTATTAAAAAAAAAAAAAAAGCTTTGTGAAATATTTAGTGAAGTTCTCAGAATTAAAATTTCCCAGAGTATGCATTCACAGTAGCACCAAGGAGCAAGGTTTCCTGTTCCATTTTTTTCCTTTGGTCGTTTGGTAAGGAACAGACTTGACACCCTTCCTCTTGTTACCCTTTATGTGAAGCTCCCTGTTCCACCTTTGTAATCTCACAGATCAGGATTAACTTCCACTACAGCTGCATTCATTTTAGGGGGATTTGCTCACAATATTGAAAGACAGGATGATATAAATGGATTAGAACTCCTGGGTCTTGCTCCCCATCTCTTTCTCATTGTGCTTTGATCTTCTCGCCTCCGTCAGGAAGCTCTCTTTCAGAATGAGAAAAGACTCTGCCCATTAAGCGTGAAAGACCTCTGATGTTTGATGCAAGGAGAGCATCTGCCATGTTAATAGATTTGTCAGTGAGCTAAGTGCAGAGGTACCAGCTTTTGTACTGGATTTGTAAAGTGCCTGAAAAAAAAAAATTAAAGAAAGAAATCAGTACTGACACACGACTGAAGCTCCTGAGAATGTTTTCTATTTTACTGTCTTTGATGGGAAGCTGGCCCTATGAAAATTGTTTAGAAGGCGTGTAAATGCTATTCTTGTAACACTCAAATTCCTGATATGCTGCCTATTTATCTCTAGTCTGTGTATGATTCATGAAGGGTTCAAAACGTATCTGTTGAGAGAGTTAAAATGTGGGTTGATGCTCCAATGTTGGCCTACTCAGAGGCTGGGGCTTGTTTCCTCCACAAACACATATGTCCCCCTCCCTTAAAAGTCAAATGTCATTTGTCTGCCTCTGAATGATAGCATTCCAACTAACTTATTCCTACCAGAAAGCCTAAATTTAACAGAGCTAAGCCTAAAGTTTTAACAGATACCATTACTCTCTGCACATTTCTCAGATTTTTATTGTACATAACTTTTCAGAGTCTTGAGCCTCCTGTGTAATATAAGGTGTTAGAAACTCAGGTTATTACCAAAGTGGCAGCCTCAGGCAGGAGAGAAAATTGGCACAGAAAGACCCACACTTACTTTCCTCATCCTTTTTTCCTGCCTTCTGGCTTTACCCTCAACTAATGTACCACAAACTTCCAGAACTCTGGTTTCTGAAATATGTTGACTTCTATTGTTATCTTTGCTGTATCAAGTATGAATATTTTAAATGAAACAAAAGTATTAAAGTAAGTCTACACATATTTCTCTGTAATTCAGTCTTTAAATTTTTGCACGAAATTGTAGTTGGATGCCACTCCTATGGCCGCAGTTTAGCCTTTCAACAGGCTGCCTCGGTTGCCTTTTCCTGTTTTCTTTCAACTTTGTAACTTTAACTTTGTTTCTGTTCAGAATCAACTCTTCAAACCTTCTCCTCTTCCCCAAAGGAACAATATGGCAATCTTATTTCCCTAAGGCACTGATTCAGTTTTTGCTGAAAATTGAAGCATCTTCACCGACTTCAGAAAGATCTGCTATGGCTTGTTCAAAGACAAAAATCTCCACCTTGATAAAACTAAAAACATATTAAAATTAGATTTTTTTCTATCTTTTGGGCTGACCAAGTATCCAGACGTTCATTAAAAGCCCTGAGAAAGTGTAATTTCTTGGTACCTAAGCCTCACCAGCTCAAAAGCTGGAAATAACCAAGACTTTTTATCTGCATTCCTCTTCTAGAACTAAAAGGGAGCGAACAGTTCTAATTTTGCTAAAATTCCCTACGTGAGGAGCCTCACCTATGATATATATTAGGATTAATTTTCTTTCTTTTCACCCATCATACAGAAGTAACTGGCCATGGTACTATTTTAGGACTTCACACAACCACATTTTGCATTGCATTTATAGATTTCCTGATCTTCTGAAGGCTATCTCTGATTTTGTTTGATGGATTGCACTGGTGAAATGTAATGTTGTTGCACTTTTATTTAAATCCCTCACTTCATCAATGGACTGAAAGAAAGTCAGCCCAGTACACCTGCAAGCTATTGTAGTGTTTATGTGTTACTACTGTGAAAGAAAGATAGGCAGCTGAACACTTTCAAATTCGCTGAAGTAGTTCTGTGGTGTTGCTCACAGGTGGCTGGAATTAAATTGACTAAGTGACTTCTCCAAGCACAGTACCTGTCATATCTTGTCTCCTTTTCATAACTTCAAAGATATGAAAGTCATAAAACCAAGCCCAGATAGGGTCAGAAGCCACAAGCTCCTTTGATTGATGTTTTGTCATATTTTGGCTCATTACTTCACCAGAAACCTTCTCTGCTAAATTTCAGAATTTATGAACTCCCAGAAAATAAATATTATTAAAAACTGGGTAAAAGGGTTGCAGGGAATCTAACCAACATGCATAAATCAAACCCTTATGCCTCCAGGATGAATTCAGGATAAGGAGATACAGTAGAGATTACAGTCAATGTGTTTGTTTTCTATTTCTTTAACCTTACAGCCACCTTAAAGTGCTGAACCACTGTTGTTGAAGGAAATATTTTTTTGCTGCTGTGTACAGAAGTTTCTTTCTAATGAACACCAGAGGGTTTACTGATCACTCTTAATGAGTTAGGAACAAGTGTCCTGCAGGTAAATTGCCACATATTTTTAGAAATAAACCAATCAATGAAGGTGATGTATAGAATGATAGAGTTATCTGTACTTCTCCAAAAGAGAAAACAAATATATCAATGTCCTTAATGCTTTATATAAGACACTTAAGGAGCTGGTAAAAACTCTGTTTAGAGCTGTGTTTCAGACCTTAAGAATCAATAACAGCAGTTAAACTGAGATTTAGGGACTCTAACAAACATAACCAGGAACAATATTCAAAGGAATGAAGAAACTGAGGGTTGTCACAGGAGAGAAAAGTCTAATTTTGTCAGTGTCTCAGTACTTTCAGGAAGTATCTTTTGGGAGAAATAGCTGCCTCTGAATGTTACTGTAACATAGTCCTTTTTCACAATGACCTTACTGTTGTGTTTTAACAATTACATTGACTACCTTAGGAACATGATCTGCTATTCTGCTAGAATTCGACCAAGGAAATTTATGTACACTTTTTAGCAGATGTATTTACATCTGAGTATATGAAGCAGGATCTACTTTTTACGAAATGTACTTAATTCTACTGTGTTTGGTGCAAGGGAGATATACACCTTTTCTTTATGTGTAATGCATTTATATAATTGTTATTCTTAAAGGCACATTTATGTCTTTGTACAGTATTTACATGTATGTGCTGCATACATAAAGATTGTTTTGTCTGCTACTGAAATGCAGGAGGCTTTGGCCAGCAGCTTGCACTGCCTGATGCACAGGGAACAGGAACCTACTGATGGATGAATCAGTGCAGTCCTTCATGGCACTTGTGCACATGGACGTCTGTTCTGCCAGTCATGCTGGGCATCCTTCAGGTTTTCAGTGTGAAATTCTCATGAGTTGAGAGTCCTGTTTTCAGAATTTGAGGATGTGGTGCTTACATAATAAATCCTCTGACAGTTTATATGTTTAAAATTTTTCAATCTGGGCCCTTACTCCATGCGAGCCAATATAATATCTCTGGAAGAAGGATGTATAACTGAGCTAACTCTAATAAATATTCAATATGATTCTACCTATCTTATGCACAATACTTAATGTATTAACTCCCTTACTACTTAGGCTTTTTACATGCAAAATGGAGAAATATGTTACTGTAAAGTTTTTCAATATTTTCCTTTCTTCACATGCAAATGCCATTTTGCTTAGTATAGCTATTTAAAGACAGAAAATCAAGATTATTTTGTGTATGCAAATGTAATATGTTACAGGTCCCCTTTCAGCAAGACTGTTTTGTAAGCTTGAATGTGATTTATTCTGTCTTTACATGAACATTTTGAGACTGGTTTTATCAAACAGAATAAGTCAATTCACAGTACTAAGCATAAACCCCAAATTTTGTAATAAATAGATAACTAAATGAGTTTCTGTGATTTTCCTCTTATATGTGAGTATGTCTCTGTTTTCTTACTGTTGGGATTCTTTTAACTTGTGGAAGAACAGGCTCCTGTACATGGCCAAGGGCTACATTTATTTATGCGAAAGTAAGGATTGGCATTAAATATTTATATATCTCATTTATTCGAAGTTGCTGCCCCATAAAGAACAGACTGCTTTGGGGTTGCTATTAACTGGCCAGGTTTTTCTGACCTCAGTTTAATTCTCAGACTGCTGTGCTTGAAATTGTCACCTTGTATGAAACATTCCAAGAAAATGACAACACTGTTTTGAAGTGTAAGTGAAGAGCACATGCTTGTCCTGCTCAGTGACCTCAGAACAACCTTTAGATACTTGTACTTTTGTCCTCACTAGTTCAGTTCAAGAATTTAGTTCTCACGTGAGGGTTGATCATTTTATCACCATTTAGGTGCCTTTAGGAATTTGCTTATTGCTCAGATACTCATTTAGTACATTTCTACAAGTGACAGACTTCTGCTTCTGAGTAAGTCCTTGCTTGTTTGCTGTGAATATGATGTTCATCTGCCTGCATTTGCTGCTTTGTTGCCTGGGGAGAGGCAGTGGGGAAAATGTTATTTAAGGAAAAAGTATGTACAGCATGCTGCATGAAAAAGTCCTTAGTTTCAAAGCAGTAGGGGCTAGAGACACAGACTGCTCTTAATGAGAGACTTGTTATGAGTTTCTTAGATAATAATTTTGAATGCTACTTGTAATTCACTTTTCTGATTTCTGCTTTTCTGTGGAAAAAGCTTTGCACTTCTCTAAAGTTTTACTGCTTTGGTTTTACTTTTGCTGGGTTGCAGAACATGCCATTATGTTTCATTTATGTCTCATAATTTTTAATTTATGTATACTTTTCTGTACTTTCCTTTTTTAAATTATCTCTTGCACCATGAAAGCACGCAAAAATTTGAAATACAAGCAGTAAAATATAAAGTTCATAATGAATCTGTGGAAGCTGGTGGTCTGAAAAAATCTGAGGGTATTGAAAAGTGCTTATGTGTTTTGTTTCACAACAAACTAATGGGTTATTTTAAGATGGCATTATAATCTTGTATGTAGCAGCTATTTTTTTTGTTGAGTCTCCTTTGTAGCATATTTCAATTTCTGTGTTATTTACCCAACTGTTTTATCTACAGCCTGTAGAATATTATGGGTTTGATTCAGAACAGAAGTTGACATTGTATCTATAATTCAAATTAACCTCTGTTAATTTTGCTAAAGTTTACAGTGTATTTACAGCTTCATCTTGAAGATACCTGGTCACGTGATTAGTATAATTTTAAATAATTAGTGTCAGTTGACTCAGTATTACCATTTGTTAAAGTTGATTTCTTATGGGAAATATGGGAATAGAAATTTACAAAACCAAACCGGGTTTTAAAACAAATAAGATGTTCAAAGACAACAGTAGCTCATTGGCTGACCTGGAATCATGACAAGATATGAGATATGAATCTTGTCTAATGCTTAACCTGTATTTAAGTTGTAAGATCAGAATTAGTGACACACAGCCCTTGAATGTTTTTGTTATTTATCATAGGCAGGAGCACAGAATTCTACCTGGAATTTTGTCTTGGCTATATAAATAAAATCTGATTATTAGGGGAGCTCAGAATGGTTTGAGAAGATTATTTTGAATCTTATTAAAAAAATAAACTCTACTTTGGCTAGCTGTAGATATGAAGAATATAGCAAAATGATCTATTTCATATTAAATCCATCATTTAGACTCATGAGCACTGAGAATGTACTTCTCTAACTCTTCAGTTTGTTTTGAAAGATGACCAAAGTAAGATAATATTTTTATCGAATTTGCTTTTCTTGTCTCTAATGAGTCTGAGTTGTAACTGTTTGAATTGTAGCTGGTGTTTCTATTTGATCTGTTAGTTTAAATATGCCATGTCACATCAAGGAACCCTTGATTTATTTCCACATCTCTTGCAGATGGATTTGCCAAGCAAACAATTTTCTTAGAATTATTTAGATTATTTTTGGCATTTTGTATTTAGTGAGAAAAGTGCAATAGATCACATTTTTATTAACATTTCTAAATGTGTGCCTATTATACTGTATGCATCTACCCCCAAAATCAATATTTGTTGAAGATAGTTAAGATGACTGACAGGCTGGTTATTACTTCTGCCCTCCAGTGACTGTTCACATGGATATTCCCAGCCATTCACTAACACTGGTTGATTTTAGCTTAAAAATGAACTGGCTTGAGACTGATACATAGATTAATGGATTGTGCTTCCTTTCCTCAAATTAGTGGTGTATAGATTATTTTACTTTCAAAAAAATATTTGTTTTGTAATTGAGACACATACAGCATGTATAAGAGTTTAGAGATTTGTTTACTTAAAAGATATTCAGAAAAATTATGCTTTTATTAACAATTGGTGAGAAAATAGAAATACAGGAAATGCTTGAAATCTCTCAAGAGAATGTCTTTTCCTAAATCACCATATTAGAGAGAAACAAAAAAATTATTAAGAAACTTTAAAAGCTCTTTGAAATAATCCATAAAATAGATTAGGAAGTAAATACAATTTCAGTTAATCATGCTACTATTTACTGAGTTCTCAGTGGAGAAGTTGTGAAATATGAAAATCAGATTTAGGAAAAAAGTCAACTGGCAAATTGAACAAAACTTTTTTCTCCTGGAAAGGGCAGATCTGACAATAAGGTTATTTACATACACCAGAACAAAATCAATGAAGTAATTTTACTTTCTGTTTTCCCCTCTGTTGTATGCAGGTGTAATAAGTCATCTTGACTGGCTGAGCAAGGAGGGATCCTGGAGGCCGTGGGTCTTTCTCTTTATTTCTGAAGCTGTACATGTGGCGGCTCATGAACAGACTGCTTTTCCGGATTCATTTTCTGCAATCCTTTTTATGCTGAGTAGTTCATTTAAAAAAATATTAATCATACCTTTCCTGAGATGCTCTTTTGCAGAGCAGTTTCCAAATTTCTCTCTATTAGACTCAGTAGAGCACAGTGACATTGGCCCCTCACCTTCTGATCACTGCTAAACTTTGCCAGTGGGGCTGACAGGCACTGTATCCCTAAACTGCCAAAGGCTGTGGCTCAGTCCTTCACGTGCATTTGGAACTGTTCTGAGAACTAAAGAGAAGGAGGCTCTGCCTTTCACTCAGGTGTCACAGATCTGTCCATCAAATAAGCAAAGGGGAGGGCAGACCTTCAGCAACTCTTGCTTTTGTTAATCAGTGAGGTTTGTAAGACATTATTGGCAAAAGAGTATTCTTAAATCATAGAAATGAACTTGTGAACAAGTGTTCTGGAAAAAGCCTGTTCCTGAGCTACTTTCTGTGGGTGTTGCCAAAATATTGTTTTTCACAATCCCAAGTGAGTTTGTGAAGACCAGATTTTGATACATTTCCCACTTAGCCAATTGCACAAAATTGAATATTCACACAATTGTTAAGCTTTGCACAGGCTATTTTTAGATATATCATTCATTTCTTCAACCAATCTGGAGACAGACCCACGTAAGAAACAGACAGTATTCCTTTAATACTAACATCTAGTGCAACAAAAGATACTTGTTAGTCTTTTCAAGCACATTCATATTAAATGGAAAGTAGGCCAAAGGTTTGAATACCAAACTGGCTTTTTCTTAGTGTTTATAGGAAGCAACTGGAAAGAAAAGATATTCCGTGGGGGAGTTAAATGATATACACTGGATCCGTGCTCTGGTCCTGCAGGAGGTTGAACTTGTTCAACTGCCTGCAGGATGCTGAAGGAGATCATGAGGTTTCCCCACTTCTATTGATCATGTGCCAATTCTCTAAGGGCAGCAGTTATTTCAAGAAGATATAGATGATGTCACAGGAAATAAAAGATTTCTCCTTTCCAACCAAAATTTTTTATATGCTTCAGAATACTTTAGTATCTTAACAGCATACAGTATATATTTTATGATGTGCTCCTTTTTTATGTGTAACTATTAAAGAACAGAGTTTAGTTCTTCTTTTTGGTTCTTTTTTTCTTTCTCTAAAAATTAATCCAATTTGCATAAGCGTTTTTTTGGGCAGGTGGAGAGGGCAGGTTAATCAGTCTTACTAACTGATACAAGCTTTGACTACAAAATAAATTCAGCAATGTACCTTACAACATACTAAAGCTTGATCATAAAAATAATGCAAAGGTAGCATCATCATTCCTTCCTTAGTTCTTTTAAGGTTTGATTTAAAATACTGCAAACTGCTAAAATTTATAAACTGTACAAAGTAAAATATCCTGTATTTCTGATTTGCCTGCTGGTGCTGAAAGTTATAAAGATTCCCTCTACATGTGGATGCCAGGAAAGGATCTATTTCATGTGGGTAGCTGGAAGAACAGTCATGTCTTACAAATATATGGCACAGAAAGATTTCTCTTTATTTGTTTACTTTAAAATTTAGTCATGTTAAAATGGCAAAATAACATTGGACACTTTCACTAAAAAGGACAACGTGTAAGAAAGTGGACACCTTTTTTCCCCCCTTTCACTGCATGCTCACAGCATCAACACTAAATTGCAATTATGGAAGTTTACATTTTTGCTTGAAATATTTCCCCTTCTCCAAAAGAAATCTGTACTTAATAATGTTTCTCCATAGAGATCTCTGGATGTTTCTGTACTGCTCAAACTGCATTTTGAGAACTGAAATAGTGCTTTGATCCCATGCTTTGAATCTTTCAAAGGGACAAATCCTCACCCACTGTGCATCTGTGCCCCTCCCCTATGCATTGTTTACTATTGTCACCACTAGCAGTTCCAGGGCTACTTTGTGAGTATGGGACTGTTTCCTCAGTGTGATTGTAATTCTTAATTTTTAATTTAATGTGTCTTGGGAACCAGTTTCCTTTATCAGAATCAGTTCAAATAAAGTCCAGCAAAAGAGGAGGGAGGAAGAGGGGATAAATACTAAGGCTAGTCATGTTTTAACTAAAAATATTTGACTGTCATGCCTGGGGAAGCTGTCAGAAACAAAGCTGATACTTTCATAATGACTTCTTTAAGGTAGCAAGAGTCATCACTTCAGCCTTTTCCTTGTGTCTTTTGAATCAGATGAAGTTGCCAATATCCATTCTTCTTTGTCAGACATTTTACTTATTCTGAAGTCTAAAAGCTGTTTGCTGTCATTATTTAGGAATTGGTTTTATTATCATCTCATATGTATTTGATTTATTGAGAGGGTGCACAAGCACAGAGTGCCTCATCTGCTTGATCTGCCATATTTGTTTTTCTGAAACTGTTGAAAGTTTGGAACTAAAACATTTGCTGTTCTTGAACGTACTGCATATTATTATTATATATATTATATTTCTGAGTGGTTTCTCAACACTGTTGGATAGATATGGTGATCTACAAAGGAAAATAAATACTCAGTTTAGGATGTTATATACAGCATGCCAAGTAGGAAAAAAAGAAAGAAATGTATGCCTGATCTAAAACTTCAGAAGGGAATCATTCACTGAAGATGATGTGCTGTTTGCTGGAAATGAGGAAACTCCAGTTACATAAAGACAGTTCTGGTTTTAGTTCCTTTGGTTCTGGGCTATCAGTTATGTGGCACAGGAAGTCTGTTGTTCTGATGCTGGCAGTGGTTTCAAGTAAACTTTTTAGGTGCTCAGAAGCACCTAAATTCTGGAATTGGATGCTTGGTATCTCAAATGGAGTAGCAGCACAATTTATAACTCAGCCTTCTGTGAGCACTGTATGGTCTGGCTAAAGGCTGTAAGGCAGATATATCATGCAGATGCTTGGATATTGACTATCTCATTGCGCTTAATAAAAGGAGGAGATAGCAATATAAGAATAAGGTTTTTAGCTTAACTGATTATTTTCTCAGTAATCAGCTGGTTTTTTTCAGTAGTTACTAAGAGAAAAGCTGTCCTACTGAATCAGTGTGGATTTCAATATGGATCTGTAGCAGGGAAATTTTCTATTTGCTCCTTTGTATGACAAGCATTACAATTCTTTAATCTGTCACGTTGAACAGCTAATTACAAAAAAAAGGTACTGGAGTTTCTTATCTAGACAGCAAGAATTTGCAGTCCTATTTAGCAAAGATGGGAACTGAGGCAGAGGTTTAAGGATCAGAGAAGTGCCAGACATAGGGGAGTTGTGTCTTTCTTCAGTCTGCTGGAACAAATTTTCTCTGACATCAGATTCCAACACTGGGCTGACTGGGAACTGAAGAGCTGCCTCATTGTAGGGGCATGTGCTGCTTGTTAGATAAGTCTTTTGGAGACAGTAACTTAAATCCTAGTATGGTCTCATAAAATCAATGTGGTATCTCTTCTTTTTGGACTGGATTTTGACTTTGGGCTGTCCAGGCTAATACCATTATTTTTAGAGTGACCAGAGGATCTGAGTCAGCCAGCAAATGAGCCAAGGTGAAATACCCCAGGAGGCAGAGACACTTAAGGATATGGCCAAGAAAAAAGTTCCTAATGTTGTAAATGATACTTTAAAACAGAGCTTTCCATCAGTTGTCTCACCTGGAAGTTGGACAGAACATGTAACCCACAGAGGTGGAAGCAAGAGGAATTGATGTCTTCTAAGTGTTTACTGGCTGCTTTGGAAGTTTTTCACCTACCATTTCCACGGAGTGCAATGAGAGTAGAATTTAAAAGTATACTTTCTGTGATGTATGCATGATTAATACATAATTATTCTTGCTAGCATTAACTTAAGTTTTTTAAATAGTCTTAAGATCAACTGTGCTATAAAATTTCTTCTATGGAAGGCTCTGGATGATGGCACTGTTTTTCTTTTCTCAAGAATGAATAAGCATTTCTGGAACACTGATAACCTAGAAATTGTTAGTTCTGTTTTTTTGGCTTGAAGCTTTCCTAAAAAGTGGCATCCTTGTGACCCTACCCTTGGCATGTGCCTCCTTTATAACATTTGAACTTGTCGACCAATTTCAAACAAATCTGGCATGAGTGAAAGTCACAGAGATTGGGTATCTTCACATTTCATGAAAATGAGTGTTAGATATTGGAGAGAGAGAGAACTGTTGTCATATCCTTACCCAAGGAAGACAACAAAATTAATCTTTGGTTAGACATCAGAGACTCTGCATAAACTCACCCTTGAGACAGAAATCTCAACTATGGTATTGGACTGTGATAGTTTTGAGGCTCAGAAAATAATCAGATGTGGTTTGGGGTTTTTTTTTCCCCTCCAGCTGAAAAGAGCATCCCTATACTTTGAACTGGAATAACTTCAGACATTAAAAAAAAAAAAGCAAACCCAAAAAATGCAATTAGAGCTATGATGAGAGCACTCAGGTCTAATTTAGAACAACCTGGACTGAGCATGAAATGGCTCTAAAAATAGCAGGGCACTTAAAAAGCTGGAAGGGGTGCATGGGGGAAATACAGATTTACATAGTTAAAAGACTAAATGAGTAAAGATGGGGATTTGCTGCCATTATTTTTGTTGCCACTTCATCACCTAGAGAAAAAAGGGATGAGGACTTTACATATAGTTTGGAGTTTAAGGAATGATTTGTCATCCCTGAGTTACCATAGTATCTGGTTTCCCTGGTAACCAGTGACCATGGAAGGGACACTAGGGAAGCTGAAGGCTGGTTATATATTTATTTTTTGAGAAGGTAAAAGAGAGAGAGAGAGGGGTCAGAGAGATTTTTGTGTGTGTGAGAAGAGAATGTGAGAATAGTGCTGGAGGATAACAGCTGGGAACAGATTTTGTCTGAAATGGAATTTATAGATTTCTTTTCAGTGCAAGGAGTTAAGTAGTTTAAAGGAAAAGATTGGTAGTGAGAAACAGAAATTCTGATTAACAAATGAGGAGAAGAAGAGCTATAAGGCTGTCTTCCTGAGATACTGGAGGTTGTGTTAAAACAGGTGATACAAGGTGTGATTTGACCAAATTTCCTCTTTATCATGGTAGCACTGGACTGGTCCTTTCTGTGTTTGGGGCTTTACAAACAGAGAACCAATCTACTTGTATCATAGACAACATGTTTCTTGCTAATCCAGAGGACTGTTTTGGTAATTCTTGTGGCTGACTGTTCAATGGCTCCCAGAATGGAAATTTAAGGAGATCCTTTTAGTGTTTCCTTATGGCCTGCTGCAGAACTATCAACAGACAAATAAGTATGGCAGATTATAACAAGGAGGGTTCTCAATGAGTGTTTGTTTGTTTGTTTCAACAATAAGAACATTGCTGATATTCCCTTTTGCTTTCAAACTTATCTATTTCATGTTCAGAAAGCCTTTTGAAAGATGCCACACTGTAACAGACACCCAGTGCAACAAACACTCCTGGGCAGCTTTGGGTTTGATATTTAGTGAAAAGCAAAGGAAGGCAGTAATTGCTTTCATCCTTTAGACTTGTTGACACTTAATCAGAGCTCAGATTTCCAGGGAGGAATTATTCAGGCTTGGGGAATTTTTGACACCTCTACATTAGTAAAATATTTTTTTAGACATTTTAATATTCTTATTCCACAAAGACCTGCTCATGTCAGAGAATCTCTTACAGCAAATTCCCACAAATGCATGAGTGGCTCTGCTGCACTAGTTCCAGTGTCTGAGGCAGTGTAAATGGAAACATAATTCTGTTTCCTCCTTGTGTTTTATCCATGATTCACATTTGTTTGATTTCTTCATTTGTAGGGCAATTTTCAGGTACTTCACTGGACCAGCTTCTCCCTATCCTTAATCTAAACAATACAAAGGCTTAAATATAAGAATACTAAACTTTATCATGTGTAAAGTCTTGTTTATGGCTCAAATAGTAAATTTCTGCCTTTAATATCCTCTTTTATTTCTTTGCACACAGGCCAGATGGTAGGAAACAGATGATTTTACTAGCTGGATAATTTTAAGCATGTGATTACAATGTTGTGAGTAAATACATCATTTTACTAACTTTCATTACTGAGCTTGTTGATGTTCCATTCAGTCAAAACAGTAAATAAATTTTTTTTCAGAGGTTTTCTTAGTAATTTTATTTTCAAGATGATTTAAAATACCAAAAAGGCCCTTTTTTTAATGTCTTCTAAGGCAGAGATTTTTAGGAAAAAAAGAAAGATAACATGGCTTGTATGAGCCCTTAAATTAATTGAGTTGAATTGGCTCTGGATTTGACCCCTAAGTTTAAGGTTCCAGACTGTCAGTAACTATGATGTGATGATTTAAATATCCTGAGCATTTCAGCAGCCTACAGAACACCTTAATTCACCAGAGCAGAAGGCTTCTGTAGTAGTGAAATACTACTCTGAGTTTATTCATAACTAATAAATTACCAACTACCATTAATTTAGATTAGTAATTCTGGTGACTTTAGTAGATTTAGAGTATATGAAGGTAGAAAGAGGTTTTATATTTTGATTCTTCAGATTTATTGTGCTTGTATTCCCTTTTATTTGCCAGGATAACTCAAAATATTTGTTTCCAAATACAAGTTCAGATTCCAAAATTCTCTGAATTTTTCCTATTTATTGTATTTTTCCTTTTGAGTGCATTTTTCCTTCTGTATTTTCAAAAGGATATCTCTGTTTTGATCCTGATTTGCATAAGTACAATGTCAAATGTACACATGCAAATGGGGCGGTTACATCTGCATGCACACCATCATGCATGCAGTCCCTCTTTGCATTTGCAGGCAGGCAAGAGCTAAAATGCAAATACAAGTTAGTCTCAGTATGTCACGATTCTCATTCATGTGACAGCAAAGGAGAATTTTATAAATGCATTGGAAGGTGTTTTAGGGGAGCCTTCCCAGCCTAATAGGCTTGAACCAACATCATGGGCCGATTAAGTGAAAGAATCTATTGGTCCCAAGCACTGCCTTGTTATTCCCAAAAAGCATTTTTTTTTTGTGTGCAGGAATAAATTGGTTCCCTTATAGAAACTTCTTTCTCAGTAATATTTGCACTTTGACATGAGGCAAGTTTTCCAGACAATGCATCTCTGCAAATTCTACACTTTGGTGCCCACAGCCAGAGCTAAGTTCAGCACTCCCACCTTGGGGGCTGAAGAGGTCCAAGTGCCACCTCCATGTGGCAGAAGTGAGTCCTGGTAGCTGCTCTGGGTACCAGGGCCACTCCTTGGGTGAGCCCAGGCTCATGAAGCAGCCCAGGCTGGGTCTGTATGAGAGGGGAAAGCCACTCCTCCCACCTCAACCCTACAGTGACACGCATACTGTCCTCCTTTACTCAATAATGGGAAATGTTGGTGATCCTCCTGTGCCAGAGTCCCATTCTTTCCAGTAAGGTGGTATCCACTCTGATCAGAGGTAGGAAGGTTTTCAGCAATGAGATTCCCTCCCACACCCTGCCATTTAAGGTAAAAATCTCCCTTTCCTCAGGCAGAAATACTTGTGTCTGGCTTTGTCGATAGGCACCAGATAGCTTCCAGTTAATACATGAGCTACATGTTCTAACCACCTTCTTTAAAAAACATTCAGCAATATTTTATCATAGCTAGTCTTCCTAAAACATGTCTGTCTTGTTAAATATTATCCCTTTCATGCTGCTGAAAAATATTTTATTCAAAATATGAATTATTTAACAGCTAATATGTCTAAGTTATAATTTCCTTGGTAGAAAGCTTCTTCCCTTTATTTTTCTTTCAATATTCAGATACAAGTGAAAAAACCCCCCAAAATCCCCCAAACCCCCAACCGTAATTGCCTAACTCAAAGGCCAACACAGAATACAATTTTGAGGAAAATCTGCCGTGAAAAAAAAAAAAATAGAACATGCATTGGAAAGGACAGAATTCAGTTAAAAGGTTGCCAGTGTACACATTTTGCTACTTGTTCATAAATAGTAATCTAATTTTCTGTTCTGTTTTGCTGACATATTCCAAAAATCTCTATCAGAAGGTGCTTTGTTGACCTTACCCTTACTTGCTAAATTTTACAAGCACAGTGGTAGTTGCTTCCCTTGAAAAAGATATTGTTGCCAGTAATCTTTGCTGAGTGCAACCTCATCTATCCCATATGTGACAATAAAATCGGCCTTTCCAAAAAAAAAAACAGTAAAAAGGAGAGAAGAGGAGAGAGAGGAAAAAAAAATACACTGATATTCTGACTCTCATAGTTTAGCAAGGAGAAACAACTTTTTTTCACAAGCCTACCCTCAAAAGCCCACCTGCAGCTTGTTAAATAAATGCCTGGTGAAGACACCACCCCAAAAAAAAACCACAAGGATCCAGGTGTTGGCCATTTTTGCTAATGATTTGTAAGTGAATCCCATCAAAAGAGTGACTCAGCAGACTGAGGTATTTGAAGAAGCTTGGGAGGGAAGATGCTGGTAATCTTCTCTTGCTAGAGCACATTTGCTCATAAGGTTGCTAATTGCTGTGCAAAATTTCTCTAGGGATTTAGAAGGTGTTGGTAACTGGTAGACAGATATTAATTTATTTTCTGGGATGAGATGTCTTCTGAGGTAAGAAATAAGTTTTATTTAACAGGAGTAAAAGTTAAGTAAAAACTGGGAGGATGGGAGGGAGAGTATCCTAGGAAAGTATGACGTAATAACATTTTTACTGTTTTTCCTGCAAATAGGCAGGAAAGTTGTACTAATGATTTGCTAGAAATGCTTTAATGTCTCTTGCTATGCACAATTGTCTTGCAAAAGTTGGTTTTTGTGTCCCAGGAGGCTGCAGGAGTGGTGTGTGCCTATACCATCTCACATCAATCAGAAAGTTGAAGTGGTCTTATGGTTTTTTTTTAGACATGTCCTGAATGCTTATATTAAAAGCTAAGACTAATTGCTATTCATTTAAAGGTGCATATCTCTGTATTCCTAAAAGATGACCTCTTTATAAAGTAAAGATATCACTAAATGAAGATGGCAAGTCAGCCCAACCCTGTTGTGTGAGTATCTTCAGAGCTGCTTTGTTTTATGCTGTCTTTCCTGAGGAGATCAATAATGGATGGCTGACATAATTCTTTCACAACTCAGAAATGAGAAAGCCTAAATGCATTTCTTTAGGGTAGGCATGTTTTTCATCCTGAGCTGAAAAGCCTGTAATTGAGTGAGGTTTATAAGTGTGATTGCTATTGGTGTGTGTTCCAATCTGATGTGCCTGAGAAAGGTTCCACTGGCATTTACCTGACTCTTAGGAATGTTGACCTCATCTCCCAAGCTGGCCAGGATGTGAAATGTTTGTGCTAGGAGACACATGTACAGAATAAATCTTAGAAGCATTGAGTTTCAGCTTCTGATTGTGTTGGTAACTTCCTCAAAGTTTACTAGTTCTACCTAATTTGCATATGCTGTAACTTAAAAAAAAAAGTAAAGCTGAGAACAGGGATCCATCCCCTTGCAAAGTTGATTTACATTTGTATCTTCTTGGTCAAGTGATTGGAAACATTTTATCAAGCTCCCCATTGGTAACAACATGGGAAAACTGGAGGGCTTCTTTGACTGGACTCTGCTGCTACTCAGAAGCCTAAAAAATTGGGAGGACTGTGTATCTCTAAAATGATTTGTCAGTATGGACATCCTTAGAGTATAGGACTCTAAAGTACAGTTCCTATTACTTGTCAATACCAGCAGGTTTTAGGTTGCCAATCATTTATACAAATGAAAATGTACCCAGAGGAAAGCAGCTGGAACACAGAACTACAGGTTCACTGTGAATCCAAAGTCATAACTGTACCCCAGATCCCTCTCTCAAGGAAGCTGTCCTTTTAACCACTTTAAATACCTGCCCTTTCTCCAGGAAGCCCCTGTGGCACAGCTGGTCTGTGCTCTGGGCACGGTACTGACTGTGCTCCTACCAAACGGGCACTCACAGGGCCAGAGCATTTTCCAGAGCCAGGCAGACTTGCTGTTCTTGCCTGAGGGGATTTTATTTTATTTTACCTTTGGAGGGCTTTCTGTAGTATATTTACAACATATTCTCCAGAATGGTTCAGGTATGTGGAGGCATCACAGTGGGTGTAAGACAGCCTGACACTGTTGAATACTTTGTCCTATATTCTGATTTTGCCCATCTTTTTAATCAGATTAGTAGTCTGCTTTGCACTGTGTGCATCACAGAAGTTTCTTGGAAAAACCCAACAAAATTCTGTAATTTAATGCATTACTGTTTTCATCTGTTATTTTGGAAGGCTGTGGGTAAGACAACTTGGTTTACAGCATGTGTGAAATGCTGTTGAAATACGGACTACAGATGCACTAGCGTAAAACAGTTCTTTTCATAATCAATTACTATTGCTGAGAGAAGGGAAAATGCAACTGTGATTAGCGTTTTTGAGGGGCTGGTTGGGCTTTTCTATTGTTTGTCAAAGGAAGGTGTGGTTCTGGGGGTGTCATGGGAGTCCTGGCTGATGTCACAGCGGTGTTTTGTGTGGCTGAGAGGGGACTGCCAGATGCAAAATGATGTTGAGGGTCCTGTGGGTCCCACCTGTCCCTGCTCAGCTGTGGGGTCTCTGTGGAGCAGCTCCATGTGGGACAGGGCTGATTCCAGGTGTTCTGGAGCATGCCAGCACAGGACACAGCTGAGCACCTCAGCAACACCAGCGGTGCCTCTGTGGGAATGTGTTTAGAAGAGCAGAAAATGCTGGACAAGTGCAGGAGGGGGGGAGCAAAAGACCAGGGAAAAAGCAGAAGGAACACCACAAAGAGGCATGTCATCAATGTGTCCTTCTGTGATTGAAGGTGATGTGTTGCTGTTAGTTGCACATATAGAACTTTATCTCCAGAAATAAAATAACCCCCTAAATGCTGTAAATCAGCACCACTTGTGAAACCCACAGTATGTTTTCCTTGCTGTGTGAACTCAGTTCTGTTGGAAGCAGTATTCCCGTGTTTGTTTTGATACACAGTGGAAATAAAGTACTAGTTCTCTTACCCACAAATATGCTATGTGTTTGTGAATTGAGTTTCAAACTCTTTTATCAACACTGATTGCTGCCTGGGGAAATGATTCCAATATATCAAAGCCTGAGAGAAAAGAAAGCCAAGGGTAGCTGGATATTTCAAAGCAGAATAAAAAATGAGCATTAGAATTCATGACAAGTAAAAGCAATTTGTAGTACAGAGGTAGGCATTGTATTAAATAAATGCATTTAAAATATTGCATGTAAATGAAGTAGATGTCTGAATTTAAGAAGGAAGAGCAAGTGTTATGCATCAGTGTTTAATCAGGTATTTGTAAGTAGTAAGAGACTTAATTTAAAAATAGGATTACCTGTAATTCACTCTGAATACTTAAAAAGTTTTTCTTTATCGGAATGAGTCACATTTACTTCTATTGAGCAACATTTTATTCTTAAAATAGGTTTCTTCATTTGCTCTACCTATAACACCAAATAGTATTCAGTGCTAGAAACACTGGGAAAATATTCCTAGCAGCAAAATAGAGACAGAAAAAGGGGTATCATTCACGTTCTTCATTATGGTATGACAAGGTCAGCCTCCTAGAAGAGGTGAAAAGTAGTTTGAGTGCCAAATTGAATGACACTCACCATTTAATTTTTTTCCTCAAGCATTTATTTTCAGCTCATGAGTACATCTATTGTGTGTTTTCCTGTTTTCCAATGGAGATGTGGCAATGTCATGAAAAAGGCATTTCTAAACACCCTTAGTCCTCAGGGTCAATTAGATAATTTTGGAAGCATAAGTTTGTCTTATATAATGGTAAAATAGCTACAAATGAAGCAAAATACAGAAAAATAATCCTTTATAAAAATAAATTAAATTATTGTATTGCTTGCATGATTTTAGCATGTGGCTAGACTACATTCCTGTTTTGTTTTATACATTTCGGGTGTTTAGAAGGACATGAGCTAAATCTGGTCCTTTTAATATGTTGCATAATAGGTATTCACTTGAAAGGAAAATGCTTTATCTTTGAATGCTTCTGGGATGCTTTTAGTTTAAAAGACATTAATTACTTGCAGACCTTAAGAGACAGCAATGGTTTCTACCATAATGTGGCTGCTATTTGAGATATGTTCACCATTTTTATTAGATTCCAGTGTTGAGCTTTATTTAACCAAGAACTCTGGGGTTTACTTGGTGACATACAAAATGTGTGTTCATGCCTGTGTGTGAGATTTAAACAGGCAGCCACTTTCCCTTTTCAAACAAAGGACATCCATAACAGCAACGTGTGAAGCACTGTATTCAGACTTTGTTTCCAGGGTTCAAACCTCTGTATGCAATGGAGAGAATTTCAGTATTGCTCTCTAACTGGCATTTCCATTTTTGTAAACTCTCTTCAGATTGCTCAAAAAGCACACCTGTCAAAACTACACATTTTGGTGGCAAAAAGATTTTGAAGCAGAAAATCTTTTGTGGTTTGGATGATTCCCCAGCTTTAAAGCCCAGTAACACAACATGAAACACACCAGCATTAGAATAGTTTGCAAGTTGATTTCAATCAACCTGTAAAACATACTTTTTAATAGGAAAAAAAAAAAAGGTAAAATATTTTTAAATTCCATCTGAGCAATTCTGAAAGCTTTTGTTTTAGTGGTGTGAAAGCACACATGGCTTAACTGCCTTGAAAATAAGAGCAAAGAAAGGCACACTCAGGCCCTATTTCAGTCAATATGGTAGTGATCCTGTGGACCTCAAACTCACTGTTTAATGCGTAAAATTACAAATAACATCATTAAGTGTTGACACTTTTTAAAAATAAAAGTTTGTGTTGGTAACTTAAACATGAAGTAGAACTGTCAGATACATAGGTGTAGCTGTGTGATGCTATGACTTCAGTGTGTCCTGGGGAACCTGTTATGCCTGTCCTGCTGCTTGAAGGCTTGAGTTGTAAAGCTGACAACTTTCAGTATCTTATTTCAATCATCATTTGATCCTCAGACACTCTTATAAACACAGCTCATCTGTTACCTGGACTTTATCATTTTGTCTGGTCTCAATTTACTGCATGTTTGTATGATACACGGCACTCACTTGTGAATATTCTTCTTTTCAGATGAAGAAAAAATTGACAAGAAGTTTGTGGTGAAAGTTATGACACTTTAAAGGACATATAATCTGCTGTGCTTTTCAAAATCCCCAAATAGGTAAGACACAATCAAATTTTATTCTAGATTCAGTTTTGCCAGTCAGGCACCATTACAATTTAACAGGCATGATGTGATACAATGAAATCTGAATGACATAACCTTCTGTGACATATCTGATAGGCTCATGTAGAAATTTAATAAACATTTCCAATAAGTTTTCTGTACTTGGCCTGTCGGGTCCCCAGCCATGCTGCAGTGTTCTGTCAATCTTTAGGTCAGGTATTTGGTCTTAAACATCACAAAATATAACAGTTTGCTTATTCATGGAAAGTCCCAGAGGTGTTTCCATGTACCCTTCCTGGATGTTCCGGATCTGAATAATGTTGCAACTATATAATTATTCCAGTGTAGGCATGTGTACGTCATTGTACATGGTCAGTAGAGAAGCTGCTGAATATATGGAGTCACTTAACCTACTTACATATAATTTGCCTAACACTGATACACTGTGTTGTGGCTAGCTACGACCTAGTTGGCTTCTCTCTGAAGTTCTTAGTTGTTGAAAAAAAAAAGAAAAGACACAGCTCCAGGGTTTCTTTCCTATAACTTATCATGACAGTGGCTTACTCAAAGAATTAGAAGAAAGGTATCTCCTCATCTACTCCTTTGGATTTACATTCCTGCTGCCATTAGAGGATTCTCTTCTAATTCAATGAAAGCCAGTTGGTGCAGCTAAACTCCCAAACCTCCTAAAGTGGCATTTAATACATAAAATTAACAGAACATAAAATACTTTTTAAAAGAATTCTTCACACTAACCCTTCAGCCAGATATCAGTTATGCCTCGGCCCCTTTTCTAACTACTTAATTATTTGGAATCCAGAATTTTTATGTTTCTGAAGTCATCTAATTCTTGTGATTTCAGTGGGAATTGGCAGGCTCACCAATGTAGCTCATAATTAGAATGTATTTATTATATCTGCATTACCTTCTTATTATATAGAAAAACATTAATATTGCATATCACAAAGTATTTGCAAATATTATTTCTAAGAACTTTAGCTAAAAGCCTTGTAAACAATTTAAATTCTTTTAAACAACAAATAATGTAATTTGCAGCACTTATGAAAGAATTGCTTTTACAGCCTGGGACAAAACTGTTACATGGTCTATTCCAAGCCAGCCCATGTAAGTGTTTGCTAAAAATGGACTGGGCTATGGAAACCGGAAAGCAATTTTCATGTATTACTTACTTTTCCATTTGAAATATGGACCAAAAACTCATTATAAATTAATTTACTATGCTCATATCATCTTCTCCCAAAAAACCTTCCATATGTAAACCACTGTCACAAATGTCATGTATGACATGGATATACCAGCCTCTTCTGCAAAAATAAGAAACTCTTATCTCCCTGTGATTCCAACTTTGAAGGTGACTTATGCTTTCAAAATAGGTGTCCACAGAGTCACTCTGCATTCATATTTCATCTGAAATTCTTGCCCTTTATTATGGAATAACTTCACTGATGAAGGGCATTCAAATAACTGAAGTCCTGAAATGTGCTGGTTAAAGACAGGAATAAACTGTCCCCTGCTCCTGTGTAGTAGGAACACTGCAACTGCTCAGCCTCACAAGCCTGACATATCTGGAATATCAAACCTCCATGCTCGTCTCTGCACAGACCAGGGACAGCAGAGGTGAGCACTGTAACCTTTATTGCAAGTAGCCAGATGGTCCTGTTATTTCAGTCTCCTGAATAGATAATAGGTAGCTCAGGAAAGAAGTTCTTATTGTCAGCTGAGATGTAATAGTTTCTGGACACATAATATCACTGTTTAAATCTGTTCTTATTGTTTTAGTTTCTATGTAAAATGATTTTCTTAGACACAGAAGATTATACAAGCCAAGTGTAAATAAAAATATTGCATGCTATTGAATCATGGGAATACTAATAGTCTATGTTTTTCAGGAAATAAGCCTCAGGTACAAGTAGTGTGATCTGGTATTATATTTAATGTAGTTTTGTCATTATAAAGCGTTTCTGAGGTATTTTACTTGACAAGCAAGCTCTGCATTAAATTTTAGGAAATTTGACATATAAATTTATAGGGAAGAAGAAGGAAAGACAGAATACAGGTTACAATAGGCTCCAAAAGAGATTTGGGGATGTATGTTGCTAATGAATACAAATCTTTGTAAGTTATATTGAATGGTTGCATTCAGCAAGTCCAAAAATATTTTATTTTGAAACCTGTAGCTGCATTCATCTGTTTCAAATCTCTAGCTGTGTTTTTGTCCATTTTCTACCTATCTGTTCTCTGTTGTGTTTTTATGCTTAGGCCCATGGGGATATCCAGAGGTAGTGCTGTGGCAGAGCTTGTTGAAACCTCTACCAGCTCACTGATGCTCACTCATTTTAATTTCTTCTCTCTTCTTCCTTCCTCTTGCCTTTCAAACCTTTGTTCAATGAACAGTCCAGAGATGCCTTGCTAGTTATTTATATTAGATGTGCTGACTACCATCAAAATGAAAAAAGTGGTTTTCACCAAAGACAAAAAGGAGTTACAGAAATGAAATTAGGATTTAACTGGTCAAGAATGGGCCAAATTGATAGAATGCACTGGCTTGGAAGGGACCTTAAAGATCATTTAGCTCCTGCCATAAACATTGATTCTGTAAGTAGCTTGTCTAAGGCTGCCCACTTCTTGAACTGCTTAGTTCACAACTCCTCCTTTACTCATAGAGACAGACAGTTTCACAGTGCTGTTTTAGTGAATGGAAACCTCTTGGTAACACAGTTAAGGTGGAGTAATCCTACAGCAAGATGTTTAATTTTATGCATCTAGTAATGCAATACTTCAGAGGGTAATTGTGTTTAGGAACCACTCAGTCTGTCTGGAAGGAGACACATAAGAGAAATGCTCACTGACTGGGATGATGGGATAATTGCACAATGCAGGAGGATTTTCTATAGTTCAGAAACAAATCCACTATTATTGCCACTGGCAAGAGACTTGGGAGACTTGAGATACTTGAGAGAGAAATGCGTATCTTCCCACCATTCCAAGAATAGATTTGTGCTCATACAGCTGAATTGCACTTTGGGTATGTTCCCTCTCCTTTTTTCACCCCAGAAGGAAAATACATGTAATATTGCATGCATTGCATGCATTTCCTTTGCTGAGGAAAGTATTTCTTGTTTTCCCTCTATTCTGTGGAAAATTCAGTGAATTGGCAATAGAATGAATACTTGGTAACAGTGAATTGCTTACATGTTTATTCCCAGATTTGCTAAGGGTTTGTCAGTGCTCTGTTCTTATTATATTTAATATATGTAGTCCTACAGGGAAAGATATTATGTTTTAAAAGTGCTTTGTACCTCTAGAAAAGAAATCTTTCCTAGGAAGTACAAACTTTGGTTACTCAGCAGAGTTTATGCAATTGTTGCAAGCCTCATCTTCAAGCACCTGTGTTTACACTGTGCTTGCTACTCTGCCCTGGTACAGCTGCAATAAGGAGCTACCCCTTTTCCCCCATCCAGCCTCAATATAAACAAGAAGTAAGTTACGAATGTGATAATTAGCTATACATTACAATTCATTAAATATTCTTAATTCTGATGGGGGAACAAATGAAATTCGTCATTAGCAATTGAGTTTTAGAGTGAGTGTGAGTGGGTGCATGGGAATATGTATGCTAGAAAAAAATTTATGCAGATTAAATCCATTAGCAATTTTTTGCATACCTCATTAGGCAAAATAGCAAATCCTACTTAGCTCTTCTACTGCTCTCATTAGACAATCTAAACTATACTATTCCATACCATGGAAACAAAAAACCAATCCCTGGTGTAGTGTCCCACAAGTGAATTCTCAATTCACAGCTGTCATACCAGCTCCTTGGGCTCATCATGTTGCCTCCCTGTACTGTGGCATTGCTCAGTCTGCTGAGAGAGCCTGGCAACTCTAGAGGGGCTCTCTGGAAAATAAGTATGTTTTTTACTTCTTGTCACAGGACTGTCCATGCTCTCTGGCACTGTAAGTGGCTTAAAACCTGTGCAGCTCTATATTGTGTGTTGAAAATACTTCCCAGTGGTGATTGTTGAAAAAGTTTCCCTGTCACTCCCCTTGTCAGAAAATAGAGAATTATAAAAAAATTGAAGTTTTCTGTGTGATGATGTCACTCTTGTTAGACTTTTTAATGGAATAATTTATTGGGTTGATGTTGGAATATCTGGTGTGGTTACAACTGTTGTGGGTTAACCATCACTTTAAGTCAGTTTAAGCCAATTCCACTGCTCTGGGAAGCGTTCCCAACCTGCCTTGACCCCAGCAGCTCATTCCTGACTTCCTTCATGTGCTTATGCTGGCACAGAAATGGACAAGAAAGGGGGGGAAATTGGCTTAAAATTATCCTGGCAAAATAGGGCTGAATTAATTTTGATACAGTTAGGTTTGCTGGGCTGGCTCACCATCCAACCTTGCAAATACTCCATCACAAAAGAAGGAAAGAAAGTACTGGTTGAGGCTGCAGAGAGGGAGGACGCAAAAGTGCTTCTTTTAATGGTACTTGTCTTATAGCAGTTAAGGTTTCCATGATACTGTGGCAATAATGTAGGCAGTAGTTCAAAGGAAGCTCTATAATCCAAAGTTGAACAAAAGTAGGTGGAAAATTTTAAAGGGAGTTTGATTGTAAGAATTTGTCACTATTTTTGCCGGGGAAGGGGAAGAAATAGGGTTTTCTCTTGTTAATTCATTTACACACAACAAAAGGTATGAAAGTACAAGCTAATATTATAATAGCCCATTCTTAGTGATACTCTAAAAAGTATGGAGAGACTTTCTTTAATCCTTTCTCTTCCTGTTACGTGACTACTCTTTCTGGTTTTGAGACTGAAAAGTGCTAAATATCTTTCATTCCATGCCTAAACCATTTTGTGCAATGCAAGCTTGCACAGTTTAAAAGCAAAGGGCTCTCTTAACTAAAAGATAGCAGGGGGAGAGGAAAAATTCTCAGCTGAGTACTCAAGGTTGAGGTCTAATTAACTTTTCTTTCTTATTTATGAGTGAAAATGTAGTAGAATCAGAAAACAGTAACAAAGGCACTTACTTCCTCTCCATGTACAGTATTAGAGCAATATTTAACTTTCAAACTAGGTTAACAGTATTTTTAGCTTCTGTCCTCTCCTTACTTCTTGCAGATGCCAGAGCAGGTAGAATTTCCATTTTTACCTCACACTGGAAGCAGCAGTGTATAAGAGAACAGCTGAATTCTTGCAGCGCCACATGTAGTGTTCTTTGCTGCCTTTGATCATTTGTCATTTTGATCATTACAGTTTGAACAAACTAGTTAATTGATCCTTTCTCATTGCCTCCTTCACATCCTGCCTGCTATCAGCTTTGGTAATTTCATTTATATTCAAAAATGTACAGGAAATAGTACTGCAGCTCTTAGCACAAGTGGGTGTGCCTCTCATTCTGCTGTGAGAGAGATGTTCCTGGCACCAGCTGGCACCTTGCTCACTTGGTCAGGAATTCTTTGGAGCCTCACCAGGGTGTAGCTTGTACCTCATTATGCTTTCTATAGCCAGTAGGTGCATCTCACATGCTGAGAAGAAGGGCCAGAAGAAGGAATTGGTAGACAGGAAGATTTTGAACAAAGGTTCCTCTGTTCAGTTCCACAAAAGCAGATCCCATGTGGGATGTATGAAAGTGGCCAAGTAGAGGTTTCTGCTTTCATTGGCTTTGTGTAGACTTATGAGGGTTGTGGTTCCCAGGTATCCTAGTGAAACTGGGACAGTCTGGACAAAGTGGAAGCAATTCCAGTAATTTCTATAGGAGTACAGCCTGTACTGTCTCCACCCCACATGAGGGGAAGCAGCTGCTGGCTACTTCTGACAGTGTGGGTCACTGGTATGCAGGCTGGAGAAGCATGGGCCCTCTGAAGTGGTCTAAAGAATAGAGTTTAACCATCTAAACAGAAAATCTAATTTCCTTGTTTTTCTTCTGTGTCATCTGGCAATCCAGATAGGGTTAGAATCGCCCTCAGCTGTTGCATGCTCTCCAGTTTCCCTGGCTTTGCCAAGGGAAGGGAATTCTGTCAGGTGATGGCCTGTGAGCAAGTGCTCATAGCCAAGAGGGGAACTCATGGAACAGAACAGGCCCTCAATTGCATTTGAAGCTGGGGATGGAACAGGAGAGAGGAAGGAAGAAGTAATCTCACTTTGTGTCAGGATTGCTTTTTCTCCCACACCATAACCCATTCCAAATCCCTTTGTTAAACCATGAATACATTGTATGCTAAGCAAATAATTTCTCCTATTATACTTTACACACAATTCAAATTCAAAGGTCACCAGCCAGACATGTAAAATGACTTCATGAATGACTTCAGCTCGTTAATCATGCCTCAGTGTAGCAGTGCCTCTCCTCTGTTCATTAGAATAACATTTCTTTGCACTTTATGGCAAACCATCATTATAATACAGAACAAGGACAACAGAGTGTGAAAGACTTTTTTTTTTAATGAGACTTCATAGCTGCTCATGGTTGGACTCCTCATCCTGTTTGCTCTTGAAAGAGCTGTCTGACAAAGGTTCAGGATTTTACCTGATGAAGAGAGCCAGAAAGAGTTTCACAGGGAAAACTGTCAATGAGCTTACAGAAAACTGCATAAACTTTGCTGCTCTGTCGGCTGAACTGTCAGTCTTCAAACAAATGGAGAGAAAGTCTTTAATTGTACTCACCACACACAAGACAT
The DNA here is from genome assembly GCF_000738735.6 of Corvus cornix cornix. NCBI lineage: Eukaryota > Metazoa > Chordata > Aves > Passeriformes > Corvidae > Corvus > Corvus cornix. The sequence goes on along the minus strand of NC_046341.1, from coordinate 13,370,951 downwards.
TTTATGCTGTATCATTGTCATTTGCAGCTGTTCTTAACTCACAGAGAAAAAACAACAGCTCAGGATCCCCAAGATCTTGAGTGGACTCTGGCCTTAATAAGGAGAAACTCTGTACTTTAATAATTACCAGTTATTGAGGAAAATAAAATGTTAATCAGAACCTCTAACACTCAGTTGCATCATCAATGCTCTTGCTGTTATTTAAACATTATTTTAGTCCTTACCTTGGATATACCAAAGAAATGGAATCACTACAATAGTGCTGGACTCAGACAGCTAATTTAAATCTCTCTTAATAAATATTTTAAGGGATGTTAATAATATTTTAGAATCTTTCTTCTTTAGCTGGAATAATGAAATTGCAAAAATGGCTTATAAAGTTTTGTGGATGTTCATTTTTAATTAAAATGTTCTTCCCTGTTTTCCCTCAGGAGTGGAGCGACCTTAAGCACTAGAAAAGGATACCAAGGTTCCTCAGAAAAAGTACCAGTCTGACTATTGCCCACATTCATTTCCTGTCTGAGGCCAGTTCAGGTGCTCCCAACAAAAAATAAATACTTACAAATCCAGGTTCTAATCTTGTCCTGATTACAAATTTTCAACTTCCTTTGAAGGCAAATGCAGTTTTAATTCATATGGGAGGCAGCATCAGAACAGTTCTGCAATATGCAGATAGAGGAGTAATAATGATGAGATATACTTATTTTATTGCCAGCCTCAAGAGATAAAATTGAACTTTACAATCAATAGATTTGTGAGGTGTTTGAAAGTGATTATTGTTCTTTCCCCCTGCCATCTGTTTGTTCTTTATTGCCCATCTCCATTGTTTTTGATATACTCTAGCTGTTATTTTTGCAAAATACCTTTCATCTCCTATATATTGATTATTTTCAATGTGTAATTTCCTAATATTTTTTTCTTCTTCCCTGAGTTTTGTACCTGTTAATTCAGTATGTGTCCCTGGTTACTAGATACTGAAGCAAGTTTCACCCTAGGCTTCATCAGCCTTCTCCCCAGCTTTGCTGCTACTTTGTCCCTGCAGCTTCTTTGTAGTTCTGCATGCCCATCTTTTTCCTCCTCACTGGCCAAGGTCTCTTTCACATGGGTACTGCATGGGCCACGCAAAGGTAAAAAACTGGGTTTTTTTCAATCCTGGAGTGAGGAAGAGGAACTGTTCTTTGTTCCCCTAAATATTTCTGTCATCACTGGGTGAAGCAACAGAAATATTGAAATAAAATAAGCTGTTCAAAATATAAAGTATGGTTACTAAAATGTTCAGGAGCTCCTTTCTTCAGCTGCTCTCTTCCTCAAATCATCAGGCTCCTTTTTGCTGCATCTCCTAGGCTATTTTCCATCTTTTTCTCTGATAGGCCAAGAAAAGGCTTTTTTTCTTGTAATCTCTAGTCCTCGTTCCCTTGTGTTGCTCTGATCTGCTTTGTCAAGTGATCAAAGTCCCTGTACAGGTGAGCTGTTGCTTAGTTACCACCTGCTTGGAATTCACTCTTGAAAAATTGCTTTGTCTTGAGAAGTAGCCATATCTTTGTTCCTTGGTGCTCCATTTAAATGGATGATCAAAGTTTATCAGCCTGCTCTATTAGCACTGTGTTCTGTGCAAAACTTTTTCTTGTCACTTCTATGGATTTTAGGTCAATCTGAAGAAAAGAGGTGGAAGAGAAGGCAAAAAATGCTCTGCAGTTTAGAGGGACTGTTTGCTAGAAAGCAATCTTGCAGGGAAACAAAGTACACAGTCTCCAGCACCAAACAGTCTGAAAACAGCCAAATAAATCCAAAAGACAGTGAAGGTATTTTAGCGTTGGGTGGCTGTGGACTGTCTAAGGGGAGAGGTGAAGAGCAATGACTGCCACTGCATGGGAATTTCTTTTGGGAAGCACAGGAGCCTGGGGGAGGTGGCTGACATGATCCTGGAGAAGGATCTAGCAAGTGCTGCATATCTCTTTTACTTAAACCAGCAAGGAGCAACTTCTCACTGTATAATTGCTCAAGTCCAGAGCTGTATTCTCACTGTTTAGGAAATATAAATACTGATTTGTGTGACTGATAAACTAGTCTGATAGCTGAATATAGAATATATGCTTCTCTTGCACTTCTGTAGAATAGAGCTGTATTTTATGAGCTAGAGAAATTTTCCCAAGTGGCACTTAAATATTAGCTTCAACTAGCACACTTCACAATGGCAAGTAAGTTCTCCTAATACTCTTTTTGCGTTCACTAAGGCTGTTTTTGTATTACTTACATATATGTTAAGTTCCTATAATCAAGGCGATTGCTGTATAATCAACTTATTCCTAGAAATAAAGAAACACACACCAGTAAAATTGTAGAGTAGTTAAGGCTGAAAGGGGCCTTGGCAGATACAAGCTCCCCCTGCTCAAAGCAGGTATTTAGGGATGTGTCCAGTTGAGTTTTGAATAGATCCAATAAGGGAGAATTCACAACCAATCTGGACGATCCATTTCAGTTTTTGTTTATATTCATAGTTAAAGAACAAAATTTTTTTTTTAAAGTGGAATTTCCTATGTTTCAGTTCGTATCTCTTGCCTCTGATCTTTTCCTGTAGACTGGTTCAATCTCCTTTTTTTCCCATCAGTAATTTATACATGCTGCTAAAATTTGAATAAATGTAAACACATGCAAATCAAGGGGATGGTTCTGAGGGTCAGTAAAATGTGCTGTGGATGTAGTATCATCCAGTTTCTACATGAAAGAGGTTGCAGGGAAATGAAAGCAGAAGGAACATAGAAAAAAAAAAAAGTTACAAAATTTGAGATTTGACCAGTCTCAATGCACTTGATTCTGGTGCAGTGGAGTGAGATTCTTTCTTTGTTGTCTAGATAAATTTTTTTGGGAAAAGGAGATTGTGGAGGTTGCACTGCAGTGTTAGTATCATAGCTTCTGTTCTTCCATATCTAGTACTGTTCACTTCTTTTATCATGATGTTAAATTTTGCTAACAATGAGATAGTATTAAGTATTTTTGTTAATTCTTTTGCACAGGTACAAAGTCAGCACAAAAGCAGCTACTGGGGAGATCAAAGCTGGAAAGCATCAAACATTGGGAACATAAGTTTCATATTTCTGACAGTTTGACAAAAATTACTAGGGTCTGTGTTGTATAAAGCCATTACAGATTTTTGAAGAACAAACAGTTTTGAAGAAGTATTAAAAGAGATTTAAGCTAGAAGCAAGATTATTGATTTGATATGCAAGATTGCTTGGAAACAGGGTGGAAAGCAGGTGGGAAAAAATGAATAAAACTAAGAGCAGTTTATGGAACCAAAGTATGTAGAAATTCAGATAAAGAGCCTGATCCTGTGTCAAGGGCCAAATGGTGGTGGTACTACTGATTTAAAAAGCACACTGAGGAATCAGGTCCAATTCTGTTTAAAATAGCATAGAAAGCTCTATTTTCCTCTGTAGTGCTGATTCTCTTTCTATCTCATACAGGGGCTCTTAGAACAAGTGTTAAGGCAAGCTTTCACATCGGGTGTTTCTATGTTAAATTTAGTTTTCATGAAGCAGCTAGATTCTATTTATGTTCCATATCTCATAATGTAGGATAGTTTTTGTTAATTGCTAGGTTGTGAATCCTCTAACAAACCCAAATACTTTCATTTTTAACTTATGACAATAATAGAAGGAAAGATACTTTTTGACTCCTATTGTTTTTGTTGCTAATAGCTGAGAGCTCTGCAGAGTTTAAAAATATCAAACCTTGAACAGCTTTTCTCTGAAGAAGCTCTAAGGCATGCAATTTGTTTGCCAGCTGATGTTTGCTAGATTTAAGAACAACAACAAAACTTCCAACCCTGAAGTTAATTACATATTTAGTAAACATTTTTATAATCTGTTGTTACTATCATATTTTGCATGATATATCAATTTCAGTAAGGAAAACCTTTTCAACTTCTGACAGAAAGTGTAACCCCTCTTTTCTGAATCTGCAATGTGCCAAAGGATCAGGGCCTTAACTTTTTATGCAAGCAGAGTTCTGACTGCCTGGGCCTCCCCTGGAGACAGGTATGCCATACCTGGGTATAAAATCCATCTTTTGTGAAGTGTGTGTGGGACTGCAGAACTTCCTGGGGAGCATTTCCTGTTATTCAGGAGAAGGTGCTCCTGCATAAGCATCCTGCCCACTGTATTGTCAGGTGAGCCTTTGTATCCCATTCTGCCAATTCCAGTTGGCTGCACATCTACTAGAGCTACATAATTTTTCCAATTTTCCCTGGTCAGAGGGTTTTGTGACTCAAGACAAGACAAGATAGTGAAGTGCCCGAACAGCAGGAGAGTGGGAATTTTTATTTAGTATGGATGTGCTTGCTTTTTTTTTTTTCTTTCCCTGTAAATTAAAGACTGTTTATTGTTCACTTCCCCCCAGCTTTCTCCCTGGCTTTAAAGTATATGTGGGTAAGATCTGTGTGTATTTAATATATGTAACCTCACATTGTCAGCCTCACAGGAAAGAAGAAAATTAAACAGAACAAAATCTCTAATTAATTGTCACTATCTTTAGTGATTCACTTCTGATGACCAAGGGTGAAGCAGTTTGGCTTCCTGTGTTTTGCTTCCACTTTCTACAAGGTAGTTGCCTCCCCAATGAAGGTAGCTGAGCTCCAAGACCTAATTTCCTCCAGTTTCTTGCTAGGTTCTGAAAAACCTGGTCTTCAAAAATTATGGTTGGGCACCAGGGTCCAGTAATTACAGATGCACTGGTTTACAGAAACAAAGGTAGTTCTTGTGCTCAAATACTGGGTGACAGTGCAAAATTATTCATAGGAAGCTACTGTGGTTTCACATCAGAGCTACAGGGACTCATGAGGGATGTCTTCCAACATCCAGCTTGACCACACACAAGGTAGAAGCATGAGAAAATGTGCTGGATTTTCTAGAAATTACTAGGAGATTTTTTTCATTACAAATTTTGTGGGTCATTAAATGTTTTGTCCACTTCATATTAAGGACAGATGTGCACATTAATATCTTCAGTATGTTTTCAGCAAAACTGGTTTTATTAGCTATTTATATACTGCTAATAATTTTCAGCAGAAGAATTAAGAATGCATCTCATCCAATGTAGAATTAAAAGTAATTTTGTTGACAGTTAATTCTTATTATCAGGCTATGCACCTATGATATCTTGAAAACACAAAACCTAACAACAGCTTCAAAGCAAAAAATATTTGTTTGAGCTGTGATTTTGTTTAAATACTATAAGAATTATTTCACAAAACTTGACAGTCCAATATGCCAAGTTACAGAAAAAGAGGCTGTAGATAATGCATATTTCGTATGTACATGGGGCCTATAGTTCTGAGTATGGGATTCTGCATAGAAATCTTGTGTTTATATGAACCCCAGAGATGCATACACACATCAGATGGGCTGTTTCCTTCTTCCCAGAAATAGTGCATAGGCTCATGACTGCTGTTTTACCAAACCAGGACTGAATATTGTACATTAAACTATACTTATAACTGTGATTTGCAGAGGCAGAGTCATAAACGCAGATCCTGAGTTTCTGAGCTAAGTTTTTGTTAAAAGATCTATACAAACCAGGGACGAGAACTTCTCTTGAAGAAATTATTGACTTTATGCTGAATCTGTGGTTGTTTTGCTCTTGGCACGAGTTAGAGGAGTCTCAGTCAAGCTGAGAATTGATAAAGCAGAGCAAAATGCTTTTCTGCCTGACCAGTGATCTCCCCTCCTTGGCTGCCTCTGCAGTTCGTGGGGGTGTGAGCTCATCCATTTGTACACCAATGGAAAGATTCCCTGCCCCCAGGGAGCGGAGGAAATCCATAAGAGTTGTATTTTGGCTCTTCACACTGCTCAAGGGCAGAATTTCAAATACAAAAGAATGCTGCTTACTTTTATTAGGACTAGTAAATTAATGTCTGGATTGTAATGATTTTTATCCATAGTAGTGTTGAAATTTTGACATAAGCCCAAGAAAAGGCTTCTAATACTTTTCTGTTCTGACAACTCTCTGTAGGTTATACTGGAGTAGTAAAAATGAATCTATAGATTTATAATCTACTTTCTGGAGAGCCTATGAATAGGGAAAATTGAAGTGTTGATACCACCTGTTTCAACATATTGAGTCTGATGTATCTCTGGTTTTGCATTTTTTCTGAAGAAGTCTTGTAAGGATGATTTCTTGATGCCTATGCTCTACACACAAAAAGACAGTTATCAAGCATAGAATAATCTGGGGTCTGTTACAATGCTGACTCCCAATTTTGAAGCTAAATGTATTCATGAATAATTGTCTGAGGACTCCCTTGCTCTGTTGAACCAGGAGAAGCCATGAAAATTAAAAAAAAAAAAAAAAAAATCAAAGAAAAAGAATCACCTTCTGTTCCATCAAGCCTTTCCATCCTTTCTGTAGAGGAGATTGCAGAGACAGGAGAGCTCAGTTTCCAGACCCGCTGTCCTGTCAGGATTTAATAGCATGGATCCCAATTAGTGTCAGTTCTGAATGTGACTTTTAAGATGTGAATTCTTTTCCACCCAAAGCTGCATATAACATAATATTATATTCTTTCATATAGGTCATCTAAGCAGCTGTTGAATTGTAGAAGCTTCCAGCCACTGCTGATCTGAGTCAGGTCTGAACTGATGACCTGCTGATGAAAAGCTAGAGTCAGATTTCAGTCCCCTGAGTCATTTAGGCTGCCTGCAAATGCATAATTAACATTTAAGATGCAAGTCTTTTTTTAGTAGCTGGAGATGAGGGATGAAGGTAGCCAGTGTTCAATAATCTAGACCGCCCTGATGTAACACTGTATAGAAAATGTCTGTACAGCTGGAAAGTGCAACCTTCATGTTAGAAAGGAAAAACATTGAGCTACAAGTCAATCAGTATTTCACTTGAAATAAATTCCAACACTTCATTTTCACTGTTTGTTAAAGGATTAGGAGAGAGAGCTGAGGGGTAATTAGGCTATTCATCTGAAGTATGGGAAATGTATTCAATTCACTTTAAACAAGGTCCCCCATATCTTAGGAAAGGCCTTGCAAACACTGGTACATTCTGTGTAAGAAACTAGGAGACACCATTCTCCTACATAGGTGGCTCTTTTCAAAAGATTCTGAGTTCATCTTTGTGTGGAACGCTGCTTTTGGTTCTAATTCAGTGTATTTTTGCAGGAGGACAACTAACCTTGTGCTGTTTATGAGCAAAGATGTACTGTAGTGAGTTGCCAATGTCCTTCCAAAATAGTGTTGTTCACTGCATCAAGCAAAGTTCACTTTCAGATTTGCAGTGATGGAATTTCCATAGCAACTTTTGGGAGACTTTCTGATAGACTAACAGATTGCAGTGGCACTGAGGTTTTGCTAGTAATCACAGTATTTACATCTTCTCTTAAGATATGACTCCTAATTATATATACCTGTGGGAACCCAGAATACAGACAATACTTCTCTGCCTGTTTTGAAGGGTTCTACCCCTCTGGACAACACTGTTTTTGACCTTTGTCCATGGAGAAAATTGCCTACCCTCTGGGAAGAATTAGAATCTACACTGGTGTGAAGTAGGTGATAGAATACTATGCAAGATTGTCACAGGGTGAAAAATTTGGAGTTTTTGGGTTTATTAATATAGGAAGTAGATAAAAGCAAAAAACATCAAAATGGAGGATTGTTGTTATTTTCCAGACCTTCTTCTTCATCTACTCCATATTCTGCAGTAGAAGTAGTCTGGGATGATTTGATAAAGAATTCTGCAGTTCCTGCCTGGGTGACTAGATGATTTATTACACGTTGGTAGAAAAGTAAAAATAATGTACCTTTTTAGTGACCATTGGTTAACTCACCTTTAAAAAGGCTGTGCAATCTTGATAATTTGGCTTTTTCCTGTGTTCTCTACTTCATGCTATGTCTGGGTCACGTCAGTGGCCTGTACTTTTCTGATAAGACTCAATAAACAACTACAGAAGAAAGAGAAGGCTTAAAAGTCCCGTTCATCTCTGACTCCTAGCAAAGACTCTAAAAAGTCTCCCCCATCAGGGGAGACACAATTAAGGTGTGGATTGTGTCACCCAACCTTTTGCCCTAATTTTTAGATGTGTTTACAGACTTCTTATACCTGCAGATTTTCATCACAAATCACCAACAGTAATGGCTATCAACAGAGACAAAGGCCAAAGAAAGTTATAATCCAATTTTACACAGAAAGAAATGTACAGAAATGTGTTAGGATAAATGAGAGGCTGTGAAAGACTTGCTGTTTGCACTACTCAAACCCCTCCAAATCCAAAAAGAATGCCTGCTTTGTCAATTTCTTTTAGATAGAATTTTTCAGGTTGAAGTTGCAATTAAACCAGAAAGATCTTTCAGCAGGGATATGATAGCAAATGTTTTTGAGTGAAGTTGTGTCTGTCAGGCTCTAGTTCCCAGCTAGCAAGGTGCTGTGTTCGTGTGGAGCCTGTGCAAATGAATTCTGCTTGCTCTTACCTGACTTTATGAAGCGATAGATTTGCTGTCCTTCTGCAGTGTTACTGAATCGAGAGTGCTGGATGTGTGTTGAAAAGGCATCTGATTGCTCTGGAGGGAGTCATGTGAGATTATTATACCTGTTGCACATGGCAGCAGAGCTGCTGTCAGTGGGTGGAAATATCTGCTCCCCAGGAAAGAGGCCAAGGAAGAAAAGGAGCTCTCAGGTAGGGTAGGAATGAAAAGTTTGATCTAGTGAAATGCTAGCATTGCCTGAATGTTTTGCAACTGGATTTGCAAGAAGGAGTAGAAGGAGTGGGTTTGTATAAGGTTTTCTTGAAGATGAGCCCTTTGATTTAGCTTATGTCATTTGTGTAGGGCCTTATCCAACTAACAGACTGATTCCTGGTGCTGTGTGATGAATAGGACAGAAAATAAGGCATCATTGCAAGTGGCTTCCTCACTGTTTTGATTATTGAAAAGCCCTTGTCTAATTTTTGGCTTGAATTTATTCACAATCTGTTTGCTTGCATTTGGTCTTTTGGTGTCATTTTTCATTAACGAAGAGTGCTCTCTTCTCAGTGATGCTTTTCTCCCCTCATGTGTAGACAGAGCCATCAAATTCCTCTCAGCCTTCATTTTGCTGGAGTGAGCGAGATGAGTTCCTTTATTAACCTCTTTCAAGCTCTCCATTTACCTTCTCAGTCTAATGCCCTTTCTGACACTTTTCCATCTGAAGTTCAACTTTTTAAACAAAGGTCATGATCAGTATTATAGATAATATTCTAGATAAGACTTTATTTTCCTTTCTCTCATGAAAAGATTATTCACTTTATAGTCCAACAGTAGTCTCACTGAGAATGTCAGGATTTTGCACAGGTCAGAGAGAAGTATCCCTGCTTATCAGAGCTGTAGATATTCCCTCCTTCACTTTGTCTCATGATTTCAATTATTTGTGATAATACACACAAATATTTTTTAATCTACAGGAACAAAGGTGAAATAAATATTATTTTATGAATTTGTGAAGGATCATTCTTTCCTATCTTTTATCCTAAATGCTATGCAAGATTAAAAACACATGTACTATATGAACTATATGAACCATACAAACACTAATGTTCTCAATAGAAAATAGGAAGTAGCAATCCATTGTCAATAATTAACAAAGCAAACAAACTTATTAAAAAAATTTAAAATAATTAGAACATTTTAAACACATATTGCAAAAGTGTTCAGTTCATTGTTTTCTATGTAGACAAATGTTAAGTTTTCATAATTATTTATTTTTGGTAAAATAATTTTAGCAATAAAACTAGTTTTAAGAGATACCTGGCTTATGTACCTAGAATTAAGAAGAATAGAGCTTTTAAGGACATGGTATATTACTTTCAAAATGTCGTATTTTGCTGTGAAAGATTAAGAAATATAACTCTGCACTTGGTTTCATTATATGTCATGCTAGTGGAGTTAAATCATAGGGAAGTAAGTCAAATAAAAATAACTATAGAAATTCATAGAATTACTTGTAATATAAGAAACAGCCCCCTGAATGATGTCCTACCTGTACTGAGATCTACGGGTTTTTTTCCCCTGACATGATGAGAGAGATTTTTCAGCTTAAATGTATCATAACTGATGTTTATGGCTTCTTGCTGTGAAAGTCAAAGTCACAACATTTAATTTATTTACCTTATATTAAAAAAAAATACCCTCTTCTTGTTTACATGCCTAACCACAAACAGTTAAGACTTGCATAAAAGACAAATACAGGATGAACACTGTAGCAAAGAGAATAGTCACACAGAGATACATGTGGAAAAATGCTGAACTGGAAAATAGAGGTGCAATTGCATGAATAGCTAAAGTAATTGTTACTTACACAGTAAGGAAGTTAATAATAATAATAACCACCCCCAGATGGGTTGTTAATGAATTACTAACTACTTGCAACAGCAGTGAAATAGTTTTAATGTGTCTGCTCCTGGGAAGTCAGGCCCAGGACAGACCAGCACAGAGTCTTTGCATCACTTGCAATCTTAAGGAAAGGACTTTGGCAAATCTTCCTCAAGCAAGGAGAACTTTTAGTCAGAGTCACTAATAACCAGTGCTGTAGGAGATCTTGTTGTAAAGCGCCAAGCATACTCTAACACTGATGGCAGCAGGAGCTTGAGAGTAGTTACTAGTTTATGGAAGAGAATCCATTATATTTACCTCAGTAGTTTTTAAAATGGTATTTATTCAAATATTAATTAGCCTGCTGTTAACAAATGATTACCTGAATAAATACAATGTTACAAAATCCCATAAAGGGTTGGTATTTAACTTCTAGTTACATTTGCCTTGAAAAAGTACATTCTATTAAAAGGAAAAATGCAAGAACCTATTATCTTCCCTAAAATCCAGCTGCCATATTTTCATACTTACTTTTTGGATGAAAAACAGACACCAAGTTTAAGAGACTTTTACAGGGTATGGTAGGCATTAAAATCATTTAGTGAGAACAGCTAACATTTAAAATACATCTTCACATTATTTGTTCAATTGTCTTACCACATAATCCTTGAGTCGTGGCAGGGCTTCATACTTCCAGGTCACTTCAAAAAGTGTTGATTTTCACAGAATGAAGAAGAATGGAGCCAGGAAATCTCAGGTGTTTTGCGTGTTTCAAATATTCATAACAGCCATAAGTAGGGAAGGGGTTAAGGATTGTACCAATGGTCTGGGATTTGTATTTCTGTTGGGGTAGTGATGTTTGGTTCTGTCTCATTACAGTCACAGCAGTGAGAATGAAACATGTTCTGATTGGGATTTTTTTTTCCCTCTGGTGGTGGAAGTTTTCTTCTTTCTCTTAATTTTATCATATTTCATTATATATTCCACTTATGAGGGAGAGGTCTGGTAAACAATTGTAGAGGGAAAAGACTTAGGCCACACAATATTATTTGTATAAATTGAAAAAACTCCCTTAATACCAGGCTTTTTCAAGACAATATTTACATTGTATCAACCATTCCTATCAAAGATAGTGAAGTGATTTCACGTACATTTTCAAGTGCATCTTTTTCTTTTGCCAACCAGTCTTATGTCAATCTAGATAATCTCTGAAGTGAAGCCTAAACTATAGAATACAAGAAAGGTATCCATCTGTTCTTATCCCTTCTAGAAAAGACCAGCACCTGAGAATCTTTACTCTTATTAATAGGGAAAAATATTAAATATAGTCTTCACCTTCATGTCCTGACTGCAGAGGAAAAAGGTCAGTGCTGAGCTGCAGAGCTGACACTGCATATTACACCATGATGCTGTAAACAACTGTATACAGGTTTACTTGAAAACTGTAGTATGTAGTTCACTACTTGAAGGGGAAAATATAATGCCAGTAAGAAAAAGCAGGCATCAGGCAGCAATTTTTTCTATTTGTTCTTTATTATTACTGTATCTACTTCCCCCATCCCCATATTTCAAATAGCACTAGAAGGAACCATAGGTAGAAAAACATGGACATCATGTCCCTTCCAGGTTACACCTAAATATCTGTGTACAAGATGAAAGGGCCAAAGAGGGAGTCATTGCTGATTTTCTAGAGTTAACTTTATTTAAAATGAAGCTACCCTGTATAGAGAAAAGCTCACCTCATATTTGAAAACCATTTCTCCTAGAAATAAAATATGTCTGGGTCTTTTTAAAGTACTTTTGGCTAATGAAAACTACTATCAAAGATTTTCAGACAAAGAATTGGGCTAGGTGTGAATCAGACTCTGAAGGTATATAAGGTAATCTCCTATCATTGCAAGAAATAAATGGAAAAAAATCCAAAAATAACACCCAATAACCTTGTCACCTCTAGAGGTGTTTAAAGCAAACTCTCTGCCAAAACTTTTTGCAAAATTTGTGCAGCCAATGCAATACCACTGGCTTCAGCAAGGATGAAATTCTAGTGCTGTCTGAATCATCTAAATTGCTTTGCAGGAGTATAGGAAACATACTGATTAAGCCCTTACAGGCTTTCAGCATTGGCATTGCTCTTGTTGGTGGAATTAACAGACACAACTGGTTGCAGAAAATGTAGTCTGGTGCAGCTTTTTAGTGTTAAAGAAATTTTGGACAAGACAAACTCTGGTTTCTAGGCAAGGAGTTTAATGCATCAATTGTGCCAGCCAGCCAGGAGAAAAAATAATGGTTTTGGGTCCTCAGTAGAATTTATTTTCAAATTACAGATGGCTTCAGATAGGCTTAGAGGGTTGGGGTTTTTTCCCTAATGAGTAAGGTGGCTTTAGGACACACAGCAAAGTGTCT